>NW_027186372.1:32772080-32947669 GCF_028583685.1 Petaurus breviceps papuanus | reverse complement strand
CTTCCCAGAATTCAGATCAAATCACAGAACACTTCTCAAAGTGAGTCTCAAAACAAAGCTACACATCAGGGCTTATATAGCCTTCTCCTGGCTCAGAGAATGTAACAACCTTATTGACCCACTGGCCAATCAAAAAGTATCTACTGAAAAACAAGCCTCCCTCCCCAGGCTTCTGGTGCACTTTAGCCTAGGGGCAGGGAAGATCTTTAAATCTGCATTTCCATTACAATACCTACCTCCTAATCCCCTGTAATAGATGTTGATGTATAAGCTGCAATTATATTCATGATTATCATAAGCACTGTAATATATGATAACCCAGTGTCCCGAGAAATAATGTCTTTGTTGACTTTAGATATATGGTCAAGGCTGACATTTCCCTATTTGTTTTTCCAAGGTAAGTGAGTCATCCTTTCAGCTTGCTGCAACATTTTTCTTGCAGTTTCATTTATCTAAAGATGGATACAGGTCACTTTCTCCAGTGATATGTCCATTCATCACTGGAGAAGTAACACAAATTTAGAATACCTGTCCCCTTGCTAAATAGTCTGCCAATGTCACCACAGAAGTAGAAGTGCACTGCTCAAGACTGAGGGTCATGCCATGTTTTTGTCTCAGGGGTTGTTATCGCCAAGGAACTCACTACTAACTGATCAACCTACTGGTGATAAGCTTCTTTGCACTTATCTAGGCTGGTCCTTGGAAAACAGACAAAGTCTGTGGCCTAGATTGTAGTCTATCACATTACTATGTTTAATCACTTCAAATAGTTCTCTGCTTTCATTATAATTTCTAATTTTTTATTTTTTTGGTAATTTGACTTTCTCCTCTTTTTTTAAAACTAAAATTAGCAGATGCGTATCAAACTTATTATCCTCTTTAAATAATTTTACTCTTTGATATGATTTGAGTTTTATTTATGTAATTCTCAGTTTTTTCTGTTGTGCTGATTTTTTTGGTTTCGTTATCTGTCTTTTCATTTATGATGTTTTATCTTGTATAAGAACCATTTTATTCCTCAGAGAATCCACTTTTTCATTAAAATTCTCCACTGATTGGTACAAATCATTGAAGCTCAGATTTGTAGGTTTATGTTCTTTCTTTGTTAATTTTGGTTTCATCTTACTTTGTAGATGATAGATTTTCCTTTATTTCTCTTAGTGAACTTATTATCTTCATTGATATGTCCTGCAAGGAGATCCACTTTCACTTCCAGAGTCTATGCTACTCTTATTGAATCTGGTTTCTTCTTTTTGGATTCTTTTATTCTATAATATTTATTCATTGCATTGGAGTCTTTTTTTTTTTTGCTTTCATCATTTCAAACCAACCTTTTTCCTTTTCTTATACATTTCTATACATAGGATATTGCTTTAGAACTAAAAGGGAACTTAGAGTTCATTTAGTCCAAGAATTTTTAACCTGTGACCCATACATATGAATATTTAATTAAAAATATTTTAATATTTTGACAGCTATATTTCAATATATTTGTTTTCCAATGTAATACTATGCATTTTATTATATGTACTTAAAAATATTATTCTGAGAAAGGTTCTATAGACTTCACCAAACTGTCAAAGGGGTCTGCAACACACACAAAAAGTTAAGAATCCCTGATCTAGTACAATCTACTGTCTTTTACAAATGAGGCAACTGGTATAAGAAACAGCCCACGTATTAAATTCCTCTTGTTTTAAAGAAGAAGAAACTGAGGCCTAGAGAGGGTAAGTGATTTGTCCATGGTTACATAGGTAGGAAGTGATAGAGACAAGATTTTAACGCAGATCCTCTGACTCTGAACACACTGCTCTTCCTTATGCACCATTGCTGCCCAGTTACAACATTATTGAAAGCTATTATTTGAAAGTTTTTTAATTGTCTGCTTTCATTTACTGTAAGTGGCTCAGTGGATAGAGTGCTATCCCTAGAAATCAAGAAGAACTAAGTTTAAATCCTGTCTCAGATACTTACTAGTTGTGTGACTCTGGGCAAGTCACTGTAATTCTATTGTATTTTATTTTTTGCTTTTTTGGAGGGGGGAAGGCAGGGCAATTGGGGTTAAGTGACTTGCCCAAGGTCACATGGCTAGTAAGTGTTAAGTTTCTGAGGCTGGATTTGAACTCAGGTCCTCTTGACTCACTGCGCCACCTAGCCACCCCAAAGGGCAAGTCACTTACAAATTTTTTTTACCTCAGTTTCCTCATCTGTAAAATGGAGAATAATAATAGTGCCTACTTTCAGGGTTATTGTGAAGATCCAATGAGATAATATTTGTAAAATGCTTTGTAAACCTTAAAGGCACTATACAAATACTGTTGCTATTATTAATAATTATTATTAATTTTATGTTATTATTATCACCATCAACAATGAATTGTCGGGGCGGCTAGGTTGTTGGGGTGGCTAGGTGGTGCAGTGAACAGAGCACTGGCACTGGAGTCAGGAGGACCTGAGTTCAAATTCAGTCTCAGACACTTAACACTTACTAGCAGTGTGACCTTGGGCAAGTCACTTAACCCCAATTGCCCAAAACAAAACAATGAATTGTCTCATTCTATAAATTAAGTGGGGCAAGACTGAAAATGGATGAACCTTACTCATGTTGTCCTTGGTTTTCCCATCCCCCTCCCTCAGGGAAGTGAGCAGACTGCCAGGTCAGTTCCACCCTCTCCCAATGGATGTCCACCTTTACCCAGTCAGCCCACCTCCACAGAGGTGGGTGGGCTTCCAGGTCAGGGAGACTTGGCGCCGGCAGGAATTTCCAGGTGTGCACTGACCAATCACTGTTCTTGGCCTCTGCAAGTTTCTGCTTGTGTAATACCTAACCCATTGGCCGCCTGGCGTCCCTTTAAAAGCTGCCATATTGTCCGTGCAGACTCACTGTTTAATTTGGGCCTGACCCTGAACAGTCCCGTGGAAAAAATAAAATCCACTTCCAAATTTTACTCTCAGAGGTCTCTTGTCTCACTCCTTTCGGCACAACACTCATTGGAGGAAAAATGGTGGCTCAAGCTAATGGAAGACAGTGGGCAATATCCAAGTATATTCTAGAACATATCCTTCTAAACTGCGATTGTACTGGGATCAGTGGGGTGGGGGTGGGGAGTAGAGGCATTGGATGCCTAGAAGGGAAGGATGTTATTCACAGGTTGCTGGAGCACCTGTGAATAAATAGTGGTCAAATAGTATATTACCCCCCTCACCACAAGCTAACTCATTAATGAAGCATGTGACAGTATGATCAGTCTGACTTTGCCCAGAGCCAGAGAAGCCAAGTATGGTTGCAGTGGTCACTAAGTGCACCTTTAACATTGCATCTGTCACCAATGACCACATCCTGTTATAGACAGAAGGATTTAAAACTATTAAAATTATACCCTAAAGAAAACGGTAGAGAAAATAACAATCCTCATTAGATATTTCCAGAATCATTCTCTTCTCTCCCTAGCCCAGTTATTAACTTTGTTCCTTGCTAAGCTGTTGTCTGCTTATAACACCAGTTTTCTATCATAACTGTCTATGGTTGTTTGTTTTTAATCTTAAAAATGGATTGGGCTCAGTCAAAATCACAACCAGATTAAAGTCACATGACTAATTATTACTTTGAAAATAAATTAAGGCAATCAATTTAAACTATTAAAAAGCAATTACAACAAATAAGATCAATCATGCAACATGCAAAAGTTCACAGTTGACAACTTTCATATACTTACAATTAGAGAGCCTCACTTTACCCCTTCTTGATATTTTTCCCTTTTTGATAGTTCTTAAAATGATCGAGACAATTTACACATCAAGCCATTAAAAAATAACATCTATAATAATAATTTAAGTGCCTACTTTATGTTAATGACTGTTATTATTATTTTTACTATAATAAAGATGGTAATAAACTCACTGACAATTGGGTTATGCTAGCATGAATGGCTGCTTCAAACCTTAGGTAGCCCTGGGACCCCAAACTGATGTAGAAGGCAGTTATAAAGGACATCCCCACATATAGGATGATTGGAAAGGGCTCATGGTCTTTCATTCTATTTTCGAAGAGTAGAACTTATTTAATGAGAAAAACACTGGGCAAAGAACAAAAAAAAGTCCTATGAAAGGAAGGAGAGTCTTCTCATACTTTCTGCTTGTTAGGAATATTGTAGACTCTTTGCATTAGTCAGAAGCTAAGACTAGCCAAAAAAATCAATCAACCAATCAACAAATGTTTACTAAGCACAATATGGCAAGTACTGTGTTAGGTGCTGGGGATAGAAACACAAAATGAAAGTCTCTGCCCTCAACTCCTCCCCCCAAAGAGCTTACATTCCAGATGACCTCTATCTAAGGTCTCATCTACTTCATGGATTCTCTATTATCTCTTCATATTATAGTAAGATTATCTCTTATACCCTCAAAGCTGATGGTGTGTTATATTGAAAATGTCACAGGGTCAGAGTGACTACCTGCCACCCTCCAAGGGTATTGCAAAGAAATTAAGGAGAAAGCCTGTGCTCCTGAGGCCAAAGTATTTGGAGGAAAACACTTACTCCTTAGTTACAGTGTAAACTTCTCAGTGTAAACACTAAGGAACATTCTGCACGGAGGGGATCTAACCTGTCTTGTCACTGTGTCAAATAGATATTTCAGGAGTGAGCTACAGAAGAGTTGGGATCTAAGGGCTTCCAAATCAACATAGAGTTTATGTACAGAAGTAGAAGAGAGCAACTACAGTTATCCCTTCTAAAGTATGACTTTCCCCATCTTGGTTTTGATATATGGCAGGTGGACACAAGAAATTAAATGGGATCTTTGAAGAGTTTTGCAGAAACCGAAGACAACATGCAAAGGCCAACAGAGAACACAGAAAAAAAAAGAAATGCATAAAATATATGTATATTATTGTATAATATCATAATATTTTTATCTTTTAATACCTTAATAATTCAGACTTCTTCTCTGGCATGAAGGGAAGGCCAAAAATTTTAATGCAGATTTTCCAGATCATGGTGCTGCTGTGTCCTTAACCCCTTGATGTGGAAGGAATGACTGTAATCCCCATTTCCTATAGTTAGGGATACAGGTGTGTTGTTTTCTAGCTAATTACCAGAGATATCAGGCCAAGAGATATGTCAACAAGTATATCTAGGCTTAGGCAGCCAGGTGGTGCAGTGAGTAGCAGTACTGGTCTGAAGTCAGAAAGATCTGAGTTCAAATGTGACCTCAGATATTTACTAGCTACGTGACACTGGGCAAGTCCCTTAACTTTTGGATCAATTTCCTCAACTATAAAATAGGTATAATAATAGCATATACCTCTCAGGGTTGTTTGAAGATTAAATAAGATATTTGTAAACTCTTAACACAGTGTCTGACATATAGTAGGTGTTTAATAAATGCTTATTCCTTTCCCTCCCTTTTTCCCTAAAGTTCCCTGGAATTCAGAACTCTTGGCTCCTTGGTAGAAAGACATCAATTCAAACCTCACTACCCCAATACTTTCAAATGCAAATATAGCAGTTCAGAAGAATAAAGACTATGCCTTCCAGTTTATCACCAGAGGTGGGCTTCCAGAAGTTAGGATTCCCTGAAAGAAAAAAAATACACATAACTTCCTCTTTGAAAACTGATTTCTTTTTAACCATAAAGACTTGGTACACCAAAATAAATAAAATCAAAGTAACCTTCATTCAGCAAAAATTTATGGGAATAGAGTTTTTAAAATCTCCAATTCCCTTTCCTGAAAAAGCTTACAATACTATTTGAGACCTCTGGAGAGAAAAAACAGTGGCCAAAATTATTTCAACATAGCTAGCTCTTGGCTGGTAAAATCATGAACTTTAATCTTGATCTTTCAGCAGTTTCTGCTTCCTTGTTAAGGCAGAAAGGATAAATTTATTCAAAAGGCAAACATTGTGAGTGTGGCAGGTCACAGACAGGGCTACCAGCCAAATCCAGGACAAACTCAACATCAGCACTTTCCTTTCCAAGCAGATCCAAGAGAGACCAGCTCTCTACTTCTCTGGAGACTCAGTAGGGTCCTGATCTAAAGCACTCTGATTACCTAGGCAAAACATATATGACACTGTTCTTGGGATCAACACCCAGTTTTTGTGGGAATAACACTGACTTTCATGAACAAGTAAGTGATGATCTCCTAAATTTGTTTCACTAAGGCATATGATACCCAAAACAAGGGTATTGTTTTCCCCTTTTTTTTCCATTGTGGAAAGATGGAGTAGGAAAGAGAGCAAATAGATTTTTGTTCATTGAAAATAAAGAGAAAAAAAGAATAGCTACAATAATAGCTTGTCATTTATATAGAATTTTAAGGTTTACAATGAACTTTAAAATGTAAACTCGTTTGATCCTTATAACGAGCCTATGAGGTAGGTGTTGTTATTATCCCCATTTTACAGATGAGGAAACTGAGATACAGAGTGGTTAAATGACCTGTTCATGGTCACATGAACATGAGCTAATACATGTTGGAAGCAGAACTTCAACTTAGATCTTCCTGATTCCAAATCCCATGCTCTATACACCATACAACCTTGCTGTCAGTATGGCCATGAAGAAATCCCAGTACTGTGGTTGTAGAGGTCCTTGGTCCATTCAGTTCTACACATGTTCCTCTGGAGATGCCCACTCTTAGCAATAGCTTGACTTGCAAAAACGTGTACATGGACTAAAAGGCAAAGGTTACCCCAACTTCCTCAAAGTGGATGTTCAGTAGACATCTTAAACTCAACATGTCCCAAATGGAATTCCTTGTCTTTCTTCTTAAACCCTTCCTGAACCCTCCTACCTTCCCAATTACTGTGGAAGACATCATGCTCTCAGACCCTCAGGCTCACAACCTAGAAGTCATTTTCCACTCCTCACTATTTCTCACCCCCCTCCTCCATATCTAATTTGTTGCCAAAGTTGGTCAATTTTACCTCTGCAACATCTCTAAAATACCCCACCCCCCTTCATGCCTCTGACATTGCTACCACTTTGGTACAGATCCTCATCGCCCTAATGCCTGGTTGACAGAAATAGCTCACTGCTGGGTCTACCTGCCTCAACTCTCCCCTTTCCAGTTTATCCTCCATTCAACTACTGTAATGGGAATGTAAATTTTTAAAGATCTTCCCTGCCCCTAGGCTAAAGTGCACCAGAAGCCTGGGGAGGGAGGCTTGTTTTTTAGTAGATACTTTTTGATTGGCCAGTGGGTCAATAAGGTTGTTACATTCTCTGAGCCAGGAGAAGGCTATATAAGCCCTGATGTGTAGCTTTGTTTTGGGGCTCACTTTGAGAAGTGTTCTGTGATTTGATATGGATTCAGGGAAGCCGTTGTCCAGAGCCCCCCGGCTTTGAAAAACCCAGATGTTGAAACCCAGATATTAATTTGGTATGGATGTAATGGTTGGACAGTTTGGAAAGCTGTCTACTTGATCTGTTTCTGTCTTGATAATTCTGCCAGTATACTTTGAAGTTCAGGGTGCTGACTTTTTTCCCCTGAATGAGGTAAGCGATATATGTTTGACTGATTAAAGTAAGCTTGTTAACCCATTTTGAGTTGCTTTCCTTTATCAAAGCAGATCTAAGAACCTGTGTGAGCAGCCACCCTGGGAACGCTGGGGTGCTTGCTGCTACAACTACCACAGTGGTTTTCCTAAGATGCAGATCTGACTATCTCACCCTGCTACTCAATAAATTCCAGTGACTCTCTATTGCCTCCAGGATCAAATGCAAAATCCTCTGTTTGGTCCTTCATAACCTAAACCCCTCCTACCTTTCCAGTCTTCTCATACCCTCCTCCTTGTCACATTCTCTTTGATGCAGTTACACTGGCCTCCTTACCAGTCTAAGAATAAGTTGCTTGCAATGGCAAGCAAAGAAGTACTTAGCACCTTGTTTCAGCTACTTAAGTATATAGCACCTTGTCTGAGCCCCTTGTGATTTGAAGATGGGAGGAACTTGCTGACACAACAGGAAGGGTGGGACAGGAAGGAGATTCACCATATAGAAGGAGGAGCACAAGCTGGGAATGAGTAGAACTGAGAAGGGAACACTTGTGGCGGCTGGCACTCTTTTTGTCTATGTTGATTTGTGTTTGTGATATTTTGTACAGAAGCCCTGGGACCTTACTGGAAGCCCTAAAAGAGGAGTTTCTTGTCTGTTTACAGAAGTCCTGGGGAAAGGTTTCAGAGGTCCTGGGACTATGCTGATGATTTATATTGACTTCTCAGACCTTGTTTGTGGGTCCATGTTGATTTCCCAGGCAGACAGTGAATTGATGGTGGTGCCAGCAATGTGTGTGAATGTTGTTTTGGTTCTGTTAAGCTTTGTCTTCCCAGAAACAGAGCCTTTGAAGGACTTGAGGTGGACTGGACCCTGTGAGCTTCAATATGGAATGGGAGCTGGACAAGGAACTGGATGAGGAGCTGAGAGCTGCGTGCTTATGAATCCAGGTGATGGTTGGGTAGATTCAGGCAAGAGTTGGACCCATGGAAGAGGAAACATAGAATCTGGGAGCCAGCCTGGAGCCAAGATGAAAAGACCTCTCCTTGGGTTCTTAGTGCTGATTGAGAAGATCATGATTTACTGCGCCTAGGGGTGGGAGAACATTGTACTTTGTACCTTGTACCCCTTAAGGATGATTGAGTTAAGGATGACTGGAAACTAATCTCCAATCCAGAAGACTTTTTTACTGAGAGATTAAGACAAGGTGACCTAGGGGTGCTGTGGGAAAAGTTGACCTTTGTACTTTATGTCCCTCAAAGATGGTTGCTCCTTAAGGACAATTGAGTTAAGGGCTTACTGAATGATATCTTTTGTTTAAAACTATGTGGCTACTTTAGGGATAAGTTGTTATGTTATATCATCCTGAATGCTGCACTTTGGTTTCTGTGAATGTTTTGCCTTAGTTTATTGCTGAATAAATAGAGAGTTCACTATATTATGTGATTAGAACCTTAAAGCTATTCACAGCAGCAGTCCTCTGGAGAGCTGCTCATGCATGCTTGGCTTATATTGTTCTATTCTCTGCTCTAGGCTTTTTCTCTGGTGCAATGGAAATGCAAATTTAAAGATCTTCCCTGCCCCTAGGCCCTTTGATAGACTTAAGAGACTCTGAGAAACTTCCTTGATTTGAAAATATACTCTGCCTCCTAATAGGCTGAACGTGGTCACATGGAGCCTGTGGCAGGAGGCTTGGTTTTCAGGAGTGCCCACACCTTGATGCTGTGTGATTGGGTAGTGGGTCAAGAGGGTGGTTATATTCTCTGATCCAGGAGAAGGCTATATAATCCCTGATGTGAGGCTTTGCTTTGGGGCTCACTTTGAGAAGTGTTCTGTGATTTGATCCGATGAGACTCTGGGAAGCTGTTGTTGAGAGCCCCCCCGGCTTTGAAAAACCCAGATGTTGATTTGGTGTGGATGTAACAGTTGGACAGTTTGGAAACCTGTCTACTTGATCTGTTTCTCTATCTTGATAATTATGTCTGTGTACTCTGAAGTTCGGGGTGCTGACCTTTTTCCCCTGAACTAGGTAAACAATACATATTTGACTGATTAAAGTAAGCTTGTTAACCCTGCTTTCCTTTAACAAAGCAGATCCAAGAACCTGTGTTGGCAGCCACCCTGGGGATGCTGGGGTGCTTGCTGATACATCTGGCTGTCCCCTATGCCTGGAATGTCCTGCCCCCTCATCTCTGCCTGTTGGTTTCCCTGGCTTCTTTTAAGTCCCAACTAAATCTGATCTCCTAGAGGAACTTTTTCCCAACCCCTCTTAATTCTAGTCCCTTCCCTCTCTTAATGATTTCCTATTTATCCCATATATAACATATAGGATAAATAGGATATACACACACCCACATATACCGTTTGGTTGTACATATTTGTTTACTTGTCTCCCCAATTTGATTTTAAGCTCTCTGAGGGCAGGGACTGTCTTTTGCTTCTTTTTGAATTTCCAGCACTTAGCACAGTGCTTAGTACATAGCAGGTGCTTAATAGATGTTTACTGACTAACTATTGTCATGAAAGCAACCTCCCCGTTTGCATAGGATCAGGGCCAGACTTGAATGATGTGCTGGTAGATTGTGATCAGGCTCCCTACCATGCTGACAAAGACAAATATGGAGAAGATGGACAGGGCTCTGAGACTGCAGATGAACACCAGAAGTACCAGGAAGGACAGGAAGGTGAGCATGCACACCCATAAATTCATGGTGGGCATTGGGGCCACCTTCTGGTTACCTTGAGCTGTCTATTTTGGCTGCTCTCTCATCTAAACCAAGAACACATGGGTGACCAAAAGGTAATCAAAATACATGCATTCCAGTGGTAAGGTGTGACGTGGGTTAGATCAGGCTTTCTGGGAATCTGCTCTGTAATGTAGATCTTTAGGTGTCTGGGTAGCATTCAGTGCAATCCTGCCTATCCCAGGTGGGGAGTGGTTTCTATAAGGGCTTCTTAACTGGGGGTGCATGGACAGATTTCAGTCCATCCACAAACTTGGATAGGAAAAAATATATATATATATTGTTATGATCACTAACTTTTAACTAAAATTTAGCATTTCCTTTAATTATTTAAAAATGTAAGTTTGAAAAGGCTTCACCAGAGCGCCAAAGAGGTCCTTGATACGACAAAGATGAAGAACTCCTGGACTAGACAACTTGAGGGTCATGAAGCCCCAGAATCTGCAGTCCCAATCATCACCAATGTGTCTTTAAATTAGACGGGCACCAGGATCAAATAAAAGGTATGGTGTAAATGCTTAACTATGAGGCCTTTCACCACCTCTGGTTAATTTGAAAGAGGGAGTTCAAAGGAGAAAGTCCATTTATCTCACTGCCTTCCTTACCTGTTTAACATTTCCAGCCAGAAACAAAAAATACACAAAGCAGAATCCCAGCTAGTCAATAATTAAGAAGCCTACAATGTAACTAGGAGGCAGAGAACAAAAGAGGAATCATTAATTTTAAAAGAAGAAGAGAGGAAGTTTGTCACTTAGATCCTTCTGTATTTACAAAATACCTTCTCTATATTGTGATGGCAAAAATACTCCTCCAGGTACTTTGACCACACCCCTTTCCTTCTTTGCAGAAGTGGGGGGCTCTGGGTGTGGAATACTGCATTTATCAGATTTGGTTAATATTTTGATTAATATTCCTGAATTGTCTCTTCCCTTTTCTCTTTTTTATCCTCTATTTCAAAGGATGACTATCTGTATGGGGGAAATAGGAGCAATAAATTCAGAAATGAAACTTTTGTTTAAAAAAAGATTTCAATAAAAAATTTAAATTAAAAAAATAAATTTTAAGAAGTACTTCTTAAAAAGAACACCAAGTAATTTGGAATTATGCTTTTAAGAAGTACCTAAAATGTTCATAGCATTTGACCCAGAGATTCTACTGCTACGTAAATACCCCCAAGGTGGTCAAATATATAAAGTTCCCATATATACCAAAATATTAATGCAACAATTTTTGTGGTAGCAATAAACTGGAAACAAAATGAGTACCCAGTAATTAAGGAATGGTTAGATAAACTGTCAAATATGATGATAATGAAATATTACTGTAGCTTAAAAATTCTTTTATAAAAAATTTAATTTATTTTTAATTTATGGAATAAAACAAGCATTTCCATAACATAGTACAACAAAAAGATGATTGCACATGAAACTATAAATCAACTTGCTATTTCTTTCAAATATACAACAAAATTATCATGTAAATTTTTTTTCCTTTTTTTATTTCTTCCCTAGAGATGGCTACCATTAGACACAAAAAAGTATCTGTATCTATGTCTATGTGTGTGTATGTATATACATAATTTATAGAAAATTATTCTACACATATTTCTATTTATCAGTACCTTAAGAATTCCAAGAAGCATGAGGAGTCCTGTATGAATTGATATAGACTCCCACAAGACCAGCTGGGTCCTGATTAGTGCAAATTTTATTCAGATTCACCCTGTATATTTCCATTGGGCTGGAACCAATTACCATATTTTACACAACTAAAACTTCTAATAGTGCAAATTTGAATACATTTGACCCCTTCAAAGGATTCATTACTTGCACTAATTGGAATCTAGTGGTAAGCAAAACTAGAAAAACAATACAGAGAATGACTATAATAGTATAAATAAAAGAACAATATAATGAAACAGGGTAATTAGAAAGACTAAATTTTGCCCTAGGGAAGAATTAAGAAAATTCACCTCCTTCCATTGAATCTATGAGGTGGATATGGAATGTTGAGTATGACAATAGTCAGATGTAGTTGAGTTGGTTAGTTGTGTTTAATTTTCTAAAAATCTTTGTTAATAAGGGAAGTATGGTGAGGGTTTTGGAATCCTAGGACCTGGATTCAATCCTGCCCCTGCCACTTACTATCTCTGTGACCTTGGACAAGTAATTTAACTTCTCTGTGCCTCAGTTTCCTCAATTGTAAAATGAAGGAGTCAACTCAAATGATCTATGGTATGATCCTATGAAGACTCCACATTGGGGGTGGAAAAGGGATATAATTGGAAATAAAGGTTATTTCAAAACATAAGGCATGAATAAAAACATTTTTAAAAGTAAAAAGCTATATATGTAAGGCATCAGTAGTACTATTGCCAAGATGCTAATCTACCTCATTTTAATAAATATTTATTAAATGACTGTTACCTGCAGAACACTGTGCTGCATGTTGGAGGAGGTACGATATTTAGATGACACATTGCTACTACCCTCAGAGATCTTAAAGTCTGATAGGAACATGATATATATATATATATATATATATATATATATACACACACACAAATAATCACACTATAAAATGATAAAAATTCAGTGTGTATGAGAAATACAAATCAATGTTATATAAAATCTGAGTGTAAGGCAGGTAATTACTCACTGTTGGTAGATAATAAGAGGATCAATGAGATCAAGCAAGATTCTTAGAGAAAGTAACATTTGAATTGGGCTTGTACAGGAATTGGGGAGTAGGTAGAGGTTTCACATACAGACAATGGTGTGAGGAAAGGCAAGGAGGAAGGGTATGTGGTGAGCAGGGTGTTAGGGAATGGTGAGTAGACCAGTTTTCAATTTGGCTGAAGGGTAGGGTACCCAAGAGGGAATAATAAAGCTAGAAAGGTAGTGTAGTACCAGGTTTTGGAGGACCTTAAATGTCAAGTTAGAGGTTGAACTTTACCTCTGCCATTGAAGGGTTTTGAATGGGGAGGGGGGTGGTGGTAGTGGTGATATAACCTCTGCATAAGAAAGGTAAATCTGGCAAAGTATGAAGGATAGATTAAAGGGAGACATAGTATGAGGTTGGAGATAAGAAGATCTGATTGGAGGACATTATCCAGGTGGAAAGTGACGAGGATGTGTTGTAGGAAGATGGCAGTGGAATTAGAGAGGAAGGACTGATTCAAAAGATGTTTTTAAAGGAGGATAATAGATTAGTTCACATTTGTATTACGTTATAGTTTACAAAGAACAATCATTGTAAATAATTCTATTCATTCATTCAATAAGCATGTACTAAGTAATTTCCATATGTATGCATATATGTATATGTGGGCACATATATATATATATCCGAGGACATTCTCTGTCCTTCCTTAATTAGTTTAGTGCCTGACTTACTGTCTTCTTTTTTCCCACCCAACCTTTGCTCTCCTAGCTGGGGGGGGGGGGGGTAGGGGTGGAAACAAAAGAAAGAGAGAGAGAGAGAGAGAGAGAGAGAGAGAGAGGATTCCCTCCAAACACCCTACATTCCTAGTTCCCCAATATATTCTGTTTCTGTTCCACTCTCCTCTATTCCATCCTTACAACAGAGATTACAACCTTGATCTTGCCATTACCCACCAGTGCTCCACTTGCATGTTCGTGAACTCTGAAATTCCTTTATCTGATCATAATCTTCTATCATTTCATTTTTCCCTGTGCCTTACAAATTTTAACCCCATTATTCATCCTCACTATGACCTCTTTTCTTTCCACCCCCTCAATTCTTTCCCAGGCTAAGAACACTGAACTAGCTACACTCTCTTTCCTATTTTTACCCATTGGTCAACCAATTAAGCTCTATACTATCTATTATCTACTTTCAAATCCCTTACCCCTTTGTCCAGTTTGTTTAAGGATGTGCTAGAGATAGTTTGTACTGACTCTATTCAACAAAATCAACTGTTAAATTTTCAATGTGAATAGGGAAATCTGCAAACATAACAGATTAGAACTTGGCCTATTTTTTATTATCTTGATTTTAGAAAGTGATGAAGAAATATTAATAATACAGATAAACTTTAGAGTGTGTTCTACCTTGTTGGAGAGTCTGTTCTCAAACATTTACCAGTAAACTCTTGAATATGCTGATCATTCCTTGCTAAACTCCCTGGATTATTCCCACCAAAGGCTCCCTTTGCATTTATTTATGTACTACCAAAGAGATCTGAAGGAAATCACAAAACCGAGCTGATTTGGTCCACTACAAATGGTCCACTACAAATGACTATCTAATCTCAACTGGGCCCTCACTACAGCTAGGCAATTACTCTACTCCTCTCTAATCAGTTCACTATCTCACCTATGGCTATTTCCAAACCTTCTTATCTCTCTTCAATAGCATCCCCTTAACCTTTCTCACACCTTCTTAGATGAGAACCACATCATCTATATACTTTACCAAAAACACTGGGAACTCTCTCATTTCCTTGCACAACACTCTTCTAGCTTCTTTTACTGTCTTCTTCACTTTGGTCTTAGATGAAGTCAACTTTCTCTTTGCCAAAGCCAGACCCTCTACATGCATCCTATGTACTATCCCTCCTGCCTTCTCTGAGAAATTGGCCCTGCTTTTATTGCCACTCTCTCATCGTCAGTCTCTCCCTATCTACTTGCTCTTTCCCTGAAACCTGTAAGCATGCTCATTGCTCCCCATTCCTTAAAAGACCCTCACTTGATCCTTTTATCCCTGCTAGATGTTTTCCTATGTCTCGTTCCCTTCTCAGTTAATCTTGAGAAAGCCATTTATACTAGTTGTTTTTGCTTCCTATACTCTCACTGAGTTTCTAAACCCTCTAAAATTAAGCTTGAAACCTCAACATTCAAATGCTCTCTCCAAAGTCACCAGTGATTTCTTAGCTGCCAATTCATTAGACCTTTTTTTCAGTCCTTATCCTTTTGCCTCCTTGCAGTATTTGCCACTCGATTACTTTCTCCTGGATAGTCTCTCATCTCTAGGTTTTTGTGAAACTGCTTACTCTTATCTGTCTGACTCCTCCTCCTCTGTCTCCTTTGCTGATTTTTTTCATCCAGTGCACAGGATGTCCCCACAGGTCCTATCATAGACCCTCTTCTCTTTTCCCTGGATACTATCTTACTTGGTGCTTTCATCAGTTTCCATGGGAAGGATTATCATGTTATGCAGATGATTTCTAGATTTATGACATCCAGTTCTAATCGCTCTCCTGATCTATAGTCCTGTACCAACTGTCTTTTGGACATCTCAGATCAGATGTCCTGTCAACTTCTCTAACTCAGCATGTCCAAAACAGAACTTTTCTTTTTTTTAAAATTTATGGAATAAACAAGCATTTCACAACATGCTATTCCTTTCAAATAAACAACAAAATTATCCTGTAAATTTTTCTTCCCTCCCTACCATTCCACCCTAGAGGTGGCTACCACTAGACGCAAAGAAGTATACACACACACGTATATATTTAAAATTATTCTGTATATACTTTTATTTCTCAGTCCTTTCTCTGGATGCAGATAGCGTCCTTCTTCATATGACCTTTATAGCCAATTCTGGTATTTATAATAGTCAAAATACCTTATTCATTCAAAGTTGTTCTTAAAACAATATTGCTGTTACTGTATACAATGTTCTTTTGGTTCTGCTCATTTTACTCTTCATTATTTTGTGCAAGTCTTTCCATGTTCTTTTGTTTTGTTTTGTTTTTTGGAGGGGGGAGGGCAGGGCAATTGGGGTTAAGTGACTTGCCCAAAGTCACACGGCTAGTAAGTGTTAAGTGTCTGAGTTTGGATTTGAACTCAGGTCCTCCTGACTCCAGGGCCAGTGCTCTATTCACTGCACCACTTAGTCGACACCCCCCCCCCCCACATGTTCTTTTAAAATCACTGAGGTCATCATTTCTTATAGCACAGGAGTATTCCATCACAATCATATACCACAACTTGTTCATCCATTTTCCAGTTGATGGCCACCCCTGCATTTCCAGTTCTTTGCCACCACAAGAGAGCTGCTATAAACATTTAGAGTGTTTTTTTTCCTTTTTCCCTAATTAACTTTGGAAATAGACCAAATAGTGGTATTGTTGGGTCAAAGATTATAGGTAGTTTAATAACTGATAATAATTCCAGATAGCTCTGCAAAATGATTGAATCAGTTCACAAGTCCACCAACAATAAATCCCAATTTTTCCACATCACCTCCAACATTTATCATTTTCCCTTCCTATCATTTTAGTCAATCTGGTAGGTATAAAATGATATCTCAAGGCTGTTTTAAATTGCATTTCTGTAATCAATAATGATTTAGTACATTTTTTCATATGATTATAAATTGTTTTGATTTCTTCATCAGAAAACTGCTTGATCATATCCTTTGATCATTTATCAATTGGGGAATGACTCATATTCTTATAGATCTGACAAAGTTCTTTATATATTTTACATATGAGATTTTTATCTGATAAACTGTATATAAAAATGTCCCCCCAATTTTCTGCTTTCCTTCTGATCTTGGCTGCACTTGTCTTATTTATACAAAAACATTTTAATTTAATGTAATCAAAATTATCCATTTTAAACCTAACTTTGCTCTCTGTCTCTTGTTTATTCATAAATTATTCACCTATCCATAAGTCTGATAAGTAATGTGTTCTGTGTTCTAATTTTCTTGAAAAATCTTTCTTTATAGCTAGGTTATGTACCTATTTTGACCATATCTTCGTAAATGGTGCAAGATACTAGGTCTATGTTCAGTTTCTGCCATACTGGTTTCTAGTTTTCCCAACAATTTTTACCAAATAATGAATTATTACAAAATCTTAAGTTTTTACACTTATAAAATATAAGGTAATTATGTTTATTTGCTGCTATAATTTGTATGTCTATACTGTTCCATTGATCTACCTTTCTATTTCTTAGCCAATAGCAGATAGTTTTGATAATTGCTGCTTTATTATATAGTTTAAGATCTGGTACTACTAAACATCCTTCCTTGACATTTTTTTTCATTATTTCCTTTGATATTCTTGACTTTTTATTTTTCTAAATGAATTTTGTTATTATTTTATCTATTTTGGAAAAATGGTAATTTAATTGAGATGGCATTGAATATATAAATTAGTTTGGGTAAAATTGCCATTTTTATTATATTGGCCCTGCCTATCCATGAATAATTAATATTTCTCCAATTATTTAAATGTGACTTTATTTGTATAAGAAGTTTTTCATAATTTTGTTTATATGGTTCCTGGGTTTGTTTTGACAGGTGTACTCCCAGGTGTTTAATGCTGTCTAGAGTTATTTTAAATTTAAATACTATCTCTTCTCACAGAGTTTTGTTTGTGATATGCAGGAATGCTAATGATTTATGTGGATTTACTTTATATCCTGCTAATTTGCTAAAATTATTAATTGTTTGAACTAGCTTTTTACTTGAGTCTTTGGGATTTTCCAAGTGTATTACCATATCATCTGCAAAAAAGATCATTTTATTATCTCATTCCTTATTCTGATTCCTTCTATTTCTTTTTTCCTCTTATTTCTATGATTTCTGAAGCAATATTGAATAATATTCATGACAGTGGGCATCCTTGTTTCACACCTGATCTTACTGGGAAGATCCTCATTATAAACAGTGCTTGCTGATGGTTTTAGAAAAATGTTTTTTAAAAATCAATTTAAGGAAAAATCCATTTATACCAATATTTTCAAGTTTTTTTAAAAATAAAATGAGTATCGAACTTTATCAAAAACTTTTTCTACATCTATTGATATAATCATATGATTTTTAAAACTTTTATTAGAGATGTAATCCATTATGTTATGCATTATTTTTCATTATGTTATGCATCCCTGGGTTCCTGGTATAAATCTCACTTGATTATAATGTATAGTCTTTGTAATATATTGCTGTAATCTTTTAGCTAGTATTTTATTTGGATTTTTACATTCATGTTCATTCATAAAACTGAACTATAATTTTCTTTTTCTATTTCTCCTCTTCCTGGTTTAGGTATCAGTATCATATTTGTTTCATAAAAGGAATTTTATACGATCCCTTTACCTATTAATCCAAATAAGTTATTTAATATTGGAATTAGTTGATTTTAAATGTTTGATAGAATTCACTTGTAAATCCATTTGGTCCTGGTACAAAACAGAACTTTTATATCATTATCTTTCCTCCTAAGCCATCCTTACTTTTGAACTTTTCTATCACTCTTGAAGATACTTCCATACTCCCAAGTTTACAGTCACAGTGTCATTTTGGACTCCTCAGTCTCATTCACACTGACTGCACATATACAATCCATTACCAAATCTCACCGTTTCCTCCTTCACAATATCTCTCTTTTATGTGTCCCCTTCTCTACACTCACACAGCTGTCACCCTAGTGTAGGTTCTCATCACCTTACACCTGGACTATTATGATACATAACTTGCTCTCTATTTTGAATCTCTCCCCATCCTAATCCATCCTCCATTCAGCTGTCAAAGTGATTTTCCTTAACTAACATCTCAACTTAACCCCTCTATTCAAAAACCTTTAAAGGCTCCATATTACCTATAAAACTAATAAGAAGTCTTTGGTTTGGCATTTAAAGCCCTTCATAGTCCATCCACTTCATATCTTTCCAATCTTCTTACATTTTGCTCCCTTCCATGGTCTCTACAATTCAGCTTTTCCTCCATCAGGGAACTCCATTTCCCAAGTCTGTGCCTTCCCACTGGCTATCCCCATGTTTAGGATCTGGAATACTTTCTTTCCTCGCTTCCACCTCCAGGTTTCCCTGGCTTCCTTTCAGACTCAGTTCAAATCTCATCTTCTATAGAGGTCTTTCCTGGTTCACCCCTAGCACCTACTAATGCCTTCCTGAACCATTTTTAAAGCATTTATCTTTTATGTGCACAATGGTGTGCGTGTAGTTTTCCCTACTCAGATGTGAACTTCTTAAAGGTAGAGACTATTTTAGCCTTTTTTCTATCTCCTGGAACTTAGCAGAATGCCTGGCACATAGTAAGTGCTTAATAAATGCTTGTTGATTGATGAACTACCATGCTGATGCAATGAGGGCACAACACATATACCAATCTCATCTGCTTGTTCAGATGGAATCTCTCCATATGGAGGATGTAGGGAGCTACTTCTGGGACAACAATGATTTCATGTAAAGGAAGTGCTTGGAGAGGCTGTGGAGCATGCATGGGCGTGCCTGTGTAATGTGTATACTTTGACATAATATGTATGACTCTGTAAGTGGTTCTAGTTGGCTGGCCACATGACTGGGAAAATCCTTTCACAAGTGGCTGCACAGCCAGTCTTCAAAAAAACCTGAGTCAGTCTCAGCTGTCTCTTTGTCTCACACCATTTTGGTGTGACAACTTCCAGTAAGAGATCCTCTCCTTCTGTGGTTACATGGCCCCTGAAAAAGATCTCTTTCATTGTTTCATTTGGTCTTTTCTATCACAGGAATACAGAAGTAAGAGTCCAGACCAGATAGTGCAGCCAGTCAAGCACAACTACCCAAATGACCTTTGGAAATGATCTTCAGGACCTACCCTAGCCCAGTGGAAAGACTCATATGACAAAAATGCCAGTTTTGGATATGAACTTAGTGGGACCAATGTTATATAGGGACTAAGTTCTCATGAACTTCCCCTGAGACACGGAGGTGGTATAGGGGAGACTATGTCCTGGAGATATTAGTGAAAATGTTTATACATATTTGCTATGTCTTTAAAGAAAAAATTTCTTTGTAAGAGCAAATCAACATTAATGGTTAAATGTTACTAGGGTACTAGTAATGGACTCCTAGCAATTATGATGGAATAAGATCTCCAGTGTCTTTTTGGAAGAATTTTCACACCTGGTCACACCTTACATAGGATTCTAAACCCTACTAGGGTTCAGAATCCCATTTCTCATCCCCCTCAACTTTCTCATTCCAATGTTCCAACCAAACACATCCACCCTTTCTACTATGCTCTCTGAAACATCTGTTCCATAGGCAAAAAACTTCCCTTCATCTTAAATCTTTTCCTCACTCATTCCTCCCATCTACTAGCTATCACTGAAACCTGGCTTCCCCCAATGACACAACCTCCCTGACCACCTTTCAATTATTGGCTGTACCTTCATTCATTCCCCTCAGCACCTTGGGAAGGGGTTGAATTACTCTTTGCTCTCCCTACTTCCAGGTTCCCCCCTTTCTTCCATCACTCAGTAAACTTTCCTCCTTTGAGGGTCATGCTATTCATATCTACCACCCAATCAAAATCTTATAGCCATTGTCTACAGAACCCTAGGTCACTCCCCTTGCTTCCTCAATGAGTTTGGTACATGGGCTCACAATTTTTCTCTTCTCTCCACCTCTTGCCCTCATACTAAGGGACTTCAACATACCTATTGACTCTCCCTAAAACTCCCTAACTATTCAGTTCCTCAACCTATTCACACCTTGTTTGGCCATCTGAGGGCAGCAGAGGATAGTTGAAGGGTTGCCAGCTGGATGGTTGTGGCAGAGAGCTAGCAGTTAGGAATAAGAAGGACCAAGGTGCATGGAGTAGGCCCAGAGGAAGAGCCAGACCAAATTAACCATCAAATTAACTTTCTGGGGCAGCTAGATGACTCAGTGGATAGAATGCTGGACCTGAAATCAGGAAGACCTGAATTCAAATGTGGCCTCAGACACTTTCTAGCTGTATGACCCTGGGCAAGTCACGTAATCTCTGCTTGCCTTAATCCACTGGAAAAGGAAATGGCAAACCACTTCAGTATCTTTGCCAAGAAAACTCCATGAACAGTATGATCCATGGGTCATGAAGAGTTAGATATAACTAAGTGACCAAACAACAAAATAACTTTCTGGGCACAGCTCAAAGAGATCTGGAGCAAAGATGAACTCAGAATGATGGGACTACGACATTGTAACCTTCATTGCTTTGTCTCTGAATCCTCAGTGCTTAGCACAATGCTTTCCACACGTAATTCACACTTCTGTGGTTTTCAGTTTCCATTGCTATAAGTACTCCCTCCAGCAGTGCAGATCAAAATCCATCCATGCTCTCATCTTGTACAATTTCCATCCAGATCTCCCAAAAATCCCCAACAGAAGATCTATCTAATGTACTAGAGGCTTTCAAAAAATTTTTTGTTGTTGAGTACCAAGTGCGACACCTGGATTTTTCATTTGTTATTGTTCATTTTTGCTATATGAACTCAAATTCTACCTTTGGCAGGAGGCGTTCACTGATCCCGTGACTACTAGTGCCTTCCTTTATTCAGTATAGCTTGTGTGCTCATAGTTACTTACATGGTGTTTTGTAAAATCAAGTACAAGCAGTTTTTCAGAGGACTGCTGCTGTGAACAGCTTTAAAGTTCTGATCACATAGTATGGAGAATTTATTCAGCAGCAAACTGAAGCAAAACATACACAGAAACCAAAGTACAATGTTCACAGTGATATAACATAACAACTCATTACTAAAGTGACCACATAGTTTTAAATAAAAGATATCATTCAGTAAATCCTTAATTCAATCATCCTTAAGGATTTACTGAATGATGTCTTTTGTTTAAAACTATGTGGTCACTTTGGGATACAAAGTACAAAGGTCTCCCACCCCTAGGTCACAGTAAATCATGATCTTGTAAGTCAGCACTAAGAACCCAAGGAAAGGTCCTTTCATCTTGCTTCAAGGCTGACTCCCAAATTCCATGGTTCCTCTTTCATGCTCCTAGCTCTTGCCTGAATTCAACCAACCATCACCTGGATTCACAGGTAGGCAGCTCTCAGCTCCTGGTCCAGCTCCTGGTCAAGTTCCTCATCCAGTTCCTGTTCCATATTGAAACTCACCGTGACCAGTCCACCTCAAGCCCTTTCAAATTTCTGCTTCTGGGGAGAAAAAGCTTAACAGAGCCACAATAACATTTACACACATTGCCGGCACTATCATCTCAATTCACTTCCTGCCTGTGAAATCAACAGAAGTCAACAGACAGGGTGCATCTATCTGACAAAGTAACACAATCAACAGATAGAGTCCTTCTATCTGACAAAGTAACACAAACAAAAATCAACAGATACAGAACAGACAGAGTGCCAGACAACACAAGTGTTCTCCTTCTCAGTTCTGCTCTGTTCCAGTTTGTGCGCCTGCTTTAATATGGTGGTTCTCCTTCCTGTTCCACTTTTCCTGTTGTGTCAGCAAGTTCCTCCCACCTTCAAATCACAGGTGGGCTCAAAGGCAATTAAAGAACCGAAACAAGGTGCTAAATACTTGAATAACTGAAACAAGATGCTAAGTACTCCTTTGCTTGTCATTACATGTTTCTTCCTTTAGAATATAAGCTTATTGAGATCAGAGATCATGCTCTTCCATTTCTTTGCATTCCGGAGCTTAGTGCAATGGCTTGCTACACAATGCTTAATAAATGCTTGTTGAGTGACTAAAAAGAGAACAGGGATGGGAGAAGGGAAGGAGAGAGACAGCGAAAGAGACACAGAGACATGGTACAGCCAACTTGCCAACTCCTCTTACTGGTATATAATACTGGTCTATAATAATATAATAATATAAACAATCCCATTTCAACAGCACTTTAATTCGGTAAACTATCTACTTTGCAACAGCTCTGTGAGATGACTGGTAGAAATATTATCTCCTCTTGGGGTGAGAAACCTAAAGTTCAATAAGAATTGGCCCAAAGGTGACAAAGTGAATGAGTGTCAGAGCGGAGACTTGAACCAGGATCTTCTAACTCCAAATCTAGAGTTCCTTCTACTTCCCATTTTAAAAGGAAACTACTTCGCATTTTAAAATATTGCAAACTCACGAAAGGAATCACCATCTTATTCTTTCCCAAAGAGAGTTAGAGGATCCCTTCCTCCCTTAGCACATATTCCTCTTTCAAAGCTTATTGCATTCTTTACCCTCAGGGGCAGCACAGGGAGACTTTTCAACAGAGGGATCAAGGTTTGGAACCATCTGTAGAGATGGAAAGAGATACAGGAGGGTTAGAAGAAAGATGGGGGCCCCGTGCTCAGCTTCCTGGCTGCAACTCTAGAGCCTGGTGGACAAAGCAAAAGAACTGGGTTAGGCAGCCTTGATACAATCTCTTAGACCTCTTGTCCTCTTTGATCCCATCTGGAGGCTTTGCTGATGACTGAGCTCACCATCTCAGAGATCTTTATGCATAGCTTCAGCAATGGAAGATAAAACCTTTACTGGGAGATGAGAAGGATTGGGAAGACAAAAGTAAAAATATGAAAAGAATTCCTCAAAACTTGAGGGCTTTATGACCATAGGAAAGTGGTAGAGTTCAACCATCTGGGCTCAGAATGTGACTCTGCCACTTTGGATCCCATAGGTATAGTTGGAGAGGCACTTAGAGCTCATTCATCCTCCTCATTTTATAGACAAGGAGACAAAGGTGCAGATACTAAGGTGACCTGATTAAAGTAATACAAATAACAAATGTTTAATTTGTTCAAGTCCAGGGCATCTGACTCCAAATCCAGGTCTTTTCTTGCTCCATGTGTGACCTTGGGTGAGTAATTTAACATCTCTGGGTTTCATTTCCTGATATATAAAATGAAGAGCTTGGCCTAGATAAACCCAATAATCCCTTCCAGCTCCAAATCTATGATCCTATGCAAGCATAGGATCTGGAAGTGACTATAAATGTATGGAACACTTGACTTATGAACCCAAAGGAGTCCATTTTCTTTAACCAAAGAGATAAAACAGGTCACAGAATAATAAGGTTGGATGGTGTCATGAAAGATCATTCTTTAACCTGGAGGCAGAATTATATTTAAGTCATTTCTGAAGATCTCTGGTACCTAACCAGGCTTTAGTAACCCTCCTCAGGGTTTAACCATCATTTTGGTTGAAATCATTCCTTATTTGTCATCTAAATCCCACAGTCTGCAGTTAAAGTTCACTACCTCCTCTGGGAAATTTATTTTTAGTAGAGATTAGTTAGTCATTGGTTTAATCAATAGGGTATTGGAGTTAATACCTTACTCTGGGTTGGAGTCCTGACTCTGACATTTCCTAACTCTGATCATGGGCAAATGATTTGACCTATTTGGCCTTTGGTTTTTGCCTCACCAAAAAAAAAGGGTAATCTAGCATGGTAAAGTAAAAAAAGAACTGGATTTGGAGTCAAGGAATCTGGATTTGAATCTAGTTTTTGCTACTTAATATTGGCAAATTGCATAACCTCCCCATGGCTCAGTCTCTTCATCTATACAATTAGAAAACTGAACTATGCAGACTTTGAGGTTCCTTTCAGTTCTAAATTGATGATCCTCTTATATTAGGACTAAATGATCTCCAAGATCCCTTCTGAATCCTACAATAGCTCACATTTATAGAGCAATTTAAGGCATGCAAAGTACTTTTCACAGATGGTGTTATTTAATATTCACAAAAAACTATGAGATACTAAAATTATCCCCATTTTAAATATAAGGAAACTGAGGCTCCATTTAGGTGACTTGCACAGGGTTACACAGTTAATAAGTATCTGAGGCAGAATTTGAACTGAGATCTTCCTGACTCCAGGTCTGGAACTATCTACTGCTATATCACCTTGTGCTACTTAGCTCATAGGGAGGTTGTGAAAATCATATGAGATGAATTCTGTGAATCCTCTTTAAAAGTATAAAGTGCTGGGGGTGGCTAGGTGGCACAGTGAATAGAGCACTGGCCCTGGAGTCAGGAGGACCTGAGTTCATTTCCGGCCTCAGACACTTAGCACACACAAAAAAACTAGCCATGTAACCTTGGGTAAGTTAACCCCAATTGCCCTCTAAAAGACAAAAAAAAAGTATAAAGTGCTATAAGAAGATGATCATAATTGTAGTACTTACCTCACAGGGCTGCTTGAGGCTCAAATGAGATAATTTATAGAAAGTGTTTTGCAAAATGTAAACTGCTATATAAATGTTGATTACCATTATTGGTATTGTTATAATTATAAATGTGTTATAAACACATTATCTGCATAAACCTTAAGGTTTTTTTTTTCCTGAGGAAAGTAAAAACTTCTATCCAACACTCTCAATCTCACCAGACAGCAAGATTTTTAGCTCGTAGACCCCAGTGTGATCTTTATTTGGAGTAGCCATGGCTGCAGATTTCAGTAATGAGTCTTAAAGTATCAGTTAAGCACAGAGTGAATGCCCAACATAGAGGCAAAGAGGTGTCCAGTCACAAATGGACAATTCCAGCGCATCTGTTTATGCCTCCAAGAGCTCTCTTCATGAACTTAAATAAGTCCCCATTCAACTTTCTTGGACTGATTCTTATTTTAACTTCCTGAAGATACTCAATGGAAATGCCTTTTGGTTCAGGCTCTCGAAGAGCCCTAAAGAAGGGAAGCCAGTAGTCCCTTAAGCTCCTCTCTCTTGAGGCCCATGTCCCCCACCCCCAGTCCCTTACCAATCTCTTCAACTACATTCCAGCTTTACTGAACTTTCTGCATCCTACAGTGATTTTGGCAAGTCCAAATTTAGAGTTTTCACTTCCTGAAACATGTCAGGCACTTTTGGACTGAGAATTCATAGGCCAGGGTTTAGGCCCATGCTTAGGGCAAAAACTGAATCCAGCTCCCACATATCAAATTCTAAAATTCTAGAATTAAAAGGGACCCTAGAGGTCATTTAGTTTAACCCATCTTGTCTTTGACCCATGTGGGAATTTCTCTACAGCATCCTTGACAGGAGATCAGGGACTGAGCCTTCACGGGGAAGAAAAGGAGACAGAAGAAAATTAAACAGGAGCAATTAGTGGGAAGAGAGCTAGGATAGTTCAGCCTTTTATTGAGGTCAGAGAGTAGCTGTCTTAAAAAGGAGCAGGATAATGGAGGGAGAGTTTCCCAAGGTATCAAATACAGCAGAGATACCCTATATAGTATTGGTTTGAACACTTCCAAGAACTGGCAACTTACAACCTCACAAGGCAGCCGTTACATTTCTGGACAGTTCTAGTTGCTATAAAGTTCTTTTTAGAAATAGGGCCTGGACCTATGATTTCATTGATAGAGAGAATTCTTTCTACCAATACAGGATAGAACCTTCTCTGTAACTTATAGTCTCTTTAGAGAGTTTCATGGAAAGCTGAGAGAAGTCATATGACTTGCTCAGGCTTGTAGAGCCAAGATGTCAAGTCTTAGAACTTGAACCCAGGTCTTTCTAACTGAAGATGGCTCTGTATATTCACTGTGCTTTGCTGCCTCTCAAAGTGAGATGTCAAGACCTGGTTTCTTCTTTATATTGAGTTGAAATCTGCCTCCTTGAGATAATCAAAATAGCTCCTTGATGAAGGGTATATGGGAGTTCAAGGAGGACTAACATCTCTGGTGTGAGAGCTTGCTGAGTCCTTATCAGGGCTACTCATCCATCTCTGATGTCCACTGTGGCTCCAAGAAGCTGTAGCATGTGCAACAGTCACAACTGGTAAACCATCTTGGCAGACTGTCCAAACCAGGTTGAGGGTTATCAACAGGCCTCAAACCATTGGTGAGTTAGGGGGATATCTACCCAAGCATGTGACGACTTTTCCTGGAAGAATGAGCAGATGAGAACAATTTATTACGATTGTCACGAAGGTGGCTGAAGCAGGCATTGTGAAGCGCTTAGAGCTTGGTTAGACATAGAAGGTGACAAGGTCATCCACTGCATCCTGAACTATCACCAGTCATCTTGACTTTTGTATTGCCATTGGATTTTGATGATGCTAGAAGAGAGAGGGAGGCTAATGACTTTGTGCAGCTCTGCTTCACTTAAATACATTTTACCCATGAGTCAAGATGTCACCAATGATATCATTGGTCCTTTCTGAAAATGAAGGAGAAAAATAACTACTTTACAAAGTGCTTTGTATGCATTAATGTCTTTATTCCCAATATCTATACCTGTAGCAGGGCAAGTATTACTATTCCCATTTCACATAAAAAGAAACTGAGAATCAGAGGAAAAGTTATTTACTAGAGGTCACACTCGACTAATAGGTCTTGGAGTCAGGACTTGAATGGTGGTTTTATCACTCCAACTTCAGTGATCTCTGTGCTAATGCACCTACCTGAAATTGAAACTGTTAAGTTGTGTGTATGTGTGTGTGTGAGTATGCCTCCATCAAGGTGTGAAGTTAGACAAGAAACACTCAGATGTCCCTCTTCATCTCTCAGATGTGGTGAACAACCATGCCCCACCCCACCTTCACCCCCACCTATACAACTGATCCTTGGGCAGATTACCTCCCCACCATGACATGCACAGAGATTTTGTCTGAGGATAAGTTGGGAAGGACCTGTTCCTGGCCTGGGTCTGTCATCTTTCAGAGAATAAACACTCTGGTATTGCTTCTCTTCTCCTAATTTGCTTTCCCTGAAATTCTATCTCCCTGGTGAGCAATGAGCAAGCTTCTCAGCATCAGACTCTTCTGGAAGCAGGAAAAAGTTATGAGTACTGCCTGTGCTTTTTGCAGTCACTGAAAACAGACTTGGCATCGGATGTGCCTTTGGGGGATTAATGATCCATTTTCTTCCTACCATACATTTTTTTTCTTCAGTTAATTCATCTGTTAACCTCAAGCAGAGAACAATATTAAGGTCAATGTTGAGAACAGTGTTAAAGAGAATGTCTTGGGTAATGGAAAGACTGCAGCTCTAAGAGTCAAAAACCTAGTCTTGAATTCTTACCCCACCTCTCCCTTCTTCCTCCCCATTTAACAGTTGTGTGGCTCTGTGCCAGTCACAGGCTCTCTGGCTTTCTCATCTGCAAAATGAGGGTAATAATATTTACACTCCCTTCCTCAAACAGTAGCTGTAAGAAAACCTGTGTCAAACTTGCAGTATTACCAGAATCTGAGGTAATTTTATTAGAGATAAAGTCTGTACATGCTCACTTCCTCCCTGTGTTTTTGTGCTATTGAAAGAGCTCAAATTCAGGATTAAATAAGAAGGTAGACTGGATTTGGAGTCAGAGGGCCTGAATTTGAATCATGACTCTGCTACTTGTTGCCTTTGTGACCTTGGACAAGTCCTTCATTCTTTGGAGGGCTTTGGTTCCCTCCATTATCTATTAAATGAATGGATTATAGTAGATCCTAGGATTATAGACATGGAAGGAACTATTGAAGAAATCTAGAGAGGCTGCTAGATGGCATGGCTTAGAACCAGGTCCTGGGATCAGAAAGACCCAAGTTTAAATCCAGCCTCAGACACTTACTAGTTGTGTGACCCTGGGCAAGTCACTTAACCTTGTTTGCCTCAGTTTCCTCATCTGTAAAATGAGCTGGTAGACCATTCCAGTATCTTTGCCAAGAAACCCCCAAATGTGGTCACAAAGAGTTGGACACAACTGAAACAAATGAATAACAACAAATATAATCCCTTAAGGTCTGCAAAGCACTACAAATATTATCTCATTTGATCCTCACAACAACCCTGGGGGATATGTGCTATTATTATGCTCATTTCACAGATGAGGAAACTAAAGTGACGTGTCCAGTGCTATCCACTGCCTCTAAGCCTATCACATAATAAACTTGTTGAATATGACATAGTGATGACTTACTCTCACCATATTGTTCAACATTCTCTGAGAGGAAGCATGGTAAAAATGGAAAGAATATTGTACTTACAAAACAAGTGAGACTTAGGTTTGAATCCTCCCTTTGATCTTTCCCACCTCTTTTCTGAACCTCAGCTTCCTTATCTATTAAATGAGGATAATAAAACCTGTAGTTCCTACCTCACAGGTTGTGGTTAGGATCAAATAAAACAATGTATGCAAAGCATTTGGAAAACCTCAAAGTTCAGTGTTATATTATTACTCAGTTCAAATGCCACCTTCAAAATTGGCCTTTCCTGACTCCACTCCACCCCCAGCTGCTGGTGCCTCCTCCCCAAATTACCTTGTGTCATATGTGTGTGTGTATGTGTGTGGTGTGTATGTATATATATACATAATATATGTGTGTGTATGTATTATATATACATATATATGTACATGTTGTATTCCTGTCCCCTTCACAATGAATATAAATTCATTAAGTGTTTATATTCTCAAGAGACTGTGGAATTTATATATTCCAGAGACTATTTCATATTTTGTCTTTGTATCCTCAGCACCTAGAAGAATGCTTGGCATAAAGTAAATGATTAATATGTACTTTTTAATTGATTGATTCTCTGGACCTACTAGAACCTTTCAGTGTTCTTTGTAAAATGTGCTACCCTAAATCAAATGCAACATAGCAGACATAATGTGACCAGGGCAGAGTACAATGTTATTGTCTTCCTTTTTTGAGATAACCAAACTTCTATTAAAGTAGCCTAAAATGACATTTGATTTTTTTGTCTGCCACATAGGATTTTCCTTATGCCAAAATTTAATCACATCATTCCCCTTCAATACTTATAACCTAGCAATTCCACTATCAGACATATTCCTCAAGAAAGTCAAAGACAGAAACAAAATTCCAACCGACAGTAAAATATCCATAGCACTGTTCTTTGTGACATAAAATAGGTACCCATCCATAGGTGAATGTCTGAAAAACCTATGGTATACAAATGTAATCAAATAGTACTATGTTGCAAGAAAAGATAAACAATGAGGAATTTTTAAAAACATGGAATATTTGTATTACAAGTTTTATATTACAAAATATTTTATTACAAAGTGAAATAAGCAGAATCATATATATGTATACAAAATGAAAAGATAACTAAAAAAAAGCTAAACTCTAAGCAAATAAAAAACAAAGATAACTAAAAAAAAACTAAACTCTAAGCAAATAAAAAACTAGCAGTAAGTCCAGGGGTGAGGAACCTGTGGCCTCAAGGCCACATGTGGCCTACTAGGTGATTGGTGCAGCTTTTTGCCTGAGTCCAAGTTTTACAGAACAAGTCCTTTTATTAAGCAGATTTGTTTTGTGAAGTTTGGATTCAGTCAAAAAGCCACACTTGAGGACCTAGAGGGCCATATGTGGCCTTGAGGTTGCAGGTTCCCCACCCCTGTTAGAGAACAGAAAAATGATTCACAGCTCCAATGAGAGGACCACTATCCCCCAGGGTTCTGTAAAGGCAGCAAAGTCAGGACTTGACTGGCCTAGGTGGTGGCCAAGGCTTAGCTCCACCTCTCTTTGTGCCTCTGGCTGTGTTCAGTAGCTTCTCTGGCCCCTCCAACTTGCCAGATGTATAGGCCACAATACCCTTCCCTTCTGTCCAGACATGGTTCCATATGCAGCTGAGGGGGACCAGGCCTACCCAAGTTAAGTGCCACTGTATCCTTGTTCAATATCCTTGCCATGTTAGGGCTAAATAAATCTTAGCCCTGTTCAGTGACATCCAAATGCCTCATTTTATCCCAACTCGAACCTTAAATAACAGGGTGCCAGTGTCAGGCCCACCCCTGGCACCTCCCTTGGGGTAGCAGAAGGGTAAAGAGCTGTCAGATTGTCATTGTATTGGTTGTTTTTACTTGTTTTTTCTTTTCCTAAAAAGGGTTCAGTCACCGAACTGGGAGGGGTTCCCCTCTCCCTTCCCAGAAATGAATGTAATATAAATACAAAAAGCATTAATTAAAAATGTTAACCCTTCATAGTACATCGTGGCCTACTGAATAAAGTCTGAGATCTCAAACTTTGAAATTTCCTTCTCTGATCACAATCTCTGGCTTTCCAGATAACCTCTGAGAGGCAACATTGTGCAGTGAAAAGATTGTTGCTATTGTTCAAAAGAATACTGGCTGTGGAGTCAGGGGATCTGATTTAAATTTACTTCTAAATGCTTAATTTGGGGCCGCTACATGGTGCAGTGGATATAGTGCCAGGCTTGGAGTCAGGAAGATTCGGTTTCCTAAGTTCAAATCTGGCCTCTGACACTTACTAGCTGGGTGACCCTGGGCAATTCCCTTACTCCTGCTTGCCTCAGTTTCCTCATCTGTAAATGAGCTGGAGAAGGAATTGGCAAACCACTCCAGTATCTCTGCCAAGAAAACCCTAAATGTCATGAAGAGGCAAACACTACTGAAATGACTGAGTGACAAAAATGCTTATTACTTCTGGCATTGGGAATCTTGCTTCCAACTTCTTCACCCTTAGCTCCTTTTCTATGAAATGAGTGGATTAAACAGTCTTCTACCTCACTTCTAGACCTATGACTCTTGCCTCCTTCTGATGGGGTGCTTGGGTGCTCGTGCTTGGACCTCAATTCCAAGATCACTTTCTCCCTAGTCTCAAAACACTATCACTGATGGTTTTCTCCCCTTCCCAAGGGCACTATACCTAGCAGTAACTCATGAGTAGGCCCCAGTAAGACAAACTATCTTTCCCCATCATGAGACAAACTGACCTCTGAAGAAATTCTCTTGTGAAAACAGGACTGTCTTGTAACCACAGAATTATCATGTATTGATTCCCAAAGTTATCATATTTTATCCAGAGGTCAAGCTATAGTCATTAACTCTTAAAGCTATCTTGCTACAGATGTAACAGACCAAAATTACATCCCTTGGTTTTCAGTAGTGAATGATGCCTGTGACCAAGGTTTTATGGTATCACCTAATTAGCATATCTGCCAGATAATCTACTACTTTTCCTATATAAGCTTTAGCATCATTCCTGTTAAGTTGCAAGTTCCTTAAGGAATGAAAGTTCCCTGAGGAGCTCTGCCCACTATGTTAGTGTTAACGATAAATCCTTGCCACCTTGACTTAAAGAATGCTTAAATCCGAGAATTCATTCCAGATAACCCCATCCTTACTTCGGTCCTTGTCGGGGGGCCTGAATCCCTTCCCCCAGACCTCCCCAACCTCATCATTTCCTCTAAAATCTCCTCTTCATCCATGCCTTAATCTGCACACCTTTCATCCCTCCCTGCTCTGGTCTCATTTCTATTTACTATCCTTTCTAGTCTCTAATTTATAGTTAAGAAGTTCAATAAGGCACCAACCTCTACCATCAAATCCCTTCTCCCTTCATCTTCAGCTACTTGAACACTGCTAACATTCAACTCTGGGTTACCTTTACCATCTGCCTTCTCTGTTTAACTCCCTAGCTGCCGAACACAACTGTAGGAAATTGTGAAACTATGTATAATGTTTCCATTACAAATCTATGTGATCCAGTTTCAACCTGGCCCTCATTACTGTGCAGCAATATTTTTATTTTATCTGATTGACTTTCTATTATATTCTCCCCCTGTAGCTATTTCAAATCTTCCCCTCTCAAGCCCCCAACTATTCTCCAACTCCCTTCTTTCAGCAGATGATAGTTTCCTACTGTATTGAGAAGGTTAAGGCCTTCTCTAAGGCCATCATGAATTTCCTTAACTTTCCTCCTTCATAACTCTAAACCTTTCTTGATCTTCACTCATCATTTCTTCTGCTGTCAGAGGATGAGATAGCCCCTCTCCTTGCCCCGTATAATCTTTCTACTTCTTTCCTCAATCCCTATACTCGCTGATTTTTCTTTATAATCTGGCTTCTGACATCACCACTCTGGGAACTACTTTCCCAAAGGTCACCAATGGCTACTTTTGAAGTTCCTCCCCTTCCCCCCACCCAGTTATCCTTCCTAAATTTTCTATAGTATTAGCTACTATTGACCATCTTTCTCTTTTTGGATGGTCTTCCCTGGACTTCTGTATATTGCTCTCCTCTGATTCTCTCTATCTGACTTTTCCTCTTACTTGGATTATTGCCATAGCCTTCTAATTGGTGACACTGCCTCCAGTCTCTCCCTCTGGCAGTTCCTCCTTGACATAATTGCCAAAACAATCCTCCTCAGACCCAAGTCTATGACACTGACCTAGTCAGCAACATTCAGTGGCTTCCTCTTACCTACAGGAGAAAAAAATAAACACCTAATATTTTATCCCCATCCTAGTTTCTATAGAAATGGCACACATTTTTGCCCCCAGAGCAAGGCTACCCCCTCTGTCTTTGAGGCACAAAACCTCAAAAATCTCTACACAGACTCTTAGGAACTGTTAGCTCTGCTCCTTTCTCCTTGATTTTGGGAGAAGCAGCCTGTGGTGATTTGCATAATTCACCTCAGCTGCCACAGAGAAAGATGGGACACTAAAGGCAAATAGAGTACATGGGCCCACTCTGAACCTTCAAATATAGAGGGACATAAATCTGGTTAGGCACAATGGGAAAATGGGTACAAATAGGACTGACTTGCCATACCTTAATAATGCCCAGGGGAAAAAAAAAACTCTTTAAATAGTCAAAGAAGAAGGTGTTCCCACTGCTAGTCAGAAGAGGCACTTTGTGTGGAAGGTAGGTGTAAAAGATGAAATTTCAAAATGCTAGAAGCACTCTGGCTTAGACCTATGAAAGAATAGAAATGCTAGCTGGGGCACCAGAGTAATTTTTCCATAAATTTCCAAAAAATAATGAACACTTTTGCTGGAATAGAGCTTACCTTTGAGAAATGGTGAGATAGAGTTGAGCAAAAGTAGCAGTAAAAAGAACAAACTCATTTGGAAGGGAATCTTAGGACAGCAACAGTCCTGAGAGCCAGGAGTCACAACACTTTACAAGATCTATGGAGAAAGAGAACTATGGAGGAGAAGGAGATTAATTGGAGCTTTCAGCAAAAGAACAAAATGTGACCCATATGAAGAGACCTAAAGGGAGCACCGACAAGGAGAAATTATCTCTGACTTCCTCTGGTAGGGTTAGGTCCAGGGGTATCTTGGAGCTAGCTTATTTTTCAGTGTATTTACATTTTAGGAATTGGCAAATAAAGGCTATAAAATCAGGCCTTGATTTTTTGTTTTGTTGCTTGTTTAGACTGAAGAAAAAGATAGAGAAATGTTAATAATGCAGGTTAAACTTAAAAGTGTGAACTAGGTACATGTTTTTTTTTTCTTTTTAGAAAGGCAGTTGTTAAATATTTACCAGCACACCATTGCCTAAGAAGGAGGGTAGTATGACAAGTCATAGATATTGTATGGATTTATGGGGATTGAAGGGGTCTTGTGACTCTGGATTCTCTCCACATCCTTTACTATGTAAATGAAACTTTCATCCAGTTTGAACTCTTGTGAGTCTGAGTGCTTGTAAGGGGGGCTTTTAGCTAGCATTGGGGAAGTGCCAGATGCTGAAGTTTCCATTTCTACCTAAGTAGTGGTAATAGACCAGAGAAATGAAGGCTCTGTAGAGGTCTTTCTTATCAGGTGGGAGCAGTAGTGTTTTTTTTTTTTTCTTGTTTGGCTTCTTTAATAATCTTCATTTACTTTCATCAATTCTAAAGTTATTTTCTGAACTTCTAGAAAGAATATCACATCTTTAAGGTCTAAACACCAAGTGAAAGCTCCCCAAAACATGAAAAATAATTATTTCAAGTTTCACTAATATTCTGATCCCATTCATTTGTTCTTAAGGCTATTGATTTGAAAATATTTTTATTGGATTTTTTTTCTTTTTTCTTTTCTTTTCTCTTATTTTTGGTCTTTATTAATTTGTTTACTTTTAGTTTACAAGATTCATTGCCACAATTTCTTGAGTTTCAAATTTTCTCTCCCTCCCCTCCCCCTCCCATGGCGGCATACAATCAAGTATAGAATCTGCAAATACTTTCACATTAGGCAATAGTCAGGTTATAAAGAAGAATTGTATCAGATGGAATGAACAATGGGAAAGAGGAAACAAAACCAAACAAGAAAAAGAAAAAGAGCAGGTAGTTTGCTTCAGTCTGGATTCAAACTCAGTTCTTTCTCTGGATGTAGACATCTCTCTCCATCATGAGTCTTTTGGGATTGACTTATGACTGGATTGCTGAGAAAAGTCCAGTTTATCAAAGCTGGTTGTCACACATACATTGTGTCTGTAATTGTGTACAAATTCCTCCTGGCTCTACTCTTCTCACTCAGCATCAGTTCATATAAGCCTCTCCAGGTAAATATGAAGTTCATCTGCTCCTTGTTTCTTATAGCACAATAGTATTCCATAACATGCATATACCATAACTTGTTCAGCCATTCCCCAATTGATGGGCACCCCCTTAATTTTCAATTCTTTGCCACCACAAAAAGAGCCAGCAGTAGTGTTTTGATAAATACTTAACAACCTGTTTTCTGGGGATAAAAATGTAATTAGATACACCTTTAAGCTTAATTTTCATTATTAACATTTTCTGCATCATTCTCTTGTCTAGACAATCAACAAAAAAAAGTTACACCTTGATTTGCAGCTTTTTCACTTCCAAGGTGTAAAATTAAACAATCTGTTTACCAGCTGATGGGAACTTGCTCCAGCACACCTCTGGGTGGAAACCTCTGACCTAAGGGTCACATTTCACAAGGTATTCCTCTTCATGTCTCAGTAAAATTGGACTATATATGCCCAAATTGTCTCCTCCAATATCAAATGAGTCTGGTACATAGTAAGGACTTAATAGATGCTTATTGATGGATACAAAATGTCTCCTGACCTTGACTAAACTTCTGTCTGAGGCAGACCGTTTATGGTGGGGGCAGAAGATCTGGGTTCTCTGGTACAAAACTGACCAAGGAATGAAACGTGACAAGATGGTGGAAGATGTAGCCACTAGGGCCATTACAGGGCCTGAGTTAGTGGCTAAAGGCTTCCTAGCAAGCTCACACGTCCTTCTGGTCTCCCTAGAATCCCACTGCATCTCACAGCACTTCTACTCCAACCCAAACACAACTAAGAAAGCCCTGCAGACAAGAGCCCCAACAAATGGTCATGCAGCCTTCTTTGCCAACCCCCAGCCCTTGGTAGTTCTGGACAGCTCTGTTCTGGAAGATTTCCTTGGTTGTGAGCTCAGATGGGAGCATTGGCAACTTCTACCCACGGCTCCTGATTCTGTGTGCTCTGGAGACAAGCTGAACAAGCCTCGTTCTTTTTCCACACGACAAGCCCTTCGGACACTAGAAGATAGCTGTCAGCGTCCATCTCAAGTCTGCTCCAGGCTGAACATTCCCAGCTTCTTTGGAAGTTTCTGGTAAAAATAGAATAAGGTTTCATCTTTCACTTCCCCTTAACCCTCCCCTCTTCCTCCTCCCTCTCTTCCTCCTCCTCCCTTTCCTCCTTTGCCCCTCTCCCTTCTCTTTCTTCCTCCTCCCCCTCCCACTCTTCTCCCTCTTCCTCCTCTTCTCCTTCCTCCTCCCTTTCCCTCTCTCCTCCTCCTCCTCCCTCCCTTCCTCTTTCTCCCTTTCCTCCCTCTCTCCCCTTCCTCCTCTCTCTTCCCCCTTTTCCTCCCCTCCTCCTCCTTTTCTCTTTCCTCCTCTTCTCCTCCCTCCCCATTTCCTCCTCCTATTCTCTTTCCTTCCTCCTCCTCCTCATTCCTCCTCCCTGATACTGCTGCAGTGCAGGACTCAGCCGCCAGGAGGCGCACGAGGGGACAAGACTTGCGCGGAAGGAAAGCGATCCGAGGATCAGAGGCCGGGAGGGTGGGGGAGGGGTCCTGTCAGCTGAACGCTGCAGCACGTGATCAGGGCCGGCCGGCAGGAGGGGGTCACGTGACCGGGCCGGAAGCGGCTCCAGGAATGGCTTTGAGGGAGGGTGCTGAGGCTGGAGCCGGAGTCTGGAGGCGGGAGCGGGTGAGTCAGGGTGGGATGGAACGGGTGTGCGCTGGGTTGGCATCCGTCCCGGGATGATGGGGTCCAGGCCAAGGTCCCCCACCTGGTGCCAGTCCGTGGGGCAGAAGCAAAGGTTGTCCCCGGGGCGGGGCTGGAGAAAAAAGAGAGGGAAAAGGGTGTGTGTGTGTGTCCTTGTCAGTGTCTGTCTGAGGCTGTGTTTATGCGGCACTGTGTCCGTGGTCGTGTGACTGTCTGACCGGCTTGTCTGTGTGTTTGTTTTGTGTCGGATGCGGGTGTCGCTGGGTCTCTCAGTATTACCCTGGCTGTCCGCGTCCTGGGTTTATAGAGGGACTGCTTTGTGTGTGCCTTTGAGGGGGACGGGGCTGCGGCAGCATGTCTGGAGAGGAGTAACCCTGTTGAGATGCGGGGAGGTTAGAGAGGGGTTAGCCCTGCCCCAGGAGAGGGCAGACGGAGAAGGAAAGAAAGAGCTTCCTTAGCTCTGTCCCATCGCTTAAGATGCATTCATGCCGGCTTCTTGGACTATTTCTCCATCACCGCCACACCCTTCAGCCCCCGAAACCAGAAGCTGTTTACATCTGAAACCCGAGGGTCTTCGGGACCTTAGAACAGTTTCAGGCTAGCCCTCTCATTTTCAAGAGGAAATTGAGGGTCAGTAACTTGTTTAAGATTACATAGTAAATCAGTGGTAGAATTGACACAGGCCCCAGGATCATTTCCCAGTATACTGGACTGCTTTCCGCCCAAGAATTTGTCTTTGGATGTGGCCTGAAGGAAACATTGCTTTCTTTCCCCATCTCTTCTCTCCAGGCCTTACCCAGTCGTTCTTGCAGTGTTTGAACTGTAACCATTTGGACTTGTGGTTTCCTTACTATTTTGACCAGAGAAGCAACTACTTGTGATTTCCTGTAGACTCTGCACTCTGAAGATTTCATTCTCTCACTCTCTCCTGATACTTCTTTTGATAAGCCATATAATAATGGGAATCTCATTACGTTTTTGAATGGAAGGTTGAATATGAGAAAGGGTGGAGGAGAAATTTCATTTTGAGAATAGCTTCAATGTTGACAAAGTTTCAACAAACATTTATTAGGTGAATACCAAGTTTGAGGCTCAGGGAATACAATCCCTGAGCTCTTAGCCCCAAGGAGCTGTTTCTTCTCAATTGTTACCTATTAGGGGAAGTGTTTACTCATCTCCCTGGTTGCGAGTATTTGCTCCCTCTTCAGTTATCTTGTATTTACTTATGTTTACAAGTTGTGGCCCTTTGTAGAATGTGGAACGCATACTCCTTAAAATCAGTGACTTTTTCCTTTTTAAAATTTTGTTTCTACGTCGCTTTTAAAATATTAATGCTTGTGGAATTGAAATGAATTATCAACTAGGAGAAAATCACCAAAGACTTCCTGAAGGAGATAGCATTTGATTTGAGCCTTGAAGAAAGGTAAGGATTCACTATGTCAGAGTTGCAAGATATGTGCATTCACAACCAGAGGTGCAGCTCAAACAAATGCAAGGGATTTGGAGGTAGAATGTATAGTTCATGGACCCCCCCCCCCCCATTCTAACTTGGTAGCAACATAAAGTGTGTGAAAGGCAGTAATGTTCAAATAAGTCTGGAAAGGTATTCAAATGACTTTAAGGTTATGAATGGTTTATAGTTCTAGGATTAACTATCTCATTCTCTTCAGTAATCCAATTTTTGGTGAAGGTGGTAAAAGCTGTAGCTATTTTTACTTGCCCCCTTGTTTTAAGTTCATAGGCTTGCCTTGAAATTAATAATGAAAAAATTGTGTTAGCTTGGTCAGAAAGAGTACAGAGCTAGTATTCAGCCAGGAGACCTGGGTTTATCTTCCAGCCCGGTTCTGTTTTGTTTGTCCAGATGAGGAACTGTCTCTGCTATACCATTAGTTATGCTGAAGTAGGATTTAACAGTCCATTTTTAGAGCCAGTTGTCCTAGAAATAGCTCTTTTACCTGGGGTTATAGAGTTGTAAAGGGGAGTAGACCTTAGAGATCATCATTTTGAACTGCCTCCTTTTACAATTGAGGAAACAGGTTCAGACATGTTAACTGTCCAAGATTATAAACCACATTAGTGGCAGAAACTAAAGCACATTTGGGGATTTCTAGACTTCAAAATCATTGCTTTTCCTAAGCACTCTTTTCTCTGTATTATTTGAAAATAAGTCATCACTTAAACTGAAGCTAGATATTCTTTTATATGGCTCTTGAATGTAATCATTATTCTATTTAAGAATTTTATAAGAGCCAGTTAGCAATAATTAGTAAGCTTTTTTTTGCATTCAAAAACTGCTTTGCTTTGGTCTAAAGCCATAAAATTTAGGAAAAGCTTTGGGTAGAGAAGCTTGTACCTAGGAGGGAGGGGTTGGTAGTAGGAAACTGGATTTCCATGTTTGGTGATGGGCATAACAGAGTCTGCCCTAACAATAATATCAAGTATCCCTCCCTTTAGCTCTCTTTTTTTTTTTTTAGTCATTCATTTTCCTGCTTCTGTCCAAGTTTTCCCTCTCTTTCTCTTCTTTGGGCTGATCCCTTGTAGCAGCTGTGGCTAGAAGATGGGATATTTAAGGTCCAGCTTCATCTTTGTGAGGCCTCTGTTATTTTTTGCCTTATCCTTAGGTAACCTATCCCAGGCTAACCTCCTTCTTCAACTTCCTGTCACTCTAGTATAAGCTTATACTTCTGAAATAGCCTCTTAACATTTCTTTCTACTTTTAGTCCCTTCCCCTTCCAGTCTGTCCTACATATGCCACTGGATTAATCATCCTTAGATACAGCTCTAAACATGTCACTTCTCTGTTCAAAATCCTTCAATGGCCCTCTTTTACCTATCAAATAAGCCCATACTTCTTATCTTGGCATTAAAGACCCTTAGCAATCTGGCTGTTAGTCTGTAACCATTTATTAAGAGTCTTTTATGTTCCAGTCACTGTGCTAACTAAGCCCTGAGAACTACAAAGAAAGGCAAAAGACAATTCCTGCTCTCAAGGAACTCGATGTCTAATGGGGGAGATAGCATTTAAACAACTATATGCGAGACAAATTGGAAATCATCAACAGAGGGAGGTTTTAGAAGTAAAGGGATTTAGGAAAGGATTCCTGTAGAAGGTGGAATTGTAACTGCAACTTGAAGGAATCCAGGGAAGATGGGATGGGAGAACATTCCATCCATGGGATACAGCCAGTGAAAATATCCCACGAAGGATGGAGTGTGTTGTTCAGGCAATAACAAGGAGGCCAGTATCACTCAACTGCAGAATATGTGGAGGGGTCATGGGTGAAAAAGTTATAAGAAGACTGGAAAGAGAGAGGTACTGGGTTATAAAGGGCTATGAATTGCCAGAGGCTTTTATATTTGATCCTGGAGGTGATAGGGAGCCATTAGAGTTTATTGAGTAAGGGAGTATGTGGTCAGACCTGTCCTTTAGGAAGATTGCCTTGACATCTTAGATGAGAGTAGCCTGGAGTAGGGAGAGACTTATGGCAGGGAGACCAATTTAGCAGACTATTGTGAAAATCCAGGAATTAGGTAATAAGGGCCTATGTTAGGGTCGTGGCAGGGTAGTGGAAAGAAGGGAGAACTGTTTCAAAGGAAAAACTAACAGGCCTTGGTAACAGATTTGATTGGGGAGGGGGTGGTCAGGGGAGGGAACGGATGGTGAGAGAGAGCAATAAATTGAGGATTACACCTGGGTTCTGAGCCTGGGTGGATGGGAGGATGGTGGTCCTTTTGATAGTATTAGGAAAGTTTGGAAGGGGGTGGGGAAAGATAATGAGTTCAGTTTTGGACATGTTGAGTTTAAGATGCTTATAGGATATCCATCTTGAGATATATAATAGGCAATTGGAGATGTGAGGCTGGAGGTCAACAAAGAGGTTTGGGTCACATAAGTAGATTTGAGAATCATCAGGATAGAGAAAATAATTAAATCCATGAAATCTGATGAGATCACCAAATTAAATACTATAGAGAGAGATGAGAAGAGGACCTAGAACAGAACTCTTTAGGACACCCACGATTAGGAAGTGGGTGAATGAATACCCAGCAAAGGAATCTGAGAAGGAGAAGGCAGGTAGGAGGAGAAGCAGGAGAAAGTAATGTCACAAAAACTGAGAGAAGAAAGTAATCAAGGAAAAGAGGGTGATTAACAGTGTCAACAGTTGTAGAAAAGTCAGGAAGGATGAGTAATAGGAAAAGGCTATTAGATTTGGCAATTAAGAGATTACTATTAACTTTAGAGAGAGTAGTTTTGATTAAATGATGAGGTTGGCATCCAAACTATAGAGACTTAGACTAGAGTGAGAGGAAAGTGGAGACAACTACTGTAGAGAGTTTTCTCCAGCTGTTTAGCCACAAAGAGCCGAAGAGATATAGGTCAGTTACTAGTGGAAATGGATAGATCAAGTGAGAGTCTTTTGAGGATGGAGGAGATGTGGATATGTTTGTAGGTACTAGGGAAGCAGCCAATATAGATAGAGGAAAATTGAAGATAAATGAGAGTGCAAATGATAGGGATAATCTGCTGGAGAAGATAGAATGGATTGGAATCGCTTGGGCATGAGGAGGGATTTGCCTTGGCTAAGGAAAAGGACTATTTCTTTGTGTGATATAATGGCAGGAGGCATCTAAGGATGTGAGATGAGGAGAAGGGGAGAAGAGGGAGCTCTGGGCAAATGTCTTCCATTTTTTTCAGTGAAATATGAGGCGAGGTTCTCAGCTGAGAGGGCGGGGGAGGGCATTATGGTTTCTAATCAGATGTGTAGAGCATGATAATTCTATACCACTCCATTAGGCAGAGTGCGGCTAGGAACAACTGGAAGTGATCTCTCCAATATGTGATCTTGCAGAACTTTATATTTCTACTTACTAATCCTAGAGCTGTTTCCACTTCTCGTTTCCTGTGATTGAATTTGACTTTGTTCAGGTGTGCTAAATTTAGCATACAGTCAATATAGTAATTGCTCCCTGAATGACCTTGAGACCATAACCAATGTTTGCCAAATTTAACAAGCTTCAGCAACTGTAGTTGGTGAAAGGTTGCTGATAAAATCCATTCTTATCACCAAAAATGCATACTGTGTCTTTTGATAGATACCTTTTATGTATCTCTATCACTTTTAGGACCTTGTTCTTCTGAATATGACATTAATCATAGGTAAGAGGAGTACAGAATGATTTGAGTTCAGATATTAGAGGGTTCGTGTTGGGATGTTCATGACTGCCTTCTGTCTAATGGAGTGGCACAAAATGATGGAGCTTTCTATATAAGTCATATTAGAAACCTCATGATGCTGAATGTCATAGTGTTTTCCTTTCTTTCCATAATGTTTGACACTGGAAGAATGCCTTCTTTGACACTGCTCCCACCTTAGTGCTGACCCTTACTGCCTCTAGCTTGGACTATGGCACTAGTTTGCTGATTAGTCTTCTGCCTACAATCTCTTCTCACCCCAGTTCAGATGCAGCTCTGTCATTGTGCACTTCCTTAAGAATAGGTCTGAGGGTCGGCCAGGTAGCACAGTGAGTAAGAGCACGGGCCACAGTGTCAGGATGACCTGGTATCGAATCCGGGCTCTGATACTTAGCACCACACCCAGAAATAACTGGCTGTGTAACCTTGAGCAAGTTACTTAATCCCGATTGCTTTAAAAAAAAAAAAAAGAATAGGTCTGACCATGTCACCCCTAATCAATCAACTCCATTGTTTCCCTGTTACCTCTAGGATCTTGGCATTTAAAATTCCTCATAATCTGGTTTCTTCCCACCTATCCAGTCTTCTTATATTTTACTCCCTTCCACGTTTGAGCCAGTGATACTAGCCTCCTTGCTGTTCCTCACAAAAAAAATCTCTGTTTTGTAAATCCATGTATCACTGACTGTACTCAGTTCCTTTTATTCTTTCCCCCATCACTGCTGCCTCCTGGCTCCTTAAGACAAAGCTAAAATCTCACCATCTTCAAGAATTCCTTTCTAATACCTCTTAATGCTAGTATGTTTCCTTTGAGATCAAATTCAGTTTATCATATATGTCTCTATTTATGTCATATATACATAGCATGTCTTTAATAAATACTTCTTGACTTTGTCAGTTTGACACTGATGTCAGTTTGCCTATGTCCATTCTAGTAGGAGAGGTGACCTATTGTTTTTGTTTTTCTTAAGGTAGATGATTCTGTCCAGTAAAAACAGTTTTAGCATTGCATGTAATGTAGTGAGCTGCAGGCCATGACAGTTTCATTAGATAACCAAATCTAGGTTTAATGCCTGACTTATGGCTAAAAAGTATTGAAGGGGGAAGGTTCAATAGAGATAAAATAGTATATATTTGTATATTGGATTTCTTCTCTGCTAAATGCCACTGAGATCACTCTGTATCCTCAGTTTATGGAAGAAACTCTAAGGATACTCTAGACTGATTCCAAACTGAGCATACTAATCAAAGAATTAGGAGGCCTGGGTTCTTTAGTTCCAAGTCTGTTAACTGACTACATACAAGTCAGATAGGCTCTCTTGGCCTCTTATTTGTCATCTGCAAAATAAGGAGGTTGGACCACATGTGCTCTAAGGTTACTTTTTATCACTAAGGTTTTATGTTCTAGAACCCTTTCCAGTTCTGACATCCTTCCTCTTCCCTTCCCTTTCTTAACAGATTTGAACTATCCAAACAAGTAATGTTAACCTATGAATATCTATTTAAATAATAGGCTCTACCCCCAATGTTGTAAGTACTATAAGTACTGGTTGTAATTACTCTTGAATAGGTGTAAGAACAGGGGTGTGTCTTCATCTCTCTTTCAGTGTCTAAGTAGACTTATAGGTTACTCTTCCCTTGTGATTGCAATTGACTTTTCTCAGTGTACTAAATTTGGAACAAAATGAGATGATAAAATTGTTCTCTGAATGACCTTGAGACCATACCAGTGTCTGCCAAACTTAACAAGCTTTGGTAGCCATAATTGGTGAAAGGTTGCTAATAAAATCCATTCCTATCAGCAAAAATGCAGACTGCATTACTTAATAGGTACTTTTTGTGTATCTTTCTCACTTTTAGGACTTTGCCTTGCAAAAGGTGTTAATCCTGTAGGGGAGAGTACCAAGTGCAATGACATCAGATGTTGGGGAGTTTGCATCCAGATATTCATAACTTCCCTCTCTCTAATGGAGTGTTCTAAAATGATGGAGATTTAAAAATAGGTCAGATTAGAAACAATACTGCTATATGACAGTGGGGGTTGTGTTTGTTTTTCGATTTTGAAGAGGACCATGGCATCACTGAAATGATGAATGACTTGTAGTTGACTTTGATCTGAGTGAGGGAGGGCAGTGCAAAGGTCACCAGCCTCACTTTTTCCTCCAGAGCGATCAGAATCCAGTGACCAGATATTCATCAGGATGACTGGAGATGACCCAGGATGAAGTGGGAGACCCTGGCCCTTTTAGGCTAAAGCCTTTTTATGTACTTACTTAGAGTGATTATGTAGGTAATGCCCATTCAGTGAATAGGCCTCTTTAAGAAGTAAGTTCAGGGATGGCTCCTTTAATTAGAAAAAAAGAAGAAAAAATTCAAGCTAGGAGGGGAAGACCCTCAGGGTTGCTGTTCCAAAGAGAAACAGTTGCCATTGATATTCACTCTAAGCCAGGAGGGCCCAAAATTAAGTGAAGTTTGGGCAGGGACCTATTGTGGTCCAATATCTGAGCTTCAGAGTGAACTGGGTTCTTTTCCATAATATTTGATGTTGGAAGGAAGCCCAATCCAGGGCTTTAGTTCATTTCCTCCATCTATTAGTTTCTTAGGGTTTCTGTTTATCTTAAGGTAGATGATTCTGTTCAGGAAAAAACAGTTTTAGCATTGCCTATGATTTAGTGGACTGTAGGCTACAACAAATTCTCATTAGCTACTTAAATTTAGAGCCTGGCTCAGTTTTGAAGAATATTAAATGAGGATTGAGAAAAAGCTATTAGTTTTGACTATTGAAAGAGTATTGGTAACTTTGGATAAAGCTGTTTAAATTGAATAGAACTTCCCTCTGAGCCTTCTTACCCTGAAACTCCACTCTGTCATGCTACCTGTGCCCCCTTTTTCCATTGGTGAATTCTTTTCATTGCCTTCCATTTTTGAGGTAGGCACAGGCTGATTGATTCAACCCCCTGAAAACTTTGCTTCTGACTCTTGGTCCTTCAGCCACAACACTCCAAGGGACCTTTTCCTCCTTCCCTTTCCCCTCTGATTTTTAGTTCCTTTATGTATTATTACTCCAAGGGACCTTTTCCTCCTTCCTTTCCCATCTCTGATTTTTAGCTCCTTTATGTATTATCCCATTAGAATGTATACTCCTTGAAGACAGGACTATTTTTCATTTTATTTTTGTATCCCTAACACTTAACACAGTGCTTGGCACATAGTAAGCACTTAACAAACCACTCATTGCCTGTGTGTCTGAATGATGAGGCTGGAAGCCACAGTGCAGAGATTTAGAAGCAAGGGAGAGGAGAGCAGTAGAAGCACTCACTGTAGATGACTTTCCCAAGGAGTTTAGCTACAAACAAGAGGAGGTGAAGGATGGTCTGATCTTAAGTGAAGATTTCTTGTGGCTGGAGGGACATGGTGGGGCAGAGAAATATATCTGCTTGGGGCATGGTGTTGAATCAGAAACAGAACTGGGAAAGGAATGAAGATAGACCAGCCTGGGTTCCATAATGGAAGCCCCAGAAAGAAACTCACCAATGGAAGAAGGGGGCAATATGGCAGAAGGATGTTCCAGGGTGAGATGGCAGCTAAGTATGAGAATGAAATCCCAAGAGTTAGAGGCAGAGCTAGGAGGGAGAATCAAGGTTGCAAAAGGCTAGAAAAGATTAGAGGGGGTGGGATCAAGGGCCAATATAAATAGAGGGTGCCTTCATAGAGACTTTTTTTTTATTCTGAACTAAAAAATCACTCCCCCCCAAATATACCCATTTCAATATATACAGCAGGAAAAAAAAAGACATTTTATTTATTAAACCATGAATCTCTTGTTTTATGTTGAGTTAGTCAACAAGTATTTATTAAATGCTTACTACGTGCCGTGCCAGGCATTGTATTAAGCGCTGGGGATTGAAAGAAAGGCAGAAACAGTTCCTGCCTTCAAGGAGCTCATATTCTTGGTTTTGGATTTTGTTTGCTTTCTGAAGGGGGGAGGCAGGGCAACTGAGGTTAGATGACTTGCCCAAGGCCACACAGCTAGTAAATGTTAAAGTGTCTGAGGCCGGTTTGAACTCAGGTCCTCCTGACTCCAGGGCTAGTGCTTTATTCACTGTGCCACCTAGCTGCCTCAAAATTTCGTATATTATTTTTTTTAAAGGAGCTCATATTCTAATAGAGAAAACAACGAAGCAATCAACTTGTACATATAAGATATATATATATATGTATATATATATATATATATATGTGTGTGTGTGTGTGTGTGTGTGTGTGTGTGTGTATATATATGGGGAGCTGGAGATGCTCTTAGAAGATGGGCACTAGCATTAAGGGGAACTGGGGAAGGATCCTTGCCGAAGGTGAGATTTTAGCTAGGACTTTAAGGAATCCAGGGAAACCAGGAGGTGGAGGTGAGGAAGCAGAGAATTGAAAGTATGGAGGACCGCCAGTGAAAATGGATGGATTCTAGAAATGGAGTGTCTTACACAAGCATCTGGAAGGAGGTTAGTGCCACTAAATTATATATGGAGAGGAGTGAAGTGTCAGAAGATTGACATTTAAGGAAGGAGCTGTGTTAGTGGTTTACTCATTTCAGTCCTGTCTGACTCTTCATGACCCCATTTGGGGTTTTCTTGATAGAAATACTGGAATGGTTATAGAGGATTTTAACAGAGAAATGTAGATTTCATCTTTTTTTTTTTTAAAGCAATTGGGGTTAAGTAACTTGCTCAAGGTTACACGGCCAGTTATTTCTGGGTGTGGTGCTAAGTATCTGAGCCCAGATTCGATCCCCAGGTCATCCTGGCACTGGGGCCGGTGCTCTTACTCGCCGTGCTACCTGGCTGCCCCTAGATTTCATCTTGGAGGTAATAGGTAGCACTGGAATTTGTTGACTAGGAGGGTAAACATATCTTTAGGAATATCAATACTGTGGAAGTTGAATGGATTAGAGTAGGGAGAACCTTGATGCAGATAAACCAACCAGAAGGCTGTATCAATAATCCAGGCATGATCATAGTAATGAGGTCCTGCACTAGGTTGGTGGTAGTGTCACAAAACTTGTGTAAGTAGACTATATGTAAATAGTAGATAAGACTTGGCAACAGATTAGATATAGATAAGGGTAAAGATAAGGAATAGAAAATGACACTTAGCTTTTTAAAAAAGCATATAATAAATTGCTTACATTACTATCAAAACTGCCCCACTTGTCAGGACCTTCCTCCTCAGCTTCCTTCTGTTCTCATCTGCTTAAAAAAAAAACAAAACATTTCAAAGATCTTCTTTTGGGAGCATCATTATTGCTTTACCCCCTCTACCAGTCCCCCACTTTTAAAAAACTGAGAGAAATAAAGGGGAGGGGGGAAAACCTTATAATGAAATGAGCATAATCAAGGAATATGGTCATATATGTCTCTTTGTATGTTTGTTTTTGTACCATGAATCCATCCCCCGCAAGGAAGAGGATAACATATGTCCTCATAGGTACACTCTACGGAGTGTAGATGTGATAAGTCACTATATTGATCCGAGTTCTTAAGTCTTTTAAAATTGTTTTACTTTACAGAATGTTGTCCTTGTATAAATTGTTCTCCTGGTTTTGCTTACTTTACTCTGCATTAGTTCATGCTGCCAAGGATTCTCTGAAATTGTCTCATCATCTCCTATGGGACATTAATAGTCCATTAATTGTGTTCATATATCACAGTTTGTTCACCCATTCTCAAATTGATAGACACCTCCTCAAATTCTGCTTCTTCTCTTCCCTCCTCTCCCTTTCATTCCCTTCCCTTTTTTTCCCCTCCCTTTGTCTCTCCTAGAATTAGAAAATTTGTTTTTCTTGTCACTGTTCCTCCCCTGGTATTATCCTTCCACTTACACCCATCCCACCCCTCATACCCCCATTCTCCATCCTCACTTTTTTGAGTTTTATATATTTCTTCTGCCCTTTGTCCATTTCAGATAAGAGTAAGGTTTATCAGATGCCTGCTTCCCTCTTTACTCCATATTTGTATACTCTTTTGCAACACAGCTGTGAGAAGTAGCCTGTTCTTTCTCCTTCTTCCTCTTTTTTTTTTAATATGGGCGTATTCCTCCTTTTATCTTCCTTTTTCTTTCTTCTCTTCAAACCCACAGAACAGAACCCGTTTATATCCAAGTCCTCTGTGGGACAATGTTTTCTTCTCCCCTATTAGGATATTATCACCACATCATCCATACAGTCCCTTCCAAATGTTCAAATAAATTTAATTTCCTAGATTTCTCTTGATTCTTGTGTTTGCATTTCAGAGTTCCTAGTCAGCTCTGATTATTCATCAGAAATGTTTGAAAGACTTCTATTCAATTAAATAATATTATTTTTCCCCCTGTAGGATTATGCTCAGCTTTTCAGGGTAAATTACTCTTGGTTATAAGATTATAACTCTTACAGTTTCAAAAATTTTATAATGACATTTCCTCCATTTATTGTAGAAACTGCTAGCACTTGGGTGATACCAGCTATGGTTCCTTGATATTGAACTCCTTTTCTCTGGATTCTTGCAGCATTTTTTCTTTGATATGGGAGCTATGAATGTTGCCCATGGTGTGTCTGGGACTTTTCCTTTTAGTATTTCTTTTAGGAGGTGATTGGTGCATTCTTTCTATCTTCCCGTCTTCCTCTGATTCTGCTACATGTTGTCATTTTTCATTTATGATTTCTTGAAACAATGTTCAGATTTGTTTTTTAAAGTCATGGTGTTCATGGAGACCAATGATCTTTAAATTTTCTCCCCTTGACATGGTTTTTTTTTTTCTTTTTGGAGGGGGGGAGGCAGGGCAATTGGGGTTAAGTGACTTGCCTAAGGTCATACAGCTAGTGAGTGTTAAGTGTCTGAGGTTACATTTGAACTTAGGTCCTCCTTACTCTAGCACTGGTGCTGTATTCACTGTGCCACCTAGCGACTTTTTTTTTTTAATAGCTTATATCTTACATTTTCTTTTTTTTTCCAATTTTGTTCTAACATTTTAGAATCCACATTTTCTGTTTATAGATCCCCAAAGTAATGACAGCTATGTAAAAGCCTTAAATGTTTAATTGGAGTCATTGATATCCGTTTGATTTATTCTAGTTTTCAGGGAATCTTTTACTTAGATAAGGTTTGCCACTTTTTCTTCTGGGGCTCTTGTCGACGCAGAGCCCTGCAGACTACACATGTTCCTGATCTGCCTTTGGTTGTTTGTTACATTGTTAGAGGCTCCTTTTTATGAAAGTTGCCCGTGGTCTCTTGGCTAACTTTTTTGTGCAGTCCTGGAGTGAAAGAAGGTACTTAACTGTGGATTTCTTGATTATTATTTGGTCTAGCATCAATTTTGGCTTTTTGTTAGAGTAAAATGTTTGAGCTGGGAAGTGTGCCTTCTCAAGGATCCATCTTGAAGTAAGTCCCATAGACCTTCTTGTAGCAGTGCCTTCTATGACTTTATCCATAGGATATCTACAGCTTTGAAGAAAAAATGTTCCTAAAGAGCTTAAGGCCTCCAAGGAAGCTAGAATCTTGGCCTATCAAGATGTAGTTAAATAGTAGGTTGTATTCTTAATGTTGCAAGTACTATCCTCAGACTGGCCATTATGACTCTTGCTGGGGATGAGGGCAGGGTACATATTTATACTTCTTATTTCTGTGTGTCTTAAATGACTTACAGATAGTTTTTCTTCTCTATATTTGGAAGAAAATGAAACAGTAAAATGAGCCCTCCATAGCATTGAAACCATATCAGTATTTGTCAAACTCAAGAGGCCTGTGATGCTTATAATTGGTGAAATGTTGCCGATAAAATCCATCTGTGCAATCAGAAATTGAGCCCCTCACTTAATAGATATCTTTTCTGTGTCTCTAGCTCTCTTAGAACATTGTTGTCTTGCAGATGGCATCAGTGGATTAGCATGACCTCATGTTATCTCTTCTGGAGCCTCTAACAAAACCTTATCTTCAGGTTTCATAAGCTCCATATCTCAATAGTATAAAGACACAGAATAGCCATTCAGATACTTGAAGAAAGAGCTCATGCCCTTCCTAAATACTTTCTTCTCCATTTTCTTAACCTTCTTAAGTCTTTTCAACTAATCTTCATGTGGTATGGATTTTTATTTCCTTTCACTGTCATAGTCATATTCCTCCAAACATACCTCAACTCGTTCCTCCTAATATGTGGCCCGTGGAATTAAACATAATACTGCAGTTATGGCTTCCTGAATGAATGGTAAACTTTTACTTTTACCTTTAGTTGGTGTTGAATGCAATTGAGAGAGTGGAAGGTACATGGGTAAGAACCTAGGAGTCAGTGAGTCCCGTCTCTTCATTAGATCTCTGAGACCATAAAGCCCTTCCATAGGACCTTAACAGGCAGATAGAGTATTAGCCTATGTATGTGAGCAAAGCCTTATTACATACTTGGGGGAGCCTGGTAAGGCAGTTCCCACTGAAATGCTTCATTGACCTCCCCTGTGTTTTCCAAGCCATCCTTTGGGAGGAATGAGGACAATGACTACCAAGATGTGGTCTATGTTCCTCAGAGAAATAGTTGCCTTCCCCCCATTTCCCTGCCCTTTGTAGTGTTACTGAGGCAGACCACATAGGGACTACACCTCCCCTCTCTTCTATCTTCCTAACTCCAGTAGACACCATCATTTTCCTTTTTCCCCAATTCCCTCACTTTGACAAAACAGAGTTTCCCCTTTATCTCTACAAATACCTCTGCCCCAAAACAAAAAAAGGTGAGGAAGAATGAGAGAGAATAGCAATAATGCCTCTCCATTACAGTCTTCTGGTACTCCCTGCCATCTCTTCTTTTAAAAGCAAATTATTTCATTAAATATTTCCCAATTACAGGTAAAAAAAATTTTTTTTTAACAATCATTCTTCAAAATTTTGAGTTCCAAATTTTCTCCCCACGCCTTCAGAAGACAAGTAATTTGATATCGATTACACATGTGAAGTCATACAAAACATTTTCATATTAGCCATTTGCCATTACTTCTTAAGATTGCTAGAGTTAATGGAAGCAGGAAGCTCTACAGGCTTAGAGGTATGGGGTCCCTGGTTGCCCCTATTTGAAACTGAAACAAGGCGGGGAAATAGTTTGATACCTCTATGTGGACCCCAGTGAAAAGGTCTTTCTTTCCTGCCTGACAATGTTCCTGTTCTCACCTCTGGATATGTTGTGGTAAATTTAGAAATTTATGAATATTCTCAGAAGAAAAAGTTAGGAAGCATAGTATAAAAGCAGTGACCTTTGCTTGATTATGTGTACTTTGTACCTTCTCAGTTTTATATAATGCCAGGCTACAGTGCTATATTTAATCCATATGTAGTGGCCATTCTTAGGAACTGCAGCCATGGCTGCTCCTACCCAAGAGCCAGCCAAGGGGCTGGAGTTAAGAGCCAGGGCTGCCAAAGGCCTTAACCCTGCTCCTGTTCCCCCAGCCACCATGTCTACTCAGCGACTTCGGAATGACAACTACAATGACTACAGCTCTACGGAGGTGAGCCCCACTGAGTCCTCTTCCACTGGACTGGATAACTTCTCAAACTCGAGCTCCTACCGACGGTTTGGGGAATCCGGCGGGACAACGTAAGTGGCGTTTTTACCCTGAAGAGGCTCTTGTTCTAGTTGTGGGTTTGTAGGACCTGCTTTGGACTATTTTTCTTCTCTTTATTGGTAGCCCTGTGTGGTACAATTGTGTTATTCTCTGTTTTACACTTGGAATAGTTGTGGTATGGGGAGGTTGTGTTAGTGATAAAGTCAACTTGGGAACTCTTTGCCCCTGAGAATCTAATTTGCTTCTTAGATTTTGTTCTTTTCCAAGCCTGACGATTCTGTGAAGCTCTGGGTACTTTTTTAAAAATTGAGCTTACCCTGTGATTGCGTTGACAGGGAACTTGCAAGGAGGAAATACCTCTTACCATGAACTAGCATTGGGAGGGCTAGGAAACAAAGGCCTGTTGGAGAGAATGAGATTTGAGTTCAGTCCTGAAGCTAGCCAGAGAAGCCAGGAGGCAGAGGTGAGATGGGAGGGCATTCTCAGCAGGGCAGAGAGGGACAGCAAATAGTCCAAGAGCTGCACTGCAGTCACACCTGACAGGGTCAAAAGAAGGCACATAGGAATGTATGGTGCTTTTACTATCTGTGCATTCCTGTGTGCCGCCTTCTGGCCCTGTCAGGTGTGACAGCAGTGCAGCCCTTGGACTATTTGCTCTCCCTCTCTATATAGCTGTCCACTATACGTTTATAAATTAAAACTTGAAGATTTTACTTAGAGCAACAGTGGTACCGGTGAAAACTATCCTTCCTTGTTGTTTCCTTTAAGTAGGAAGGTTTGGGGGCTGGGCTTAGGGAGGGAATGATGCTGCCTGCTATTCTGATGGCTTCCCATCCCCTATACTAGCTCCTGGGGGTCCTTGTTAACTCCAACAATTAAATAAAAGCTTCTCTATTTGTACTTAATCCCTCTGCAACTGAGCCTCAGCTGTCTTTTTAGTCTTATAGAACGTTACACCCTTCACGCCCTGCCTTCCTCTCCCCATGCATATCATATCCAGTCAAGCTTGTCTTCTTAATGTTCCTCACGAGGCATTTTGTATAACTAATTTTTTTCATGTTTGTCCCCATTAGGATGCGAGTTCTTTGAATTCAGAGATTGTTTTTTGTCTTTATATCCTTAGTGCTTAAGACAGTTTGTACTGTATAGTGTTTAATAAGCGCTTATTGATTGACTAAATGATTTTGCTGTAACTGTACCCTAAGTCGGAAACGCACTTCCCCCTCATTTTTGTCTCTCAGAATCTTTGGCTTACTTAGAAGCTTGGCTCAAGCTCTTTCTACGTGAGGCTTCTCCTGATGCCCCCTCCCCGCAGCTGCTGGTCTCCTCTCCCCCAGTGCCTTGTATCTCTCTGTATCTATCCGTGTATAGGTAAACCCAGCTAGACTGTGCACTCCTTGAGGGCAGGGCCTGTTTTCACTTTTATGTTTGTATTCTTGGTGCCCAACATGGTGCCTGGCACATGTTAAGTACTTAATAAATGTGTATTGATTGATTGTTACAAAATATTTACAAAGTAATTTCAGGGGACAAGGGAGAAAAATTCTAACAACTGGGGGTAAGCAAGACTAATTAGGTTGCTGTTACAGCCTGCCTCACAGTGGTAGCTGTGCGAGTGGAGGGAAAGGGATGGTTGCTAGATGTTGTTTGGGTAAAATCAACAAGGCTTAGCAACTGAGTGGTACGTGAGGAAGAGGAAAGAGGTGACTTTGAAGGTAAAAGCCTAGTCAGCTGGGAGTGTATTGGTGCCCTCAACAGACACAGGGATGCTAAAGGGAGGGTTAAGTTTAGAGGGTAACATGTTTTCTGTTTGGAGCCTGCAAGATACGTAGGTGGAGGAATTTAGCAAGCAGTTAATACAAGACTGGAGTTCAGAAAGAGAGGTTAGATCTGAATATTTTAATTTGGGAATCATCTATAGGTGATTTCCCTGTGGGAAGAAGGAAAAGAGGAGCCAGGAAAGAGCTCTGGCCATCTGTCACTAATGCTTAGGCTGTGGGAGGTCGATGAAGAGCTAGCCGACAGAGGTAAGAGGGAAGCCAGAAACAACATGGTAACCCAAGGTAAAAGAGAATGTCAAGGAAGATGGAGTCCTTAGTAGTACTGGCATGGCCCAGAGGTCAGGAAGCCTGAGAATAAACTGTCATATCAATGAGAAGAGATCACTGGTGACCTTGGAGAAAGGTTCCAGCTCAAGATGTGGGTAAAGAAGAGTGTGGGGAGTGAGGATACCCAGCTGGCCGTGTGTGGCAGTAGAGGCTAAAAAAGAAGTCGGGGGGGGGGGATAGCAGGGTCAGGGGATAGTTTTTCATGAATGAGATGTTAGCATTTTTGTGCAGATAGCTGGGAAGGAGACATAGAGAAGGAAAACTTAGCTGTGAGAGAAAGGGATCGGTCTTGGGGAGTGAGGGGAAAGCGCTTTGCTGGAGAGTAGACAAAGAAAAGAATGACCTCTTCCTCAGATACTGGAGGAAAGGAGGAAAGGATGGATGAAGATGTTGAGGGGTTTGGAGGTGCTAAGTAAGAGAGCTAATAAAGCCCTTTTTTCATGGCAGCCTTCTGAAGTTAGACAGTGCATCTATTATTCCCATTTTACAGGTAAGAGCCTGTAGGAGGTTTTTCTACTATTGCAGATCCTGCTGTTACTCTTCATTACTCAAGAAGCATTCTGTATTAGCTTTTTGGACACTTTTTTTGTTTGAAGCAGATCTCTGTTCATCTTTCATTCTTAGGACTATCCTTCCAGTTAGGTTTCAGGTGCTTGTGTTGGATGGTTGGTACTGTGTTGATAGGCCTCTACAACACACAGCTTTGTTATTAGCGCAGACTTTGAATGTGCTAAGAGAGAATAGTGGTGCTGAGACAGCACCGTAAGGGACACCTTCATCTGCTGCTTTGGCTTTGTCCACCAGATGCTGGAGCTGCAGCCAGGGAGTTACACATGGGGTACCCAGCTCTCCACTAACCCTCCATTGTCTTTCTTCACCATTACAGATGGTTCCAAACCTTGATCCACTTATTGAAAGGGAATATTGGAACAGGTCTCCTGGGGCTGCCCCTGGCAGTGAAGAATGCAGGCATCTTGGTAAGATGGACCTCTGCTGGGAGAAGGAGGGAAGAATCCCACAACACTCTGGGAGAATAGATGTTGATGCTTTCATGCCTTTTTTTTTTTTTTTTGGTCTGGAGCTGTCATTTCATTAGTATAAGGAGTTTGAGAGATAGGAACTCCTAATGTGGAAATGTAGGGCAAAGTGGATAGAATGCCAGCCTAGAGTCAGGAAGACTCATTTTCCAAAGTTCAAAACCTGCCTTATATGCTTACTAGCTGTGTAACCCTGGGCAAGTCACTTAACCCTGTTTGCCTCAGTTTCCTCGTTGTAAAATGAACTAGAGAAGAAAGTGGCAAATCTCTCCATTACCTTTGTCAAGGAAAGCCCAAATGGGATCACAAAGAATCAGACACGAATGAATAACAAATATAAAAACTCATTTACAGATGTACACAGTAACTCATTTTAAGTCTTTTTTTTTTTTTCTGGAGGGCAGTTGGGGTTAAGTAACTTGCCCAAGGTTACACGGCTAGTTTTTTTGTGTGGGTGTTAAGTGTCTGAGGCCGGAACCAGACTTGGGCCCTCCTGACTCCGGGGCTGGCGCTTTACTCGCTGTGCCACCTAGCCACCCCTCATGTTAAGTCTTAAGAGACTTGTTACCTAAAGTACTGAGAAGTTAAGTGGTTTACCCTCGTGGTTACACAGCATGTATCGAATTCAGGACTTGAACCCAGGCCCTTATGACTGCAAGGGCAGCCTTCTAGTCATAGTATTTTTAATTTGAAAGGGTTTTTGTTTTTTGATTGATTAGAATGACTGTCTCCCTTGCTAGAAAACAAATTGCATGTATGACTGCTGGGTAGGAGGCACAGTATATACTGAGAGTGCTGACCCTTTAATATCAGTATTGGTCTGTTTTCTAGGAAGTCTCTTGGCTAATTTCTCACCTCCTCCATCCCACTCCATTTCTTAAATGATTGACTGTTGTTTTTTAAGATGTTCTCTGAGTAGATCTTTGTGTTCAGAGATATCCTAATTTCCTTTAGACTTTAGGAGGTCCCAGAAACTCAGTTTACCTTGTGATTGCTCTTAAGCTGACCCATAAACCCTCCCTTTCCATTTCATCTCTGGAGTCATCAGAGGTCACCCCATCAGAGATCACTTATCTAACTTTTCCTGTCATCGCTCAACACTGCTCTTAGATTTTCTTTAGAAGGTTAGATATTCTCAAAAGAGGGCTAAAGTTCAGGCCAGTTTCCATATTATAGAATGAGTCTTAATCATGTTCTGCTCTTCAGGACTGCCTAAAAACTTTCTACTTGGAATTGGCATTAATTATATTCTTTTTTAAAAAAACAGATTTTATTGGTAACTTTTACTTTCACGATGCCTAGATTTTCCCTTGTATCCCCCCTCTTTCCCAGAGAGCCATCCAGTGTAAGAAAAGATTCTTTAAAACAAGAAAAAAAAGAAAAGAAGAAATTCAACAAAACCAAGTAACATATTAAAAAAAAACCACCCTGAAGTTACATGCAATGTTCCACACCTGTGAACACCAGCCTCTGCAAAGTAGTGGAGACCTCAGTGACATTTCAATTATATTCAGTTATATGACTAACCTTTTTAAAGTTGCTTTTGCTCTTTTCTTCTTATCTTTGCTACCTTTCTCCAGATGGGTCCTCTGAGTCTGTTGGTCATGGGCATCGTGGCTGTGCACTGTATGGGTTTGCTGGTGAAGTGTGCTCATCACGTCTGCCAGAGGTAAGACATACTTGTCTCTGTTTTTGGGTGAACACTGTATCCTTTGGGAAGGTTTAATGATCAATCTTAGTTCTGTTGAACTTCATGGAAATTGTCTCTTCTCTAACTCATACTCCCTGCTTATAAAGCTTATATCAATGTACAACCTTTACCTCTTTGAATGTAACTGTTGTAATACTACATGTACTTGTTAGGACTCATAACCATCCCTTTCTGAGTGTTTCATAGTCTTTGTTTTGGAACCTTTTAGTTAAGACACTGGGTTGAGATCATATTCTAATTCTGTGTTCTACATACACTGAAGCTGAATAGTGGCTGCCTCACAGAGAGGAGGAGAGCAGTCCAGCTAGGGGGCCAGTGTGATTTTCTCTATTACTAGTAATTAGTAATAGAGAATAGTGATTGTACTGTTTCTTTCATGTGTTCTTCTCCTGGCATTCTTGCCAACTTGACCTGAAGTAAGTGGGCTTCTCCTCTAAGAATGTTTTCCAATTTGTTTAGGGGACAAGACAGGAAGGATGAACTTTGACAGTCTGAGAATGGTGCTTAGAATCCTAGCTTCCCCATCCCCCAAAATAAGATGCTTTTCAAAATCCTTCATGAGTTCCTCCATGACCTGTGACCAGTTCATATTTTTCTTGGAAGCTTTTGATGCAGGAGTTTTGACTTCATTGTGTTCTTCTGGTTCCATGGTTTGATCTTTTTTTTCTGCTTGCTCATCTTGCCAGCCAATGACTTGACTTTTTAGCTCTTTGCCATGGTAGAACTCTGCTTCCAAAGTGGAGAGAGCTGTACCCCCAAATCGTTGGGGTTTTCACAGTTGTTGTCAGAGCTGTTGTCTGAGCTATAAGGAGGGCACTCTCTCCACAACCACCACAAGCTCTGGCACACTGGCCACACACTCCAGTACCACCACCCAAGACTGACCCAGATTCAAACAGGTCAAAGCAAGAGCGATTACCCTCTGAATGGTCGCTTGGTGCCCCTACAGTCTACAGGCCAGGAGCTCTGGAGGCAGCCACGTGGCAGCTGCCATCGCCTCCACCACCTCTTGCCTTCGGGTAAGGGGCCAGACCCTGCTCTTCCCTCACCCTGTTCCAACAGAATTCCCACTAACATTTTGCTTTCTCTTTGGCGTTTATGGGTTGAGAAGTCTGGAAACTGCCACAGCTGCTGGTGATTCACTCTCCTGAAGTCTGTGCTAGCTGGTCTGTGCCGCTGGTCAGGGCTGCCCATGGTCTGGGCCACCTGTGGTCAGGGCCTGTGTACCTCACGTGGGACTCTGCTCGGCTCCCAGCACGGTGCCATAGACCCTTCCTGTAGGCCTGCTGGGCTGCCTTCAGTGGGAGATTTGTTTCTCTCTGTCACTTTGTGGGTTCTGTAGCTCTAAAGTTTGTTTAGAGTCATTTTTTTTACAGGTATTGGAGGTAGTTGGAGCAGGAGCTCAGACAAGTTCCTGCTTTTACTCCACCATCTTGGCTCTGCCCCATTAGATGGTTTTCAAGAGGTGTCTGGATCGCTGTTACTATCACATTACAGCTGGTCCAGGTTTTAAGAGTCTGATACCCTGGTACACACTATCCAGTGCCAGAGTTGCCAGGTCTTTGCTTTGCCAGTGCCATTATCCTTCTGATTTTACAGGTTCCTGTAATTGGGCAAAACCATTTCTTATCTTGGGTTTTTTTTCTCCTGCACAGGCTACACAAACCCTTTGTGGACTATGGAGATACAGTGATGTACGCGCTAGAAGCTAGTCCCAGCTCTTGGCTTCAGACTCATTCCCTATGGGGAAGGTAATTAATAACTGCTTGTTGACAGTTTTATTGCTATATTGATCTAATATGAATTATGTCTTCTGAGTTATGTGTGTATGCATATGGTGCTGTGACCTCGCTCTACCCTGGTGCTCTTATTAATCGCCTACTGTGTGCCAGGTGCTGTGCTGCACTGGGAGACAAATCAAAAGCATGAGACGCTTCTAACTTAGAAAAATCTTTCATCTTCATTTCATTTCATTTAGAGTAAGTACATATGAGGTAATACAGAATAAAAGGAATAAAGACAAAATAGTCAAATGCAAGGTAGTTTAGGAGGGAGTATATTAACAGTTGGAGGATCAGGAAAGGTTTGTATTGTGCTTGGGTCTTATCTTGAAGAGGGAGAGTTTATATAATCTAAACTACAAAAGGTTCTCTTCACCTCCCTCTCCTTCCCCCCCTCTCCAATAATTTGTCACTGCTACTACCCTTCTCTTACCAAGTTTTAACTATAGATATGGGTAGATTCCCCCCATCCCTTTCCATATCTACTACCCTACACATAACTCTCCTTTAGTTTAGTTTTTTTTTTTTTCCAGCAATTGGGGTTAAGTAACTTGCTCAAGGTTACACAGCCAGGTGTTTCTGGGTGGGTGCTAAGTATCTGAGCCTGGATTTGATCCCCAGGTCATCCCGGCACTGGAGCCGGTGCTCTTACTCACTGAGCCACCTGGCCACCCCTAAGCAATTGGGGTTAAGTAACTTGCTCAAGCTTACACGGCCAGGTGTTTCTGGGTGTGGTGCTAAGTGTCTGAGCCCGGGATTCGATCCCCAGGTCATCCTGACACTGGAGCCGGTGCTCTTACTCGCTGTGCTACCTGGCTGCCCCCTCTCCTTTAGTTTTTAAAAAGATTTTTGTTTTTAACTAGAAAAAAATAATAGGAGTTTAAAATGAACAAGGCGAGAGCTTACAAACATTATGTAATCTGTGAAAGAAGACTGATCTGATGTTTAGAATCTCCCTATAGCACAGCTGCCCATGTCATTCATCTTCTACTCAGTATTTCCAGCGACTCCCTATTACCTCCAGGATCAAATATGAAATCTTCTGGCTTCTAAAACCCTCCATAACACAGCCCTTTCTTACTCTTTCAGTCTTTTCACCCTCTTTCCCTCCATGTACTCTGCAATCCAATCAAACTGGCCTCTCACAAAACAATCTATCTCCCATTTCCATGTATTCCACAAGTACTTTTTTACTCATCTGTCCTAGAATTCCTTAAAATCCCACCTTCTGCAAGAAGCCTTTCCCATTTTCTCTCCATGTTGGTGTCTTCCTGTAATGCCATTGTGGTATTCACAGCGTATGGCAGCTGTGAATATGTTAGTATAATGTTAAATCCCAAAATATAACAGACTCTCCACATGGAAGACAGAACCAAAACATTTCTTCAAACACTAGGAAGCCAAATCCATCATAGCAACAGAGAAATCTATATACAATAGCACTTCAGGAGGCATCGCCATCCCCAAGCTTTCCCCCGGCTAGGGCTTTCTCACAAATGAACACTCACAGCTTGCTGCCTGCTTCCTCTCTCTCCCTCAGTTCTAACTTCTCTGACTAATTTCCTCTGGGCTCTGCTCTACCCATTCAGCAAGCTCCTCCTACCACAGGCTTCATGTGACTCAAACTCATGTGACTTAAACAGGTCACATGGTTCTATTAATGGATGGGAAAGAACTTCCCATTAAGCAGAAATACATTGCTGTTACACTTCCCTAGGAGATTACCTCCAATTTACCTTGTGTATAAGTAGTTGTTTGCATGTTGTCTCCCCCTTTAGAATGTGAGGGCAGGGTCTGTTTTTGCCTTTCTCCATATCCCTAGTGTTCAGCGTATATTAAGGACTTAATAAATGCTTGTTGACTTGATTTGATACTGTTTTGTAAATAAAAGGTTTAAGTTGATAAGCTTTTTTTCTCCCTTTGAAATGCTTCATTTTAAAAAATGAATTACCTTCTTATTCTCTCCCATCTATAGACATATTGTGAGCTTCTTCCTGATTGTCACCCAGCTGGGCTTTTGCTGTGTGTATTTTGTATTTCTGGCTGACAACTTTAAGCAGGTAGGGTGAAAGAGAAGTAAGTGGACCTTCTGCACTTGGACTCCTAGTAAGAAGACTAAATGCTAAGCCTTTTACATAACTGTCATCCCTTTGGGGCCAGTATCCTTTGGACATCTTTAGAGAGAAAATGTATATTCTAAAATGTTAGGGCCAGAAGGAACATCTCCGGGTCTAGTCAGTTCTCTGATCTCCAGGAAAGACTGTCTCAGGCCCATGCCTAGGAGAGGGTGCCTTTGTTATTCCCAAAGCTCTTCAAAGGTTCCAATTTAGTCCAGTGGGCACTTATTAATTACCCGTTGTGTGCAAGGCCCTCTGCTAGGTTGGAAGTAATGCAGTGATAGATAACACATTGCTCCTTCAAGGAGGTTACTGTCTCCTAGAAATTCCATATATTCTTTCAGTGCTTTGTTTTGCAAACTCAGAACCTTTTTGGGAAGTTCTTCTGACTGGATTTCACTTGATGAATTTTTAAAGAATTTTCCTATTTTTTCCTCCTGTACTTGAGGTGGTGGAGGCAGCCAATATGACAACCAATAACTGCCAGAACAATGAGACAGTGGTGCTGACGCCCACCATGGACTCACGGCTCTACATGCTCTCCTTCCTGCCTTTCCTGGTGCTGCTGGTGTTTGTCCGAAACCTCAGAGCCCTGTCCATCTTCTCCATGCTGGCCAACATCAGCATGATGGTCAGCCTCATCATGATCTATCAGTACATCGTCCAGGTACGTGTCCAGATCAGGCCTGTGGCCCCTCCCTTAGATGTTTCACATGGAGATCTCGACGGCAGTCCTTTCCATTTGCTCCTCTCGGTCTCCCATTTGTTTGCTGCTGTGTTGCGAAAGAGACACTGAGCTGCCATGTGATGACTGGGGCACCAGCATTTTTGGAGCGACCGTATGCATTTTACTTCCTCAGATGGCTACTTGGGACTTTCCTGTGTTAAATCAAAGGGGGAGAAATGTGAGGAAGAGGATGGCTGCCTGCATTCCCTGTTTCTGGTTGATTGAGCTGCCAGGATCAGACTAATTAGTGTCGGCTCTGATTGGTCTTCCTGCCACTTTTACTTGGTTAGTGTACTGTGCTGACTGACTCGATACTCATTGATAGCTCATCTACACAGCAACATTGGTAGGGAAAGGAAGAGGGAGTTGTCTTCTCCCTCTACATTTTTACATGTTCCATGTCTATATTAGTACAAAATTCTTGCATGTGATTCAGACCCAGAGTCAGCCAGGTACTCCCAGTAAACAAAAGAGTTCACGTGATACAATGGAAAGAGCACCAGAACCTGTATTTGAAACCCGCCTCAGATACTCACTAGCTGTGTAACCTGATAGGTTTGATCTAAGCTTCTGCATCTGTAAAATGGGACCAGGGATATTTGTACTGCCTGACTTACAGGGCTGTATTTTACGTGCTATAGAAGTGTTAATTATGATGATAGTCCTTCCTTTCGGATGTATAGATATCCCTTCCACATCTTGAGGGCTAGGGGCGCAGTACCCCCGCAATCGGGAAAACCTGTATAAAAGTTTTTGACCCTCCCTCCATCATACCAGAGAAGAAGTCTAAATTATTATGGCACTAAAAGATAAAATATATTGATGTTATACAATGCTATACATATATTTTATGCATTTCTGAGTTTCTAAACTTTTTCGGTGTTATCTGCTGGCCTTTGCATGTCATCTGCTGCTTCTGAAAAACACCCTAAAAATTCTCATTTAATTTCTTATGCCAGGGCAGCCAGGTAGCACAGCAAGTGAGAGCACTGGCTCCAGTGTTGGGATGACCTGGGGATAGAAACCAGGCTCAGACACTTAGCACCCACCCAGAAACACCTGGCCGTGTAACCTTGAGCAAGTTACTTAACCCCAATTGCTTAGGGGCGGCCAGGTGGCTCAGCGAGTAAGAGCACTGGCTCCAGTGTTGGGACGACCTGGGGATCAAATCTGGGCTCAGATACTTAGCACCACACCCAGAAATAACTGGCCGTGTAACCTTGAGTAAGTTACTTAACCCTGATTGCTTAAAAAAAAAAATTAAATTAAAAAAAATAATTTCTTATGCCACCCTATGATATATTGAAACCTTGATGGAGAAAGTCACAATGTGGAAGGGTTGATGTATTCCCCTGCAGTGGCTTCTGTGACCCCTCTCTGCCCTGGTTCTCTTCATACCTATCTGACCACTCTTTCTCAGTCTTCATTGCTGAAACACCAGCTCCCTGAGGAGGGGTGTGTCCTTCAAGGCTCTACCCTGGCCTAATGATAATCTCTGCCTTGCTGACCTGCTTATCATAGATTCAGTTATCTTCTGCGTGCAGATGATTTCCACATCTAGAAATTCAGTTGTAGTCTCCTTCCAAAACTCCAATCCCACATCACTGACTCACTGTCTTTTTTGTACCTCATTCTCAACATGTTGAACGTGGAGCTGCTTTTTCTTCTAGGCTCCTCCATTCCCCCTCCCTTGATTCTATTGCAATTACCACCCTCCTCCAAGGACCTGAGGTTTGTAATCAGAAGCATTTCTGACTCTTACTGCTTCCTTATTTCCCATATCCAGTCTTGTTAATTCTGCCTCCATAGTCTGTCCAGCATCCATCCACCCTCACAGACACCACCCTGCATCAGGCCCATGGTTTAATTATTATCATCGCCTTCTAAGCCATCTCCCTGCATCTAGTCTCACCCCTTCTCTGATCTGCTAAAATACATTTCCCAGTGTACATGTTGGATCATGTCATTCTTCAACAACTCTCTGTGGCTCCTTGTGGCCCTCACACTGGCATTTATGGTCCTTCACAATCAGACTCCAACCTACCTTTCCAGCCTTACTTTATGTTGCCGTTTTTTGAGCCTTTCCAGGGAACTTGCAACTAACTCACATATATAGGGTTGGACTATAACAGGGCTCACCACTGCTGGGCTTGTAGCAATCAATCATCAAGCATTTATAAGTACTTACTATGCCAGACTTTCCACTGGATTACTGAGGATTCAAGATAAAAATCATACAATCTCTACAGTAAAAAAATCTTAGTTTCTGTTAGCAGATACAGTACATATGCACATACAGAAAGAGGGCATACAAGGTAAATTCTAGGTCATTTTGCAGAAGAGACACAGCAACTGGCAGGAGGACCAGGAAAAGCCTCATGTAGGAGGCTTGTAAACTACTTTCCCAAGTTTGGATAGATTTTTTTTTTCTTGGAGGGGAAAGGCAGGGCAATTGGGGTTAAGTGACTTGCCTAAGGTCGGAGGCTAGATTTGAACTCAGGTCCTCCTAACTCTAGGGCCAGTGCTCTATTCACTGCACCACCTAGCCACCCCCTGGATAGATTCTTAAGAATCAGTGATCGATGTTGATAGAGTTGTGAACTGATCCAGCTATTCTGGAGAGCAATTTGAAACTGTGCTCAAAGGATTATAAAACTCTGCATGTGGCTAAGAATTGGAAATTGAAGGGATGCCCATCAGTTGGGGAATAGCTAAAGAAGCTGTGGTATATGATTATACTAGAATATTACTGTGCTATAAGAAATGACAAGCAGGATGATTTCAGAAAAACCTAGAAAGACTTACATGAACTGATGCATAGTGAAGTGAGCAGAACCAGGAGAATGTTGTACACAGTAACAGCAGTATCATTCATTGAAAAACTGTGAATGACTTGGCCATTTTCAGTGATACAGGGATCCAAGACAATCCCAAAGGACTAATGAAGCACAATATCTGCCTCCAAAGAAAGGACTGATAATTGTTTGAATACAGACTGAAGCATGCTGTTTTTCACTTTCTTCAATTTCTTTCTTCATTTTCTTGTACAAAATGACTAATATTGGAAATGTTCTACATAATTGCACATTTATAACCTATATCTTATTGCTTACCATCTTAGGAAGGGGAAAGGGGAGGGAAGAAGGGATAAAATTTGGAACTCAAAACTTTAAATAAAAATGTTTTTAAAATTTTTTTAAAGAATCAGAGATATATCATGTTATTAGATTAGAAAGACATCATTTCAGGTCTTTGCTCTGTCACTCAGAGGCCATGTGTCCACAGTTTCTCTAAGTCTCGTTGTTTGAATCTGTACAATAAAGATAATTCTCTTTTCACTCCCTCACAGGCTTGTTTGGAGGATAGTGCTTTATAAATCATATTTTACTATCAAAATATAAGCTATTATTCTTTGAGCAGAGTCATGTTCTTTTGATAACCCTTTGGACCACTCATACTAACTTAATATTTCCCCTTTCTAAAGCAGAATTTTATATAAGGAAGATATATTAACTGCCTTGGAACCCTAAAATACTAAAATGCTTATCTTAAGGTAGTCTCACTTTTGAAATAGTCTCATGATATAGGCTCAGAAGATAGTGTTATAGTGAGTCTCTAGTGTAGTTACTTACTCCATCAGTTAGTACTGCCCCAGAATAGAATGGGCTGCCTCAGGGAGGAATGAATCTCTGGAAGTCTTAAGCAAGATAACCATTGGTCAGATATGTTGGAGAAGGAATCCTTGCTTACTTAGGGGATACATTGGTTGTACCCTCAGGAAAGTCTGTGATTCTGTGATTAGGACATCTTAATTATATATCAAGAATACTCCACTCAACATTTTTAACTGGTTTCACAAAAACACATTAGTTAGAGTGATATTGCACAGGAAATTTAGTGCCATAGGAACATTACAAATATGCAGTTAGCTAACCAACATTACAACAGGGTTTAGGGATGTTAGGGCAGGGTTTGATTTCTCATGTATTGGTATTGATATAATAAAGATATTGTGAGGGCAGAATTATATAGACTTTGCCTATAGTAGCTCTCCTCCATCTAATACTGTTTTCTTAGGCTGTTGGATTTAAAAAATTATTTGTTTAAATATTTTTAAAATTAATTTATTTTTTAAAAATTTAATTTTTTAAAATTAAATTATTTTTTCAAATAGAGATCCATCTTTTCTTTTTTGTTTCACTTTCCTTCTTCCCTTGCCATTTTCCTCTCTCCCAATTGAGAAAGGAAGGAAAACAAAATCCCTGATACAAACATGTTTTGTCAAATAAAACAAATTTCTGTGTTGGGCCATATTCAAAAAAATTATGTCTCCATCTGCACTTTAAGTTAATCATCTCTCTATCAGGAGGCAGGGAACATGTAATCGTGAGTCTTCTGACATGATAGTCATTGTGATAAGTAGAGTATTAGATGATTATGATGATTGTCTTTTGATCAACTATGTGTGACTCAGCTCTTCTCAGCAGCACAGTGATTGAAGATAAGTACAAAGGGCTCATGAAGGAAAATGCTCTCTGTATCCAGATAAAGAACTGATGGACTCTGAATGCAGATCGAAGCATATTTTTTTTTTCACTTTATTTTCTCAAGGTTTTTTTCACCTTTTGATCTGTTTCTTCTTTCATGACTATGACTAATATGGAAACATTTTTACATGATAGCACATGTACAGACTATATCAAGTTGCCCCCCATTTTCAGAGGAGGGAGAAAAATTTGGAACTCAAAATCTTATAAAAACGAATGCTAAAAATTTTCTTGATATGTAACTGGGGACAAAATAAAATACTATTAAAAAACAAAGTTGATTATCTTTATAATATTGTTATTATATAAATTGCTTCCCTAGTTCTGCTCACTTGACTCTGTATTAGTTATATGTCTTCCCAGGTTTCTCTGAAATAATTTCCTTCATCATTTTCTAGAGTACAGTAGTATTCTATCAACTCTATACCATAACTTGTTCATCCATTCCCCAATTGATGAGCACCCCCTCAGTTTCCAATTCTTTGTTCCCACAAAAAGAACTTCCATAGTTTTGTACCTATGGGTCTTTTCCCTTTTCTTTGATCTCTTTGTAGTATAACTCTAGCAGTGGTATTGCTGGACCACAGTTTAATAGCTTTTTGGGCAAAGTTCTGAATTGGTTTCCAGAATGATTCTACTAGTTCATAGTTCTACAAGCAGTGCATTAATGTACCTGTTTTCCCACAACTTTTCCAGTATTTGTCATTTTCCTTTTTATCAGTCTTATAAGGTGAAACTTCAGAGTTGTTTTAATTTGCATTTTTCTATTGGTATTTTAGACATGCTCTATGTTTTTGAGTTTTGTTTTTTAGATAGTCTTGGTGACTCTCCCTTACCTCAGGGGATCTTAACCTTTTTCATGTCCTAGACACTTTTGGCAGACTGGTAAAACCTATGGACTTTTTTTCAGAATGATATTTTTAAATACATTCAGTAAAATACATTGCTGGACTTAGCCTCTAATCCCAGCTGCCTGGCAGGTGGAGGTTGGGAGATCTCTTAAACTTGGGAATTTTGAGCTGCTATTGGCTATGCCAGTTGGGTGCCTGTACTAAGTTCAACACTAATATCGTGAGTTCCTGAGAGTTGGGAGTGAGGGATGGGTATGGAGATTTGGGATGCCCTGGCATCCCTAACCTTTGCCTAAGGAAGGGCAGTCTGACCCAGGTTATAAAAACATCAGCTTAAAATTCCCATGTCAGTGAATAGTGGAATCAGGCCTGTGGGTAGCTCTTCCACTTAGAGCCTGGGCAAGATAGGAAGGCCCAGTCTTTTAAAAAATACCAAATAAATCTGTATCTATTTATTTATCTCTATCAGTCTATATATGTATATGTATGTATCTATATATGTATATATGTGTGTATGAGTATATATGCATATACATATATACATATATGTATATATGATTACAAAGGAAACTAGTTATTCTGAAAAATCAGAATATGAAAATATTGTTAACAGACTCCACGTTAAGAACTCTAGCTTTACAGAATGATGAGGTTCTCCCAGTTTAAAACTTCAGTGGATCCATGATCTCATTGGTGTGAACATCTTAACTGTGACTTCACATCCTGTGAGGTTCTTGTCTCTGTCCTTCCATATAGCCTACTTAAGAGAATTTATATAAGACATAGGACGTCATCCTCAGGTTCTTTTAATATTTAATGGACAATAATGCAATGTTTAGACTGTTCATCTGTTGTATTCTGCTCTCTTTGCATGACTGGTCCCGTCCTAGAGACAGAGTACAAAAGTGAGGCCTAAATGTCTAGGCTTCCCAGCTTTTAGGTTGGTGAGCTCATTCTTTCCATAACATTTTCTTGACATGTTTTGTTTTTATATCACCTTTATTTTCAAATATATTCCTTTTCTCCTCTGCTCAGGTGAAATTCCTTTTTAATAAAGTATAGAAAAGAAAGAGAAATAAAAGCAGTTCAACAAAACAAATGAACACATTGACCAAACTTGACAGAATATGCAATAGTTGACACTCTCATCTCTCAACTCTACGAAGAAGGGAAGGAGATGCATTTTCTCCTCTTCTTCACACTGGAACTTAGTCATTATAGTTACACAGTACTCAATTGGGGTTTTTTGTTATTCTTTCTACTTAGATGTTGTAGTAGTCAACTTATTTTTCATTTTGTTTTAAAGTGTAAATTAAATTTAACCTAATAGTATCAAAATTGCCTTGTTTGTCTGTGCCTCCTTATGCATTTTTCTGTGTATTTTTAAAATGTTTCACTGACTTTCCTTTCTTTTTTCTTTCTTTTTTTAAAATATCACTTCTCTGGGGCAGCTAGGTGGCGCAGCAAATAGAGCACTGGCCCTGGAGTCAGGAGGACCTGAGTTCAAATTCGGCCTCAGACATTTGACACACTTACTAGCCATGTGACTTTGGGCAAGTCATTTAACACCAATTGCCCTCCAAAAAAAAAAAAAAGCAAAAAAAATATCCCTTCAGCTATCCACTGAGTACCACTCAGTGCTTCCACCACCACCACCACCACCACCACATAGTAACAAATAATTATACTCAAGCAAAACAGATCAACATATTGGCCATGTCTGAAAATTCATGTTTCATTCTGCACCTCTATGAGAGCAGGAACTGTCTTATCAGAATTTTGATATTATTTAAGTATGTTTTGATGTTCTGCTTTGTCCCTTCAGAAATCCTGGGTTTACTAAAAAATCTCACTTTTGTTTAAAACTTGTTTTATAATATCAAGACATCTCTATCTGTGTTTCTTTTAGGGAATCCCAGACCCCAGAAACCTGCCCTTGGTAGCAAATTGGAAGACCTACCCCCTGTTCTTTGGTACAGCCATATTTGCCTTTGAAGGCATTGGAGTGGTAAGGATTGAATTGGGATTAAAGTTGAATGTTCCCTGGCACTATTGATACTTTTTTAGTGAGGAATTCAGTGTTCTCGAGGCCAAATCATGCTGAAGACTATCCCTGTTGGAAATGATCTCCTGTGGTAGATCTGTTCCTCAGTTGACATTTCTCTAGTATTGAATCTATTAAGTCTCCTATCTTTGAAGACAAAATGAATATTAATTTAGTAACACTTAGGTTTTACCTTCTTTACCATCTATTTGATCTCTAATATTTATAAAAATCTCCTGTGTCAACACTGAGGAAAAAAATAATACTGCAGACTTCTTAAGGAAGGAAATAAACCCTGCTTCCCTATGGCTTCCAATCCTACTGTTTCCATAGTCTTCCCCAAGGAGGAGAGAGCTGATGCTCTTAACTTTACATAAGTAGCACCTTTTAAGAAGATGCAGATTTCTCTGCTGGAAAAAAATTACTGCTTGTGAAGGGAGCATAAGAAGGGAAAAAAGCTTTCAGTTTTTATGGACTAAAAAAATCTTTGGTAGTTGTTTTATTGTCTATTTTTTATTTAAATAAACTGGAAGAGGAATTGTATTTAAAGCTAGATAGCCAGGGGTTCTGTGGATAGTATTCGTATTTTTTGTTTGTTTTGTTTTTTGGAGGTTATCAAGGTTAAGTGACTTACCCAGGGTCATCCAGGGTCACATAGCTAGTAAGTGTCTGAGACTGGATTTGAACTAAGGTGCTTCTGACTCCAGGGGCAGTTGTTCTCTCCACTGTTTCAGAAAGTATTGATGAACAGAGTGGTAAGAGACTAAGAAGTATAGACCTGAGTTTGTCTTGATTCTATCATTCACTACTAGCTGTGTGATTCCCAAGTAAGGTGCTTAGCCTCTCTGGGCCCATTTCCTCAACTCTAAAATGAACGTTATGATTCTGGTTGTTTTTTTTTTTTAAACTCACTGGCCTGTTACAGGGATCAATTAAAATTAATCATCTGAACATAGACTGTAAATTTTAAAGCACTGTACATAAATAAGTTAATAAACTTCTAAACAGTTAATTTTGGGATACATTTATTCAGTACCTACTGAGTGCCTACGCTTTAGATATTTGGTAAAGTTTAGCTAATTCCTTTTATACAACTCAGTCTGGTCTTAAAAATAGATTGACCAACAAAAGAACTAAGGGACTATGACATTATAAAAAAGTATCTCCGGCATGTGTGAAATGATCAACTGGCAGAGTGTAGGAAGGAGGTCAAGTCCAGTTGGGAGCTGCTGTGTGATTACAGGATGTGATCGTGAGAAACAGACTTGAAGAGATGTGGCCTCGCCTTCCCCTCAAGAGTAGGGCTTTCATGTGCTTTCTCCCATTAATCCAGATTTCTGTTGTTGAATACACCTTCAGTCTGCAGTCATTCTATCATTCTTTTCTACCACATTCAGATTTTGGTGTAGAATCATAAAATGTCAAAGCTAGAAGAAGGATCTTCAGAGCTCTAATCATCTAGATCAGTGCATACCTGAGCAGGAATTCCATCTAAAATACAGAGAAAATAACAATAGTAGCTAACATTAGGGACAACTAGGTTATGCAGTGAATAGAGCATCAGGTCTGGAGTCAGGAAGACCTGAGTTCAAATTCAGCCTCAGATACTTACTAGTTACATGACCTGGGTCTGTCACTTGACCTCTGCCTGCCTCAGTTTTCCTCATCTGCAAAATGAGTTGGAGAAGGAAATAGCAAACCAGTCCAGCATAATTACCAGGAGAACCCCAAATGGGGTCACAAAGAATCGGACACAACTGAAACAACTAAACAGCAACAAAAAAATGGGGATAATAATGATCAAGCCCTTCATAAATGTTAGCTATTATTAGTGTTATTATAAAATTACGGAATTGGGAGGGATCTCAGAAGGTATCTAGTCCAACTCATACTGAAGAGAAGAGGGAAGGGAGTAAGCATTTATGTAACACTGACTGTGTGCTAGGTTCAGGGCTGAGCACTTTTTACAAACACTGTCTCATTTGAACTTCACAACAAGCCTGTAAGGTAAGTGTCATTATTATCCCCATTTTACAATTGAGGAAACTGAGGCAAACAGTTGCTTAAGCAATTTGCCTAGGGTCACACAGCCAGTCAGTGTCTTAAGGCCACATTGGAGCTCTGGTCTGCCTGACTCCAAGCCTGACACGTTTCGCTGCACTGCCCGTAAAACAGTTGCGTCTTTTAGAGCATCTGTATCCCTGACAAGAGCTTAGCCAGTTCTTGCTTTAAGTCTCCCAGTAAATGCTTGATTAGATAATTGATTGAGTACTCACTGTTTCTGTGGGTATCCCATTCTCTCTTGGACAAATCAGTTATTAAGAAGTTTTTCCTTATGTTAAGGCCAAAAATTGTCCTCTTGATATTGGTCATGACAGTCATTTGGAGGACAAATGTAATCCTTCTTCCCTATCTTCAGATATTTGAAGAAAATCATCGTGTTCCCACTTCAGTCTTCCCATCTCTAAGCTCAGCATGCTTAGTTTCTTCAACTGATCATTACATGGAATGCCCTAGAATGTTTCCACAAAAACCCTCTCAGTTTTGCAGTTAGCAGACTGCTGAGTGTCCTGCTGATCAAACAGAAGACTTTTCCTGCTCAGTGATCACTCAGTGATCACGTCACTGAGAAGATGTAAGAAGCAGGAACACTGCTGTCAGATGACATATTGAATTAACAGCAATATGTGAAAGAATATGGAGATAGTTTAGCATATTCGCCTATCCCCGAGGATCTGGTGAACTCAGCTTGGGGAGAGAGGGCAGAATCACATCTTTATTTTTCACGAGCCTCTAACCGAAATTGAGCATTTTCTTCAGTTATTTGAAAACATTGTTATAAGAAAGCGTTACCAGATTGCCAAAGGATTCCATGACAGAGGAAAGTTGAAGAACCAGTGTTTGCTAGGCTGGGGCAAGAGATAAGCCGAAGCTGAAAAGCCTGGGATTAATGCCCAAAGAGAAGACCCTGAAGAAGGAATCCCAGCCCAGTGCTCAGCCCTGCTCACTTTTATGCCCTCAGGCACTTGAGGAAAATGAGTATTCTGATACCATCAAACTGTCTCTTAGAACTGAGATTAATTTCTTTGAGTTGACTTTCATTGTTTACTGAGCCAGATCTAATAGATGACCCCTTGTGAAAATTGGCAGTCTTGCCTTTTGTTGCTTCCTCTTCCTGAATACATTTATTTACAGAGGTCAACTGATGTTCTGTTCCTTTGTTATTAAGAACTCATATTTTTATACAACAGCTGACTTTACAAAGTATTCTGTTATAATAACCCTTTGAGAGAGGTGGGTGGTGTTTCAAGAGATCTGTGATTTCATCAGTGTGAGACAGCTGTGATGACAAAGCAACCATCAGCTAGCGGCCAACCCCCTTCTGCCTTTTCCACTTTCAGTGTTCCTTGTCTTCAGACCTCAGACATGCAATGCTACCTTTTGAGCTTTGTGGAACTTGTCCGATCGTTGAGCATCCAGGGTCTCTTCCACAGTGATACAACATCAAAGTTGGCCTTAGTGAAGGAGAGAGCAGGGCAAATATTTTTCTGTCCATCCCTATTTGTCAGATGGTGCAACTGAGACCCAGAGAAGAAGTGACTGGCCTCAGATCATATAGCTCAGTAGTGGAAGGCCCAAGATTCTTGCCCCAGTCTTCTGATTTTTCAGTCCAGGACTCTCAAGTATTGTAGTGTCCATTGTGATGAAGGAGGCAGCATGATCCAGTGGATTCAAGTAGAAATCTGGAAACTCAGCTTCCATATTGTTAGGTCCCCACTGCCCCCGGTTTCATCAGTGTGAAGGTTTCCCTTGTGACTTTTGTCTCCCTCCTACTATATATAGTCGAAAAAAACTGACCCTAAGGTTGAAAGTTGTCATACTTAACGAGCTCCCTGTCGTATTCTGTGGATATTACTGTATATAGAGCAGTGACTTTGAATCAATAACTAGTTAAAGAATCTCCAGCTAGTACTATCTGGTTCTTTGGGGAAAAAATCCAAGTTAAGCTTAGTGAGCTAGTGACTGGAGCAAAGGGTATTAGGAAGAAGAATAATTTCTATGCTATAGAAATAGAGAGGATTTCTTTCCTCATTTTCCATAGAGGGATAGTATAGATAATTTTTGTCCTATAGGAATGAAGATGATCACTTTTCATATTTTCCACAGGGAACAGAAAGCAGACTGTGAGTCAACCTATTTTTAAGGCCACAGGTATATTCAGGGAACAAGAATACTGAGGATTAAAATATTGCCTCTTTTTGATGTTAACGTGTATTTTTGTCTTGTCCTCAGGTGCTTCCCCTGGAAAATAAAATGAAGGAGCCCCAGCATTTTCCAGTCATTCTGTATGGGGGGATGGTCATCGTTACCCTTGTCTACATCAGCCTGGGGAGCCTGGGCTACCTTCAGTTTGGAGCAGCCATACAAGCCAGTATAACTCTCAATCTGCCCAATTGCTGGTGTGTAAATCATAAAGGAGAATAGAAACTCATTGGCTGTGGTTTTGAGTGTTTTCAGAAGAGGTTAGGGCAGAAGGTTGATGTGGGTGAGGGCTAAGTCATGAATAGGCAGGTGTCTTCCTGGCAGTGAGGTGGCATGCTGGACTTGGTTCTTTGCTTGCATATTTCCTAATTCCCAGGAAGCAGGTATGTTGGAGGCCTTGGTTGCTAAGCTTCTGGTGTAGTAGAAAGATCATTAGACTTGAAACTAGAAGTTTGTTTTGTCACAAGCAGTGTGACTACGGACAACTCATCTTCATCGACTGTTGTTGTCCTCACCATAAAGTGGGCTGCATCGTCCCTGCATTGCCGACCTCACAGATTTGTGGTGAGGTTAAAATGAGTTGTTATATAAGCTATTATATATATGTTATATAAATGTTTATTTACTTTGACAACCATGGTGGGTCTGTGATTTCCCCCTCTTAGTTCTCCCTCCAGTGACATAGATGGCAGGCTCTCCTTGCTTTCTCATTTATCCTTTTTGGTTTGTGTCATCATCTTTTACTAAATCCCTTCTAGAGAATACACTGAGTGTCCGCAAAAGAGACAAGCCATTTATTATTTAAATAGCGATGATGATGATGATCAGGGAGAAGAAGAACTTGGAGAGTTAAGCCAGCTTTTCTTACTCAAAACCATTCCAGAAACTGGGGAAGAAAGGTATAAAGAAAATGTAATGATGGACCTTCATCTGGTTTCTCACTTCCTTGCATAAGAGACTGGAGGCTAGGGTTGAAAAATGAAGTATTCTCCTCTGAGTCAGGATCTTGCTAAGAAATTCCCAGCAAGTCACTGGATCCTTTTCTGTTTCACTTTGCTGAAGTTTTTGAAATATCTGTTAATGTTAGGAAACACTGAAAGGCTTTCTCAAAAGGTAGATGGCATTAATACTAGGCCCAAAGTTCAACCTCACAATTGTTCTGTTTTAAGAGCATGTGATTATTTTGGGAGACGTTTTTAGCAGAAAATGAGGTTATACCTGCTGATTGCCCTGAGGCACAAAGTAACCTTTAGTTCTTTTTTGGCTGATCAGCAGTGTTTGTACACTGAAGAGCTCTGTTCTGAGTCTGGGAATAGGGGCGGAGAGGTCAGGAGAAATTAAGAAAAAGAATGTTACATATCACAGATGCCGTATAACAATAGGGTAGCTGGTGTCTGTACTGATTTGCTTTGCTTATTGTTTCTCATGTTCAAACTTGAAGCAATAAAGCAATTGGTTGCTTCTACTATCTATCAACTTGAGAAAAAACTTTTTCTTCCATTCCCCAAGTCCCTTTATTAATTTGCTGGTGCCTGTACCCTCTGTGATATGAATGGGTTGGCCTAGATGATATCAAGTCCCTTCCAACTCTAATATCTTGTGATGCCATGAGCTGCCTTTACCCCTTGATTTTGTGTGATCAGCCTGCTTTCCTTCCTTCCTTTCTTCTTTCCTTCTGACTTCCCTCCCTCTTTCTCTTTCTCCTTCTGTCTTGCCCAGCTGGAAGTACAGAGGCAATGCAGGGGTCCAGTACCATTCTGATCGGCACAGGAGCCTTGACTTGCCCTGTTTCTTGTCCTGGGCTGATTCACCCCTCATTAGGCAATCTGGTGTTCCCCACTCTTACTTTCAAGGGGTTCATCATATTAATGTTGAATTTGGTACAGACACCTACTCTGCAGCTCAGAACTCCCAGCTTCAAGAGATCCTCCATCTCAGCACCTCAGGTAGCAGGTGTGTTTCTCTTGTGTTTTTAATACCAATTATTCCCTTGTATATATGTGTATACATGTATAAATATATACAGGAATATGTAATGCACACATGCATATATGTACAAATGTTTATATATACATACACATACAGAAGGAAAAACTGGTATTAAAAAAGAGAGAGAAAGGCAGTGAGATAAAGTGAGATAAAGAGCTAGAGAGCCATAGGTGTGCATCTGTTATGCCCTGCTCAGCACAGATTTCTAAGGAATTCATTGTTGGGTTCATAGTATCATAGATTTAGAACTGGAAGGAACCTTAGAGATCATCTAGTCCAATTCCCTCATTCTATAGACGAAGACATTTATGCCTAAAAGAGTTTAAATGACTTCTTCAAAGTTACAAAGTTAATAATTTGGCAAAACTAGGTTGAAGAAACTTCCTAAGAAAACCAAGTCATTTTTTTTTTTCTGTAGGTTGTACCAGTCTGTCAAGCTGCTTTATTCCATCGGGATCTTTTTCACCTATGCCCTGCAGTTCTACGTCCCTGCAGAAATCATCGTCCCCTTTTTTGTCTCCCAAGTGACAGAGCGTTGGGCGTTGGTGGTAGATTTGTCTGTGCGCGTAATCATGGTCTGTCTAACATGTGAGTAGAAGGCACAGTGACTTTTGTTTTCTGTTTCAACAAAGCATTCGAACCCCAAAGGCTATCAGCAAATAAGTGGAATATGGGATAGGGTGGGGTATATATAGGGTGGGGTTTCCATATAAAGAGTTCCCTACACAAAGGAAATTATAGAATAGGACCAAAAGCACATAAAACACAAAAATAAATAAAATGTTTTAAAAGGTGGTACCTGGAACTACAGCCCAGGTTCTGCTCATTTCTAATGTCAGGCACAGCCTTAAAGCTAATATGGTCACATGCTGTATGAATAGAAGTCTGGTGCCCTGTGAAGGTGGTCATAGTCCTGCTGGCCTCTTTCCTAGTCAAACTCTTGCTGCAGTATTTTTTTAAATAAGCCTTTATTTTCTCTTCCTCTCACAACAACCAAAAAACCCCTTTTAACAAATAAGTTTACTCATACAAAACAGATTCCCTGTTTGGCCACATTCAGAAAGGTGTGCCTCCTTGCGACTCTTAGTCTCAGTCCTTTCCTCTCCACCAAGAGAAGGGGCACAGTGTTTTCTCATTGGCCTTCCGGAGTCATACTGACCACTGACTTGCCAATGAGACTTCTGAAGGCTTTCAAAGTTTTTCATTTTTACAGTGTTGTTAGCACAAACTGTTCTCGTTTTTACAGTGTTCAGTTCTGGGCATTTAAAAAATACATATGTCTTCTGTTTTGGGAGTCTTGACTTATGATTTCATTGGTATGGGGAACTCTAAATTCAGACTAGCAGCTCCTCTGTAATTCAGAGTCTTAGAGAGCTGCTTGGGGTCACTGAGAACATAAGTAACTAGGCCAGGTAATCACAGATGACAACTTCTGAGGTAGGGCTCCCAGCCACGTCTTCCCGATTCTTAAATCTGGCCCTCTAGTGCTATGTCTTGCTGCCTCTCTCTTTTTTTTATACCAGTTTTTCACTCTGTATGTGCATGTATGTATACGCATGTGTACATATATGTATGTGTGCATTATATATTCCTGTATATATTTATAAACATATACACACATGTACAGGAGAATAACTGATATTAAAAGCACAAGAGAAGCAGTGTGGCATGCATACACACATACATATAGTTCAGCAACCTTCCTTACTCTTAAACCTTTTGCTGTAACAAAGAAAAGCAGTTTTGTAAAAGAGCCATCTGACAGCACCTGCAACATCCAGTTCCTGTTGTCTCTGGCCTTTCCCAAGAGGAGGGAAATGGGTTTCACCATCTGTTCCTCTGAACCAAGATCAGTTAGTGACCATTAAATTAAGTTTGGGTGTCTTGTAGCATTGTTTTCTTTCAAATGGTTGTGGTCATTTTGTACGGCCACCTGATTCTGCTGATTTCACTCTACAACATTTGAAGCAAGTTTTCCAGGTTTCTGTGTAGTCTTTATATTTATCAAGTCTTGTGGTGCAATAGTGTCCCATTGCAATCAGTCACCATAATTAGTTCAGCCATTTCCCAATCAATGGTTCACTTTGGTTCCAGTGTTTTGCTACAATAAAAGTGTTGCTATGAGTGTTTGGGTCTTGGACCTCCTTGGGTTATATCTGGGCAGTACATTAGAGGAAAGACATTCATTAGAAGGGGACCAAAATGGTGTGAAGACTCAATATCATGTCATATGAGGACAAAGTGAAAGAACTGGAAATGTAACATTAAGGTCTACATTGGTAGAAGGAGTACCCCAGGGATAAAATCACAGATAGTTATGCCATTAAGGTAAATCTATTCCCTAGGGGAAGTTCTAATGCTTTCATTAGGGAAGATTGCTACCTAGACATCTCTAGAAAGCTGTTTGTAACCATAATTCCTACATACACCTTGTTATCTATTCCTTCTTCCAAGCTTAGGCTATGGGGTCTGGCCCTGGAGTTGTCCTAGAGAACATATCCTCATTGAGACAGACCACTGCCCCCATTCTTCTGGAGTTATTGAAAGATAGTAGGGCAGCTAGGTGGCATAGTGGATAGAGCACTAGCCCTGGAGTCAGGAGGACCCGAGTTTAAATCTGACCACAGACACTTGATGCTCACTAGATGTGTGACCCTGGGCAAGTCAACCCCAATTACCTAGCCAAAAAAAGGAAAGAAAGATAGTGACTGTTTCTGATGTAGCAGGATAGAGGAAAATAGGTAAAACTCTTCTCCAAATTATGCTCCTGCACTATGCATAAGCTTCCGTGGATCACAGACTCTCAGAATCAGAATTAGCACCTGAACAAGAATCCCTCTCTCGTTTTCCCACATGTGGCCTCTGCTTATAGACCTCTGTTGATTGGAGGAAGCTCAGCACCACTGAAGGTAGCCTGTTTCATTTGGGATGTTCTAAATAGAAGATAACCTTTACTTTTATCAAGCTGAAATCTCCCTTTCTATAGATTGCACCCCTCGAGACCTCTAAGGCCAGGCAAAACAAAGCTAAGCGCGCTTTCACAGGGCAGTTCTTCCTTCAGATATTCTAAGAGAGATAAGTCTTTCCTCCAAGTAATTTCTTCTCAGGCTAATAATCTCCATTTCCTTCGAATTGAGCCCCCTATGGCATTTTTTTGTAGCCCCTTCACAACATGCTCACCATCTTCTAGACACGGTCCAAGTTGTCAGTGCTCTCGTAAAATGTGGTACAACTTCCCAAACGGTATGGTCAGGGCATGGGGCAGTGGGCCTTCTTATGGCCATTGATTCTGTTACCATAGCCTGAGACCTCATTAACCTTTTTGGCTGCCATGTCACGTTGTTGACTCAAATGGATCTTTTATTCCTCCTGAAACCTCCACTATTTTTTGTTTCACATAAACCGTTGACCTGCCATACCTTCTTTGATTCTTTGGATAAGGCTGTGGATCTAGGATCTCGTTCCTGCAGGTATTCCATCCAGTAATGAAGATCGTAATCCACTATATCTTCAAGTAATAAGAGTTGTCTCTTATGCAGGACCTCTAGTAAATCCTCCATTGGTCCTCCCTGTGTGTTACAGAAGGGGCAGGGATTCCTCTATATCTCTTGACCTTCCCAGGAGATTGGCTACTAGGCAATGAATTCTTTGACCATGACAACCCAGGAAACTAGCTGTCCATTCAGCAAGCATTTATTAAGGGTCTTACCTGTGCAAGGCCTTGTGCTTGGTATACAAAGATAAACATGAAATAGTCCCTGACCTCAAGGAACTTTTGATCTACTGAGAGAAACATGAGGATACAAATAATGTCAATATAAATAGATATACAAAGTAATTTCCAGGGGGAAGACACCAGCAGTTGGGGTGAAGGATCAGAAAGTTGTTTGTTAGGAGCTGGCCCCTGAGCTGAGCTTCAGAGAGGCTAAAGATCATAAGAGGTGGATCTGCAGAGACAAGGGCCAGCGGGAGCCTGCCTTGTGTGGGTAGCAGCAAGTGGACCGGTTTGGCTAGAAGGTAGAGTGAGAGGGAATAATGTGAAATCAGCCCAGAAGGATAGGGTAGAATTAGATTGTGGGTGGCTTTGAATGCTAAGTGGTATAGCACAGAAACTGTTATGTGTCTTACTTGCAATATGGATGTGTATGTTTAAGTGTGCAGATCGCCTCATAGTGGCATTTTATGTATACCAAATTCAAGTATTTAAATGAATGAATGTTGATTTGGAATTATCCATCCTTATACCCGAGAGCCTCAAAGACAATTGAGAAAAAAATGAGTATTCTTAGAAAATTTGGGTTTTTCTAGGGATTCTTCTACTTGATGAAAAAAGGCTGGCTGACTGGAAGACTTTGAATAAAAGAAGTTCAGCCTCCCTCCTCCTTCTCCCCACCCCCAGTCCCCAACAACCTTGATATAGTACCTATAGAACTAGATTTGTCCCTGTATGCTCTAGGCTTCATCAGTTCTCCAGGCTGACATGTATCCTGATTCCTCCTAGATTTCTTTGCTCTTTGACCCCCACCCCCCAGTCCCCCAAACCTATAGCCTACATTTGTGAACACTGTACATTGCCTAAAATTTTTTTATTTCAGTTTTTGTTTCCTCATCTTTATCAGCTCTTTCATATTCCTTTCCATTGCATGATGTTCAGAACTATTGGGTGCCTTTGATCATCAAATCCACTACGTTCTTCTCCTGTGATCTTTGTTGCTTCACAAAACCCTGTTTTCTACAGAGAACAACAAAGAAAACTTATTTTTTCACTCTATAAAATGTCTGTATGCTTCTCTTTTAAGTGTTCTGCCTTTTATTTGGGGTCTTTTATCAGGGACTTGAAAGGATGTAGTCAGTGCTTGCTGTGAGACGAAGCTAGAGCAGGTGTGTTTGTCTTGTCTCAAGGGTGTTTTCCACACCAGTACAGAACATGGCACTTTGCATACAGCAGGTTCTAATAGTTCACAGAATATTAAAAGTAGAAGAGTCCATACAATACAGAACATCAGAGAAGGAAGGGCCATTGGAACAAAAGTCAGAGTGAGAGGTAACCTTGGAACCTAAAGCATAGAATGTCTGTAATGGAGCGTGGGACGTCAGAGCTGGAAGGGACTTCGGAGTGAGCCATCTTGTCCCGAGAAGTTAAGTGCATCCACAGCACCCCCAAGTGCGGCCTGAGCCAGATGGAAGAGTGATTGGGAAAGATTTAACAAGATCAATAAATAAAATGTGGCTTTCCAAGCCGTGTGCCCCTGCAGGCATCCTTCTGTATCATGTTTCTGTTTGAGTTGGACACCAGTAATCTAGCCCAATAGATGAGGAACTGAGGGAGTCACACAGCTGGTGCCAGAGCCCCAGATTAGAACCCAGTTCTCCTGATTCCTCTTCCCATGCCTGGTTAATTTTTGCACTGCTGTGTAGTAGATCTTTTTATTTCTTTTTTTAAAAAAAAATCAATTTTTAGATATTCATCTTCTCCCTTCTACCTCCCCCACCTACTAGAAGAAAGAAAGGAAAAAGAAAAAAAAAGAAATAAAGAATCCTTGTATAGTGTAGTCATAGTTAAGCAAAATAAATTCCTACATTGGCCACATCCAAAACTAGATTTTTTATATTCTGTGTGACCCTGGGCAAGTGACTTAGCCTCTGTTTCTCTAAGCAATAAAATGGGAATGATAATAACACCTACTTCCCAGGGTTGTTGTAAGGATCAAATGAATTAATAATTGGAAAACATTTAGCACAGTGTCTGGCACATAGTAGGTACTATATAAAAGTTTATTATTATTGTCAGTTCTCTGGAATCATGGTTGATTATTTAGTTGATCAGAGTTCTTCAGTCTTTATAATTGTTCATTTCTACAACATTGATGCTATAAATTGTTCTTGTTCTGCTTACTTCACTCCACGTCAGTTCATAAAAGTCTTCCCAGGTTTCTCTGAAAACAGTCATTTTATCATTTCTTCTTGTTTTTGGAGAGGGGAAAGGCAAGGCAATCAGGGTTAAGTGACTTGCCCAAGGTCACACAGCTAGTAAATATTGTTTGAGTCCGGATTTGAACTCAGGTCATCTTGACTCCAAGGCCAGTGCTCTATTCACTGCACCACCTAGCTGCCCTCATTTTATCATTTCTTACATAATAGTCTTCCATTGTATTCTTATACCATAAATTATTCAGTCACTCCCCAATTTATGGGTATTCCCCTTAGTTTTCACTTCTTTGCCACTAGAGAGAGAGCTGCCATAAATGTTTTTGTATATATGGATTCTTTTCCTCTTTCTTTGAGGTATAGGCCTAGCAGTGGCATAGCTGGTCAGAGACATGCACTGTGTCAGTAACTTTTGGGGCATCATTCCAAATTATTTGCCAGGGTGGTTGGACCAGTTTCATAGATCCAGCAACAATGCATCAGTGGTCCTTTTTTCCAGAAGCCTCTTCAACATTTGCCATTTTCTTTTTTTTTGTTCAACTTTTGTCAAACTGATAGATCTGAGGAGGAACCTCATAGTTACTATGATTTGCATATCTCTTAATTATTAGTGATTTGGTACATTTTTCCATAGTGCTTATAAATAGCTTGGGTTTCTTCCCTTGAGAGCTGCCTCTTCACATTCTTAGACTATTTATCACCTGGTGAATGACTCTTGCTCTTGTAAATTTAAATCAATTCCTTACATATTTTAAAAATAAGATCTTTATTAGAAAATTCTTGCAATGATTTTTTTCCCAGTTAACTTCTAAAACTTCTTTTTCAATTTTAGCTGTATTGGGTTTGTTTGTGAAATAACTTTTTAATTGTCCATTTTATCCTTGGTGATCCTCTCTATTTCTTGTTTGGTCATGAACTCTTCTCCTATCCATAGATCTAAAAGGTAATTTCTTCCTTGTTTCTCTGATTTGTCTATGATATGACCTTTTCTACCTCAGCCATATATCTACTTTGAATAGTTTATGAACCCAAGAACAATCTGCATATATATTTAAGAGAACAAAATGTACTTAAGTTTTATATTGACATTTTAAAGACTAGCATTTTCTTTTTTTTTTTTTTTAAAGCAATTGGGGTTAAGTAACTTGCTCAAGGTTACACGGCCAGTTATTTCTGGGTGTGGTGCTAAGGATCTGAGCCTGGGATTCGATCCCCAGGTCATCCTGACACTGGGGCCGGTGCTTTTACTTGCTGAGCCACCTGGCCACCCTGAGACTAGCATTTTCAATAAAAATTGTTTCTTGTCACGAGAGTTTGCCACCCTAACCAAAAGTTAACATGATTCCAACTGATTGTTTCATTTTGGATTCAGTTTTCTCATCTTTAAGCACTGCTGTGAATGAGGGCCAGGGCTAGATTTGGCTTAAACCAGTTTGAGGTATGATAAAGTAAACTTTTAGGAAGTTTCTCTATTTCCTGTATTTACTTCTAGGGGAATTAAGCTGACTTTTGGTCTATTACTTCTGAAATCTAGGTATAATAAATTACCTTCTGTCCTGACCTCATGCCAGGACTTGGAAAGGGCTGATCTCATATGAAAGTATTTAGGAGATATAGAGTCTTGACTTCATAAGCTATGTTCTGTCCTTTGTGCCATGGAAAATATCTGCACAATGCAGATATTGTATAGTACAATAGAAACCACAGGTGCCTCCACTTCCTTTTACCTCTCTCTCTGCACTCTGGTTTCTGACCTCATCATTCAGCTGAAACTGCTCTATCCAAAGTTAGTTACAATCTCTTTATTTGCCTAAACTAATTGCCTTTACTCAATCATCATGCTTCTTAACCTCTCTGCACCCTTTGACACTGAGGGTCACCCTCTTCTTGATATTTTCTTCTTCTAAAACCATGCCTGGTTTTTTCCTACCCATCTGACCATTCCTTTTCTGTCTTCTTTGCTAGATCTTCATTCAGGTAATACCCGATAACCATGGGTATCCATCTGTCTTTGTCTTGGGCCTTCTTCTCTTCTCCCTCTATACTATTTCACTTGGTAATCTCATCAACTCTCACCAATTCAGTCATCATCTCTGTGCCTCTGGTTCTCAAATCTACTTATCCAGCTCGCACCTCTTTCCTGATCTCCAGACTCATCTCCAGTTGCTTGTTGGGCATCTTGAACTGAATGTCCTATAAACATCTTAAATTCAATATGTATAAAACTGAACTCATCTTTCCCCTTCAACTCTCCCTTCTTCCTAACTTCCCTATTCCTTTTGAGAGTACCCCCAGCCTCCCAGTCACCCAGGCTCAGAACCTGTCATCCTTAATCCCTCACTCCCCTGCCCCATCTAATCTGTTGCCAAGGCCTGTTGATTCCTTCTTTTTAACATCTCTCTTATATGTCTTCTTCTTTCCCCTGCCACTGCCACAGGTGGTGCAGGCCTGGTGCAGGCCCTTATCACCTTATACCTAGACTGTTGCATTAAAATGCTAGTTGGTCTCCCTGCCACAAGTTTCCCCCCACTCCAGTCCATCCTCCACTCAGCTTTTTAAAGCATGGTTCTGACCTTGTCACTCCCTACTTAGTAAACTACAGTGGCTCCTTGCCACCTCCAAGATCAAACAAAATCCTGTGGGGTTAAAGGTCTTCCATAACCTTACTCTCCTCCCCTCCCTTCACCTTTCCAGGTTCCTTACACTTTACATTCTCCCAGTGACACTGGCCTCTTTTCTGTTCCTTGAACAGGACACTATCATCTCTTGGCTCTGGGTATTTTCATTGGTTGTCCCCCATGCCTAGAATTCTCTCACTCCTCATCTCTGCTTCCTGACCTCCTTCAAATCCTATGTTCCACAGGAAGCCTTTCCTAATCTCCTTTAATGCTCAGTTGCTTATCTCTAATGTATACCTGTATGTAACTTGTTTGTACAGTTGTTTGCATGTTGTTTCCTCATTAGACTAAGCTCCTTGAAAACAGGACCTGTCTTTTGACTTTTCTTTTCATCTTCCATGCTTAGCATGGTGCCTAGCCCATAGCAGGCCTATTAATCAATATTTATTGACTCTCCAACTGTTTTTCTTTTAAGTTAGTCATCTTTAAGGTAGCTGTTTTGATGCTAATATTGCCTAAGAGTTTTGTCTGTCTTTGCTGTCTTTAAAATATAATCTCCTTGTGACCTTATATTTTACTTTGAAAAAGAAATCCCCATAGTCATGAATGGCTTTTGCAGAATGGTCATTTTTTTTTAATTTGGTAAACAGAAATTAAAATGTCAATATTCTAGGGTAGGGCTTCTTAACTTTTTTTGTGGGTCACATTGGCAGTCTATTGAAGCCTGTGAACTTCTTCTCAGATCTTAAATACATAAAATTACATAAGATTACAAAGCAAACCAATTATATTGAAATATGATTATTAAAAACACATACATATGCATACATATATGAATATATACATATTTCAAAGACCCCAGATTAACAACCCCTGCTCTAGGGGATCTGTACATTTATCAATGTGAGTTTTCCCTTCATTGTCAAAAATTGCAACCCTTCTACACCTTATATTAATTGGCTTTTGCTTTTAAGCTACTCTGGCTGAAAAAAATTCCTCTCCTTCTAGAATGCTACCATTATTAGCATTTCTAGACTTAGGTCTGTTGGTCTCTGTACCATATTCCAGGCTTCCCAGCTTTGGAAGGACTTACCAGAGTTTGCAGTCCATTTTCGTCACTTTCTTAAGATCCAGAGGCACCTCCACACCACCATCTGAAGAGTATTGTAGCCCAGAAGACAGAATAATTCAGTGCTCATACTCAAATGGATTTGTGATCTCCTTGATTCAGGAGTCCTTTCAACAGTACAAATCAAAACCCATCCATTCCTGCCCACCCTGTGCATCTCTTGTCCATAACCTCCCCGAAGTTCATCACACAGGACCTGATGAGGGATGGCTATTAGGTTCAGCAGGGACTCTGATCTTATCTTAAGACCAGAACCTGCGATTCAGTCTGGAAAGAATTCAGCTCGGGCTTACTTGGAGTCAGAGTTGAAAAAGTTCACTATACGCCTTACAGCAGGCAAGGATCCTTAGGGGACCTGCAAGCTTAAAGAAGACATAGGCGGTTAAAGAGTCAAACCTATTCATTAGATGTCAGTTAGGCTGAACAGGTGAGAAGAAGGTGGGATTAGGGAGGAGTTAAGGTGGGGCTAAGGTAGGGTCGGTATTTAAAGGGGCATACAGGCTTGATGTAACTGCGCAGTCATACCCATGATTCACTGGGAAAAAGCCCATGGCGGGGGGGCCTACCTAGAGGTGTGGTTTTAGGCTTGAAACATCTTTTTCTTATAATTGTGAAATAAATATGTGGCCCATTGCTGAATATCACTTGTAAAAATCTGCCTGTTCTATATTAATAATCTTAGTGAGACCATCCTCATGTATGCATTACTCATAAAGATTTTGTATAAATTAGAGTAGGTGTATAGGTTGATAGTTATTGATGTTCTCTGAATTACTTTTTTCAGTATTAATAAGGTCCAAATTTTTTCCCAGGCTTTTGTCTTTTCCTCTCTATTTTCCTCCTTGGTACCTTATCTATAAGTCTGTCAATTCCCTTGCCACTCTGTTAAGAAACAGAATAACATGAGTGATAAAGCATAAATTTTTCTAGTTTTAGACATAATTTAAAAGGGGGGGGGCAGCTGGGTAGTGCCATAGATAGAACACCAGGCCTGGAGTCAGGAAGACTCCTCTTTATACTTCTGACACTTACTGTGACCCTGAGCAAGTCATGTAACCCTGTTCCTCATCTGTAACCTTAGTTCCTCATCTGTAAAATGAGCTGGAGAAGGAAATGGCAAACCACTCCAGTGTCTTTGCCAAGAAAACCCCAGATGGACCACGAGGAGTCAGGCACGACTGAACAACAAACAGAAAAGATCATTCCGCCCCCAAAGACCTGAAATGCCAGTATACATTAGGAAGATTAAGTTCCCTAAGTGTCTGGTGTTCTTCCCTGAGTTGATAATTGTCTGTTCTTATGTATATCTTTCTCTTCTAGAGTAGTAACTCAGGTATTGCCTATTCCTAATTAGTTCCCCTTTGGAAGAGTTACAGTTTACCCTGTTTTGATTCAGAAATTAAAAAGGTCAAATTCTTAGTGACTATTAACCCAAGGGAGAAGCATTTTGTAGTATTGTGAAGTCCCTTGGCTTAATGCTTTGGGCTATTCAATGTTGTTAAAGGCTCTGCATTTAGTTACAAAACTAACTGCTGCAAAATTTCGTGGTTAAAATAAAGTAGGAAATTGCTGCCTTCCTCTCCTTCCTAGTGTTCTGAATTTTCCCAATTAACTGGTTCCTTGAGTCATCCTTTCCATTTTTGTCTTTCATCTTTGACAAGAGCCACGTCATGCAAGATTTGTAGTGTTACCCATTTCTTATAAAAGTAGAAAGAGGAAAAAAGATTATAAGCTCAGCAACATTTAGATTTCTGAATGTGCTTTCTTTACCTTTTGAATCAGTTTGTGAACTGTTTAAATTTGGGATGACAAAAACTTTCTTGGATTAACCAGAGTTTAGAAGAGAAAGCATGCCTCTTAATCTCCTTTTAGAGTGTGGGTCTCTGAGAAAGTTTTCTGTTAAGTGTTCTAGACTCTATCACAGAGTCATAGAATGTCAGAGTTGTAAGGGACCTTTGCATATAAAATGTTAAACTGGAACAGGACCTTATCTAGCCCAATCTTTTCATGTTATGTGCCTAGTTAAAGTGTCATACCCAAGATCATATGGAGGATTGTGACAGACCTAAAATTAATAACAATAATAATAGCTAAAATTTATGTTTACTCTGTGTGCTCTGTTAAGTGCTTCATAATTATTATTTCATTTGATCCTTACAGCAATTCTAGGAGGAGCTGCTATTATTATCCCCATTTTACATATGGGGAAACTGAGTCAAACAGGTTAAGTGACTTTCCCAGGGTCACACAGCTAGTACGTATCTGAGGTTGGATTTGAACTCAGATCTTCTTGCCTCCCAGTCCAGTGCTCTATCCACTGTGGTTCCTAAGTGCCATGTAACTCCACATAAGCTTTATGAAGGTGGAGCCTTTGTTACTTAGGTCTTTATATCCTCAGTGAGTCTTGCTAAGTCATATCTTGCATTAATAAGTGTTTGTGGAAATTAAATGAACAGTACACCCAATTTCTAGGGCTTTTTTTTCCCACAATACTGCAAGTCCATTTCTGTTAGGGAGCACAAGAATGGTTTACCACTATGCAGTAGAGAGGGCTTTAAATTGGAATCACAAGGCCTGGGTTTAAATTCTAGCTCTACCTTTTAGTAACCTTGTGACGTGGGGCACTGATTTTTTGGGTTGTTTCTTCTGTTGTAAAATAAGGGGCTTGTACTAGATGACATCTAAGCTTCCTTGGAACTCTGAGCTTTAAAATAATGCTCACGAAGGGACCATCCATTCAGCTAATAGAAGAGGAAGTGAGAATGGAGAGAAAATGAGAAGTCTTTCCACTGTATTTTTACCTTCTCCATAGTTAACTTCAGTTGAAAAAAGGGTACAAAGATGTTTTACCTGGGATTCCTTTAATCTTATAAAACCAAATAGAGTAGAGTGTGCCCTTCTCAGGTTATCTCTAGGTGCCCTCCATAACTGAAACATTAACCATTTAACTAATCTAGGTAATTTCAGAGAGCCGGCCATTTTGGAAATGAGTTGAGAAACTTTCACCAGAATGTGGCCCCTACTTGTTTGTATCTGGAATTGTCCTTGACAGATAAATATGTCTTCTCTTGGAAACCTAAGATTTAGACCCAGACATAATTCTGACGTCTTCATTTTACAGCATAGAGATTGAGGTGCAAAGAACCTGACTGAACTGCCTGCCCAACGGCTTGCACTAGCAGAATGAGGTCCTCTGCCTCCAAATGTAATGCTTTTTCTTATATATCATTCTGCATCTCCCACTACAGAAAGAAGTAGTTGTCTCACAGTCTCACTGTTATGTAGGAATTGGACAGCCAGGAAAACCGAGGCACCAGAATTGAGCAAAGGACTCTCCCAAGACCAGAATGAGTAATTAGGCTTGGGACTAAAGTCTGATTCCCTGGCCAGCAGCCTTTTGAGAGAGAATGCCATTATGCTATCAGCTAATAAAACTGGTTTAGTGGATCTTGAGTTATTTCATTCTCTCTTCTCTGGATCCAAACTTGGAGATTGGTTGTTAAATAATAAGATGGAAAGTGCATTAGAAACATGGGAATCTAGTCTCAGCTCTGCCACTGACGTGCTGTGTGACTAAGGGCAAGATAATTCCTCTTTATGAACTTCATTTTCCTCTTTCATAAAATGAGGGGCTTGAACTGACTTATCTGTAAGAAAGCTAATATTCTGTGATTCTGGTGCTCAGATTTTAAAAACACTGAAAGGCTGAAACTGTTTACAGACTAAGGTACACCTTGTTCTTTCTAAATAGCTTTTCCCAGGAGTCTCAGAACCTTTTAAAGGTATTAATGCGTTCCCATTTCAGCTCCACCGAAAGGGACTGTTACCTGTCTGCTTAATAGACTAAGAAAATATGAAGGAATTTGCCCAAGGGTATAAATGTGCCCATAGCATAAGTGAGGCTTCATAGAAGTTTCTTCACTCCCTTTTAATTCTTTAATTTAATTTAATTTAAATTCTTTAATTCACTACCTTGAAGTTGGCTGTGAATCCTTTACCAGAATAGGTAGGAGCATTAATTTAGGGAACTTTCTGCTAAATGAGAGCATCTGTGGTAAAAAGGCCTTTTGGCCAACTTCTTGGCTCTGTAGAAACTTATTTTCTTTGCTCCACCATCTGCATTTTCCATTTTCTGAGTAGGGAAGAGGAGTCAGAGGACCTAGGGATAAACTACTAGGAATAGTATTTAGAGACCTTCCTTCTATCCCACCTGGAACAGAAAAAGGAATAGTATCATGTTCTGGAGTAGGAAGGAATCTTAAACTCAGTAATAGAATCTGCCTTAGTCTCATCTCTTTAACTTACTAGCAGTATGACCCTAAGCAAGTCACCTCCCTTCCTGGGCCTGTTTCCTCCACTCTAAATGTTGAGCTAAAAGTCCTTCCCACCTATTCTAAGTTCTAAAGTTCCTTCTGGCTCTGACGTTCTGTATTCTAAGCTTTCCCCCTGAGGATGGTGAAGGAGGTGAAAAGGCAACCCAAACCAGTGCATATCAGTTATTGTAATAATCCATTATATTTATACCCCATGTTACAAACATTTTACAAATGTCATCACATTTGATTCTCACAACAGCCCTGTGACATTGGAAATGCAAGTACTGTTATCCACATTTTACAAAACAGGAACCTAAGAGAGAAAGTGACTTCCCCAGTGTCACACAACTAATACCTTTGGAGCTAGGACTCAAACTCAGGTCTTCTGACATTGTCTAGTGCTCCTCCTTCTCTATTGAGCTGCCATACGAAGAAACTATTCCTTTTCCCTAGAGAACATGGTACGTACCAGTTAGAAGTCCTTGGGAGGAGTTAGCATTTATCCAGCATGTAAGCTTGAAGTTGAACTCAGGAAGATAGGGCTGGAGAAAATGGATAGGGCTATATCCTTAAAGAGATAAAAGAAAGAGAAATATGGCCTGTTTGTACCAAAAATACTTAGGATAGTTCTTTTTGTGGTGGCAAAAGATTTAAAACTGAGGGGTGCTCATCCATTGTTCAATGGTTGAACAATTTATGGTATGTTAATGTGATGGAATACGATTGTGCTGTCAGAAATGATCTGGGGTGGGGTTTCAGAGAAACCTGAGAAGACATATAAATTGATGTGGAGTGAACCGAGCAGAATGTGGAGGAAAAAAATTTATACAAAATATACAAAAAAATTATACAATGACAGGACTCTTGGAAAAGACAACTTTGAAAGACTTAGGAACTCTGATCAATAACAGTGACCATGCACAATTTCAGAGGACTCATGATGAAACATGCTACCCAACTCCAGATACATATTGGACATATATTTTTGGATATGGCCAGTGCATGAATTTGCTTTAATAATAATAATAGTTAGCATTTATGTAGCACCTACTGTGTGCCAGGCACAAAGCACTGTATAGATGCCTCGTTTAATCTTTACAACCACCCCGACAGGTAAATTATTCCTATTTTGAAGTTCAGGAAACTGAGGTAGATCAAAGTGAAGTGACTTGCCCAAAGTCTCACAGTTACTGAGTGTCTGAGGTTGGATTTGAACTCAGGTGTTCCTGACTCTAGGACCAGCACTGCACCATCTAGCTGCCACCAAGTTTTGTTTGGCTGCATATATTTGTAACTGAAGTTTTGTTTTTCTTGCTTTCTTAGTGGCGGGGACAGAAGGGATGGTGGGGTAGGGGAAAGGGAAGGTAAAGAAGGCAGATCTTCATGAAAAGAAAAGAAAATTTAATTTTTTTCTAAAAAGAATCTACAAGGGCCTGAGCGTAATCAGAGATAGGAGACCTTCCTTATATGTCCACAATACAAACATTGTCACTATTCCCTTTTACCATTAATAGCACTTTCCTTAATAATTTGTGCAGTGTCAGGCTTGATATGGAAACATAAAAGGGTTGGTAGAGAATCTTAAATAAATTCAAGATGACTCAAGGAGAAATCAATTGTACCTCCCTCAGATGAACTCAGCTTAGTCTCAAATGCAATTATGCAGTAAACAGTGAGGTTATTGTGGTCTGGGAGTGCAGTTATCTCTGATCTTCCATTAGAGGCACCTTCTTTCCCTGCGGATTATATCCCCATCAGGGTGCATGGAAACTTTTTGTGAAATGAGGCATGTAGCCTTTCCTCCCTGGAAGGAGGTTGTATTTTCCCTTTCTTTGTTAGGGCAAGCAGTAATGCTGTGGAAGATACTTCTAGTGGCAAGAAAATGAAAAATTAGGAGAGAGATCATCAGATTACTTTTTTCCTCCTCCCTCTTTATAGTTTTCTTGGGATCAGAGAATTCCAGAGCTGGGAAGGGCCTTAGGACGACTCCCTGCCCAGCTCCAGCTCTGGGAATGCATGATTTCTTTCCTAAGCTCAGCTCTAGTTCCACCTTCTATTTGAAGCCTCTCCTGGTCTTCCCGGTGGTTAATGCCGTCAGTCCCAAATTAACTTTGTATATATTTTGTATTCATTTATCTGTACACGTGTTACTTCCCTCCAGTAGAGTGTAAATTCCTTGAAGGTAAAGACTGCTTCATTTTTGCATTATCTCCAGTGCCTAGTACTGTACCTGGACCATAGTTGTTGTCCAGTTGTTTGCAATTCTTTGTGACCTCACTTGGGGTTTTCCTGGCAAGATATTGCAGTAGTTTGCCATTTCCTTCTCCACCTCATTTTACAAATGAGGAAACTGAGGCCAACAGAGTTAAATGACTTGCCCAGGATCACACAGCTAGCAAGTGTCTGAGGCCAGATTTGAACTTCGAAGGATGAATCTTCTTGACTCCAGGCCTAGCTCTCTATCCGTTGTTCTACTTAGCTGCCCCAGGAACATAGTGTTTAGTAAATGTTTGTTGAATTTAATTGAATACAGTGTATTAGAGCTAGAAGACCCTAGAGATCTAGTGTGCCCACCATGTTATTGAAGTGAAAATAAGATTCAGCAAGGTTTACTTGCATAAGGTCACAGAATGAACTAATGGGACTAAAGCTCAGTCCTCGGGACTCCAGCATTCTTTTCACTGTACCACACTGAATGAGTGGGAAATATACCTCTTAAGTGCTTCCTGTATCCCAGAGTGCTTACTGTATGCTGTAATAGAAGCAGAGAAGGGAGTCTGTGAGAAACAAGACTGCCATCCAGAGTGATGAATTTGAAAGAAGCCTTCGGCTTATTTTAGGAGATTGAGGGCCCTTCTGCTCTGAACCCAAAGCCCTAAACCTTGGCTCCTTCTATGAGTTGGAGTCAACCCCCTTCCCCCTTCTCAGGGCTGATTTGAAGTAATATATGAAAAAACTTTTTATAAACCACAAATGATGCATTTTATTCTTATACATTTTTCCTTTCTCATTAGGAAATGAGTCAGTCTGCAAATGTTTATTAAGCCCTTGCTGTGCCAAGCACTGCTGTAGGCACTGGGGACACAGAGCTGTACAGTATGGTCAGGGAAGGCAACCTGTGCATATAAAGGAATAGGCAAAATAGATTTGGGGTCAGGAGCAGAGACTAGCAGCTGGGAGGCTTAAGAAAGGCCAGGAAGGTGGGAAAAGAACCAAGAGAAGACGGGGCCACAAAAATCCAGAGAGGAAAGAATATCCACAGGAGAGGATGGTCATCGGGGTCAGATGCTGTGAAGAGGTCACGAGGACGAAGACTGAGAACAGGGCATCAGATTTAGAAATTAAGAGATCACACGTGACTTTGGAAAGGCTAGTTTCAACTAAGTGATAAGATTGGAAACTGTCATAGGGAGGTTAGAAGAGAGGGAAAGGAAAGGAAGTGAAGGTAGTAAGTAGAGACAGCATTTTCAAGGAGTTTGGCTAAGGAAGGCAGGGGAAAGAGAAGACAGTTGATTGCAGGGACAGTAGGGTCAGTTGGTGGGGGAATCGTGGTCATATTTGTAGGCACAGGGAAGAAACCAGTAGATAGGTAGAGATAGAAGATTAGAGGGAGAAAAGGATGATGGCAGGAGCAGTCTGCTTAAAGGAGAAGGGATCAAGGGTTGTTGTAAAAGTGTTGTTGGCCTTGGAGAGGAGAAGGCCACTCCTTCATTAGAGCTGAGAGTAAAGAGAGAACATGAGGGATGATAGCAAGGAAAAGGGGCATGTGCAATCTTCTTGTTCTTTCATAGGCTGGTCATAAATAGAAGTTTCTTTTCCTTCTTCAGGTGTCTTGGCCATCTTGATCCCTCGGCTGGACCTCGTCATCTCATTGGTGGGCTCTGTGAGCAGCAGTGCCTTGGCTCTGATCATCCCTCCGCTCCTGGAGATCACTACATATTATTCGGAAGGCATGAGCCCCATCGCCATTGCTAAAGACATCTTGATCAGCACTTTGGGCTTCATTGGGTTTGTGGTGGGCACGTACCAAGCAATCTATGAGCTGATCCAGCCAAGCATGTCTCCCACCTTTGCCAACATTACTGGTGCCTTTGTACAGTGACATTTTCGGCATATTCTCTGCTCTAAGCCACCCCACCCCACCAAATGTCTGTTGCCAAGGCCTCGGGTAAGGCTGTGGATGGAGTGGGTTAGGTAGGGGGCTGCTCTTACTTGTCATAAGTCCCTTACTTGGGGACTTATGAATAGGAGGCCAGTGGGACAGGCTAGACTGTGGATAATTCCCATAGTGATGGTGATCTTTCAGTACTCGTTTTACCCCAACTCCTTTCCCACCCATTCTCTCCCTTCCTCCCTTTTGTGGCTTTGATGTTAGTGTAGCACAACTCTCCTCCATCTTTTAGTGACTCACCTGGATAGTTTCCTCTCCTCTGGGCCAAGCCACCACAAAACAAGGATCATTGTCCATCTGTTTTGACTGCTACCCCTGTTCTTTTTTACCTCTGATTTTCTTGCCGTTAGGACTCTTTCAGGGGGTTGCACGTTAAACTACTTTCAGCAGAATACTTCAAGTTACAACCTTGATCTTGACTTGATCCAGGTTTTCTGGAGCACCTTAGGCAGCACCTTCCCCTCGAATCTGCCACATGTTGGGGACAAATCTGAGCACATTCCTCATCACTTAGCACTTTGAACACACTGAGTACTGTCTGCATTCAAAATTTTTCTGTTTTATTTCAAATTAGGTCTCTGCTCCTGAACTCTGAGTCTGTCATTGCTGGGGTCATTAGACCCAACTTATTCTTACCAAACCTCACCTGTGCTCTTCCTGTGAAGAGAATGACTTGATTTAAACTCATAATTTATTGTATATTTGGCACAAATATGGGGAAAGCAACCTACTGCACTCATAACCATCTTCTAAGAGAAGATTAATATACACGGGACAAGACTTGAGGCCCACATGAGGCCAAAAGACAACAGGATTGAAAATGTGTCACTGGAAGTTTAGAAAATTAGTTTTACAAACCAGGTTCCCCAGTCTCTATGAGAATGAATCAAAAGGTATGACAGCATCCTTATTACAGCATATATTGGAACCCTGAATCTGGCTCATTCTGGTTAAATTGGCAGCATATGTCCCTTTCTCAGTCTCCTTCCTGACTAGGCGTTATATATCCATTGACAAAGATGAGATGTCAAGGTCACCAAGCCTAGGCCTTGAGGTTGTGTAGAAACAAAGCAATTGAGGAATTCCCACCACATGGGGTGAAGTTGTGTTGTGGCACTTGATTAATTAAGGAGTTTAGTCAGAGAGCTCTGGATAGTACATTACTTACTGGCTCCAGAGCTGTCTCTCTGTCCTATACTTCTCCTGGGCCCCATTAGCCTACTTGGGGCATTGGTAACACTATTATAAGGGATCCTCTCCTTTTGTCCCTGTGAGGCCTTCCGGTATGCCAGGGGCATTGGTTGCTAAAGATCTGAGGCTACAGCAGCCTAAGAGGTTTGGGTAGCTTCCTAGTCCTGAGTCTGAGAAGGGTTCTTGAAGATGAGTCTCACTCATCTAACATTTTACTGTTTGCTCATCCTTTCTGCTCAATGATTAGGAAGTGATCCAAAAGGGCATTAAATTAATTCTTTGGCTGTGTGTGTTGGCCCAGAGGATTTCAGCAGAGATCCATTCAGTGCCTCTCACACCCTGCCCTGTGCCCTCACCACACCCCTATACTCTGCTGCCCTGGGAGTGCAGGTGCCTCAGGGAGTAGCTTAGGGAAGGAGAGGTTCATCTCTCCATCTTTGCTTTGCCTTTTTGCCTTCAAGCAGGGCTCAAGCTTCTCTGTGAGCACTTGGTGCTTAGGTCAGTGCAGTGGCTGAAGGTAAAACTTCAGTCGTGGCCACCCTGGGCCTCTGGAATCAGTAGGCCGTCAGGGGGCTGTCCTCCCTTCTCTGTTCCACAGCCAAGTATGGCTGGATGTCAGGTGAAGGGACTGGAGAAGGATTTCTTTTTAAATGTACAATGTCTCTTAAGGGGTAAAAAAAAAACACTTAAAAACTCTAGCAACAAGGATTTACATCAATCGAGCTGAGGACTTATTTTGGTCCCATGCCTATTAGAACCAGATTACAATTTATAACTTGGTTCCTGCCGATGGGAATTTTGTTCTCCATCCCATGCTGTTAGGGGCTTGAAAAACAAATGCAAACTGGAATGGATAGGAGCTTCTGGTTCTTTGGTTCTTAAATTCCAGAAGAGAATTTAATAGGTTTTTTTCCCCACTATTGACCAAGTGTCTGGAATCTATGTAACCAGCCTGCATTTAGCCTAGCAGTCTGTCCAGAATGTTCCTCAGGTCTTCCTCCTTCCTCTTATTTCTTTGGAACCCCTTCTGGAACAATGCTCTGGTCTAGGCCATGACCTCAGGGCCTAGAAGGCTAGAGACCCAGGACCTCGCAGCTGCAGAGCAGAGACCAGATCATGCTGTCAGCTTTCTGCTCTTAAGGGATCAATGCCTCTGATTGGCTCTTTGTAGAAACTAACCTAGGGGTTCTGTCCTCTTAATGGTACTGAGTGTGCAGCTCATGCCACATGGGGTCTCCTTCCTGCTTAGGCTGAGGCCTGCCCTTCTTTTAAGAAGAGCCCTGCCTGCCTGAACTTGGCTTTCCTGGGAAGTTGTTAGGAAAGACCCCTCAGCTAGGGGACAAAAGACTTAAAGGGAGAAGGCAGGCATGAGGAGCCTTTTTTTCCCTTTGTCTTCTGAGTAGAGAATCAGAGCCCTAAAAACCCTCCTCTCCACCCACTTCCATAATCTTCCTGTGCCTTCTTTAAGTTTCTTCCTCCCATTGGCACCTCCTTGCTTGGAAGTATTCCAGACTTTTTACTGCGAGGGACTCAGTTTCTGTCTGGGTTCTCTATCCCCTAGACTGACTGAATGGGGCTGATCTCAGCCCGGGGTACACTGAGGGAACCTCAAAGAATGCAGGGTCCTCTTTGCCCAGCACTGGAATTGGGGGCAGGGGTTTCCTAATCTTACTTGATGAAGTACAGTCCTATTCATCTAGGGTGGGGGCAAGGGGACATTCTCAAATTTACTGGGAGCTAACTGCTCTGTACTGGTATGGCAGGTTCAGGTCCCCTGTCCCTGGTAACATCTCTCTTCACAGGGCCGTTAATTCTCTTCAGGGCCATCCAAGTGCTGGCCTGATGAGCACTGCTGTGTCCGCACAAACCCTGAGCAGCAGGGAACGGTTTTCTTTGTGTCAGCCTAAACCCTATCGCCTGTCGCCTCCCCATTCTGTGATCCAACTTCCCTGCCCTAGTTAGTGTTGGATACACTTAGTACCAAGACCTCATTCTTTAAAATGCTCTAATCTTCCCCTTAGTGAAACTGAGCTGGTAAATATAGGAAAGATCTCTTTCGTCCCCCTCTCCCCCCTCTGGAGATACCTGTTATGTGGAAGAACGCCTTCTCCGTTTAACACTACATGTTCACTTCCTGCTTTCTTGAAGTGTGACAGGAAAATCCCAGACTCACTGTTTACAGGTATTGTACCTTATTCACTACTACAGATGAACTGGTCTCCGTGTCTTATGTGTGGAACAAGGTAATAGAAGGTCAGTGCTTGGGGTTGCTCCTGGGTAGAACATTGTGCTAATTGCTCTCAGAAGAGCCATGCATTTGCCGTATTCTCTTAAAAGATCCATAAAATGAAAACGGTCTGATTTGGTGACTACAGAATTGCCCTGTATTTGAAATCTGCAGAAAGCACCAAATGGTTCTCCATAAGAACAAAGTGAATGGACATTTTAGACTGCAGCACAGGAGACCAGGGAGTAGAAGGGTGTGTTTTGCCCTTGAAACCTTGGGTAGAATGGCTTAGGCAGTTTGGCCTAATGGTATCAAGTTTCCTCTGAATCTTTGTGCCATCAAAGCCCCTTATTGGTTTGGTACCAGGGTTGGGGCCATGCCAGGGGCAGAGAGTATATGCACAGCCAGAAATAATTGGGTTTTGTTAACATCAAGAAGAGGTTAATGAACTATTAGAGGGTTAAATCTGATGTCTGACAATTACTGAACTGAAAAATTAACCAATCACATTTGCCATTGTCCAAATGAATAAGAGAGTAGAAAGTCTTAATCCATTGTAAGATCGCCACATGGCAGATCCCAGGAACCAGGATGTCACTGTATAATGCAACCACCAGGAGCTGAGAGTATTGTCAGTGTTCTGTGCCTTTTATGTTTGTATTTAGTACAGATGTGGTTCATGCAGGAGCTTGTGGGAGATCTTGTGTTTGATTCTGCACATGGATCATGTGTTTTTTCTTTTAATAAATGAGGTGTTTTGTTTTTAATTTTGAGACCTTTCTGCCACTGGCTTTATGTTCATGGTTTCTTTTTTGGTGCAAATCCCTTACTGAGCGTAGGTTTAAATGCAACTCGTTCATGTCCCTGGAGGAAGTGCTGGTTATGGGGTGCTAGATGGGAAGACAGAACTGAATGTGGTACAGTGGGAAAAACACTGGTTTGAGAATCAGAAGATCCTGTTTCCTATTTTAGCACCATAAGCACCTCCAGGATGTACTAGGTGCTGGGGATAAAACCAGAAGGAAAACCAGTCCCTGACCTCAAGGAGCTTATGTTCTTTGGGGAAGGATGCAATATTGACACAAATAAGTAAATGCAAAATCATTTAAGACAACACTATGTACTAGAAGAAGATCAGGGAAGGCTTCCTGGAGGAGGTGAGCCTGACAGGAAGCTAAGAATTCCAAGCGGTGACAGTGAGGAAGAGAATACATTCCAGCCATAGCAAACGGACAAGGCCAAAGCAGGGAGCCAGGAGATGAAATAAATAAACTAAGTTTGGAGACCAGCAAGTGGTCCTGCTTTGGATGGAATCTGGTTTATGTGAGGAGAAGCAATGTAAAGTAAGTCTATTAAAGATAAATTAGAACCAAATCATGAAAAGCCTTAGAAGACAAGCCGAGAAGTCTGTGTTTATACTAAAGGCAATAGGGAATCACTGAAAATTCTTGATGTGTACTTTTAGGAAAATTGCTGGGGCAGCATTTTAGAGGAAAATTAGAGATGGGAGAGAATGGGAGCAAGGAAACCAATCTAATAAGATAAATGTGGAAACGCTCTGTAATTGCAGCATCCTAGACATAGGACCTATGCAGCTAGGTCCAGTTCAGAGAGAAAGCACATGCTTAGGCTCTACCATATGTTTCCTCAGCCTTTTTCCTATGGATTATTTCTCTCTACCCACAGTGGGTGGTCCCTAAGCTCCTATAGAGTCCCAGAGGTGGGAGGGACTTCAGAGGTCAGCTAGGTCAACTTTCTCCCTGAATAGAAATTCCCTTTATAAAGAGCCTCCCTAGTCTCCACTTGAATACCTCCAGCAGTGGACAAATACCTCAGGAGGCAAGCCATATTATTGGAGGGTTCCAGATTTTAGAAAGTTTTCCTTTCTATGGATCCATATGCCTCCCAGGAACTTCTACCCATTGTTTTTAGTTCTGTCCTGAGTCAAGCAGAATTGACTTAATGCTTCCCTTGTATAACTATCCTTCAGTTACTTGGAAACAGCAGATCGTATTTCCTCAAAGTCTTTTTCCTCTTCAGGCTAAACATTCTCAGTTTGACAATAATAAGGCCTGGTCACCAGGCCTTCCACTCTGGACATGTAGTTAGGTTTATCATTGTCCTCCTTTAAATGTGAAGCGCAGAACTGAACACAGTACCCAGGTGCCTGAGAAAGCATTGGCTTTCTTGACTGTCCTGTCACACTGGTGTTCTGCTGCTAATAGTTGTTTGGGCCTCATTCCTGCATGTCGCCTCTGAGGCTTCTTGGGTAACAGGCTGCTTTGCTGGAAATAGCAGTGTCAACACGATGTGGATAATCAGGGCTCTGGGCAGGGGATTGCTGACAGTTGCTTCCTTCAGACTTAAAAAGCCCCATCAAAAATAGAGAAAGCCAGGAACAGAGTTCTGAGGAGGCAAAGAAGTTGGGGGATTGCTGATTGATAAACATTGACCTGGAAAAGACGCCAAAGCCCAGTTGCATTGAGAATTTTTAATAGTTTATCAACCATTATCTTCCTGAAATTAATGCCAGCATCATTATAGGTGACGATGGAATGTTCACCTGAGAAGGAATCCTGAAGATTCTTCCCTAGTTTGACTACAGAATGCCCTCTGGTGGCCAGACTCTTAATAGCTAAAAAAAGAGGGGAGGGAGGAGCCGGAATAAAGGCACAATGGCCAAACCTATTATTGACCTCTTGGAAGTAGGTTAGCTGGGCGGTGATAATGACCACCAACAAGCCATTAGAGCCTCAGAAGTGGGATTAACTTCACCAAGCCCTCACCCATCCTCTTAAAGCATCCCTGACAGGGTGGAGGGGAGGGTCATCCAGCCTCTGCTCCCCCACTTTGGTGGGGAGCAAGCATCTCTAGGGAGATGAACTGTCATTATTGGATAGCACTAAGCATTAGAAAGTTCTTATTGAGTTGAAATAGTCTTCTTGTATCTTATGTTCATTTATTCTTGCTCTGCTTTCTGGGGCCAGACAGAAGCATAAGTCCTGAAATAGTACCCTGCCTGGTGAAGGCGGGGAGTGGGATGTTACTAGGAGAAACTAGAAGTGCCGGTGGGAAGGATCAGGGCATGCAGGAAGTAGGTGGCATTTGTAAGGACTTGGGGGGGGGGGCGGGGGGAGGGGGTAATAGGGACTGGAATAGTAGTAAAAGGCAGAATTTCCGCAAGTGCAAAAGGGCAACCAGAATCACAGATTCAGCCGGGCACATAGGTCTTAAAGGCTGCCTTTTGCCTCAGTGGCTCCCAAAAAGGGGGTATCTAGTGCCTTGTGTACATAAGACCCCATGTACCACTTCTGACTCCAAAAGGCAGCACTCCTCCCCAGGGCTTAGCACAGACAACTCAACTTGCAGCCTGCTGTAAAAAATCTGGCAGGTGTGGCTACCATGGGGGCCCCTAGAGAAGGTTGGGGGTCCTTTTACCAAGAAGCTTTCCTCAGCCCCACTTAGTGCCAGTTCTGTTACCTCCAGTTAATCCTGACTGTATCTTCTTTGTATGTAGTTGTTTGCATGTTGTCTTAGACTGTGAGTTCCCTGAGGGCAAGGACTGTTTTTTGCCTTTTTTTTTTATCTCCAGCACTTAATACAGTGCCTGGCACATAGTAGGTACATAGTAAATACAGTAAGTGCTTGTTGACTTGTCTTTTACCTGTTCAAGATTCCTATAAATATTACCTTGAAGTGCCCACCAGAAATTATACACCAAAGCCCCCTAAACCTGCTAGAAGGGGACCCCTACCAGGGTCCCTGGAAACTACCTAATAGGCCATAATGGTGAGGGAACGTTTCACCTCTGTTGCTAGAAACATACCCCAGATACAAGTCTGTTCTTGTTAGATACCCAAGACTTTATTAGAAATGGTACCCCCCCCTTGGAACCATATGTTGTTAGCAACATATTACACTACAAAAATGCATTTTTTAGGAGACTCAATGCTGTCTTCCCTACTGGGGAGGCAGTCACCAGCCAGTTAATAAACACTCCTATCAAATTATAATTGGCTTTGCTGTCATGTCCATTTCAATCTAAAATTGTCTTAGGTTGGAAAGGCATATAAAGGGGGTAAGGGAAAGAGAACAGACTAGACCAGTTTGAACATTTCTCTCTCCAAGATGGAAATGACTTGGGTATAGATGAATAATAAATTAAATAAAATTATTTCTGGCACACCAACTTAAATTGCAGTTATACGGTAATAGTACTAACATTTTTTTCCTCCACATTCTCATTACTGTCCTCTACAAATCCTCCACTCCAGCAAGATCAGCCTCCTTCCTCTTGTCCATACTCTTACCCAGGCCCTTGGGCTCATTCATATCTCCAAGCCTGGTCCAGGGAAGTGTAGGCCTCTGTTTCCTCTGCTAAAGTCTTCCCCCTCACCAATCCTGCCTATCAAGTCAAAGAAAAATAAAGCTCACATTTTTTTGCGAGGGGAGAAAGCAGGGCAATTGGGGTTAAGTGTCTTGCCCAAGGTCACATGGCTAGTGTTAAGTGTCTGAGGCCACATTTGAGCTCAGGTCCCCCTGATTCCAGGGCTGGTGCCGTATTCACTGTGCCACCTAGCTGCCCCCCTAAAGCTCACATTTCTAAGGTTTATGAAACACTTTCCTCACAATCCTGTAATACAGTTAAGTATCATTAACCCATTTTATAGATGAGGAAACTGAGGGTCAGAAAAGGGACTCCTCTGAGCCACACATTGTAGATGCAGGATCTTCTTTACCTACTTTGTTCTAGCCCACACTCATTGCTCCTCTGATCCACAGGCTTTTAGATTGAGAGCTTGAAGGGGTCTGAGAGGCCATCTAGTTCAACTCCCCCATTTCACAGATAAGGAGATTGAGGCCCAGAGATAATAAAAATGACACGCTCAGTTTCACACTGGTGCAAAGTGTAGAGAGCCACTGTTTTCCTTTTCGTGGATTTATGTACTTGTATCCCTAGTGAGACTGTAGACTCCCTGAGACTACGGATTGTCTTTTCCTCTTGCCTTCCCCCATGGAGGGCAGGTAGGTGGCACTGTGGAGAGAGCATCAGGATCTAGAGTCAGGAAGACTCATCTTCCTGAGTTCAAATCTGGCCTCAGACACTGCCCTGAGCAAGTAATTTAATCCTGTTTGCCTCAGTTTCCTCATCTGTAAAATGAGCTGGAGAAGGAAATGGCAAACCATTTCATTATTTTTGGCAAGAAAACTCCAGATGGGGGTCACAAAGAGTCATACATGACTGAAATGACTGAACAGCAACAAATCCCCCGTGGAACCTGGCATGAGGTTGGGCCCAGAAAAGCTAAATGGATGTTTGTGATGCTGAAAGTAGACAGTGTGGTCCAATGGAATCCACATCATCGCCTCGTAGCCAACAAGGAAGCTACATTGTTCTTGCCAGACCCCTCCCCATACACCCTCCTGCTGACCTAACTCAAGCTAGGCAGGAAAAGCCAAGAAGATCCAGAAAATAAAATAAAAGTTCTCTTTTATTGTAAAAAAAAAAAAAATCCATTCACACATATCAGCATACACACTTCCACATATCACTTCCATTCTATTCCAAGGTAGACTTCCACAGTTACACAGCAATCAGCACAAAATGCTCCATGGAAGCCCCCAATTTTCTTCAACTCCAGAGAAGACACATAGAAAGGCAGTGGACCCTAGTGGGGGATGGGGAGGTGGGGGGCAGCCAGGGGCCTGAGTCCCCATCCCCACTCCCTCTCCCAGCTATATATGTTTACTAGACACACAAGAACACGTGTACGCGTGCACGCACACCCACACTGACACCTCCATGCATGGGTGTGGCATCACCTCACAGAATACTGGGATCGGCAGGCCTGGAGGAGGGAACAGTGGGTGACTCTGGAGAGCCAAGTGAGGCCTCAGAGCAATGGGCTGATGGTGAAAACTAGTGGCAGCTCCCATGTGGCCATCCCTGTCCCGAGTGGGTGTCGTAGACCCTGTCTTCATGAATGGGGCAGGCCCCAGAAACCAAGGGCAGAGAAATATGACTCAATATGAAAGTATCTTTCTGGCTTCATGGGCCTCCTGAAGAAATGGAGTCTTCAGGGAGAGCTAGAAGGTGGGATGTAAGATGTGGGCAATCCCCAACCACCTACTCACCCTCAACCCAGAAAGGTGGGACAAGTTTTCATATCAGTCATGGGTTTGGGGTCTGGGCCCAAGGAGTGGTAGGCCATCGAGGCTCCTGGCAGCTCTTGCTGTGCCCCCCAGGGCCAACCCTCTCCTTGGAGAGTAACATTTGCAGCCCTCTCTGGACCCTGGTTTCTCAATGCCCTTCACCATAGCCCTGGAGGAATGATACTGTTAGGGCTATGGACTGTCTAAAGAATGTAGCCCTCATTGGGCTAAATTGGAGATTCAGGGCCAGTCCTGTCTGCCTTAAGGACTGAGGAGGAAAAACACTGGGCAGACGCCTTGCCTCCTCGGCTGGAACTCAAGACCAGTTTCTCCAACCCGGGCAAAGACTTCCTGGGCACCTGGTCTTGCTATCCTCATTATCCAGGGGCTGGGCCCCTCTCTGGAGTTGTAAGACATAGTACCCACAGGGTTACCCGCACTCCTGGGGAAGGGCTGCGGCATGTTGTCAGGAGGAAGAGGGGCATGGCGACTTCCTCCCATGCTCTCCCTTGAGAGAGGAAGGAAGGTGTCCTAAGGAGGACCCTTGCCCTCCTCTGTGGCCCTGCAACTAAAACATGACCTCCTCACAGCTGCCGTAATCACTCTCCACCATGTCTGATCCCTCATAATGCAGGGGGCGACCTGGTGGGCAGGGAACCACCTCACAGTCTGCGTAGGAGGGTTGGGCCACACTGAGCCGTACGCTCACCCGTTTGTAGGCCCCCTCGGTGGGGTAGAGGGGACCCCCAGGCTGCAGCAGGTGAGAGGGGTAGTAGCTAATGGCTGTATATTCATTGGGGCAGGGACTACGTGGACGTTCCCGCGGGTCTGGGCTGGGGGGCGGCAGGGGCAGGAAGTCTTCCAGGTTTTGGTTGCTGTATCGGGGTGGGATGGGGGCCCGCTTATTGGCAGACTCCAGTGGGAAGGGGAAGCCTCCATACAGGGTAGATGGCTCGGGTTCCACAGGGGGAGGTGGGCCACGGTGGGATGAGGCCGGCAGTGGGGCCTGGATCACCTCGTATCGGGGATACTCCTGAAGCTCAGCTGGTGCATATGTAGGGGCCCAGAAGGTGGCTTCTGCTGGGTACACTGGAAAGAAAAGACAAGACAATCAGTTCAAAACCCCCCAGACTTGTGTGACCAAGATGCCCTAGATCTCCTCACTAACTTTGGCCAATAGGTGACCATGAAAGATGGCGTGGAAGATAAAGGTGAGGAGACCACAGTAGAGAGAGGCTAGCTGTCATGAGAGTGTTGGGGTTGCAGGGTTTTGGGGGAGTAGTGCTAAATAGGCAGGTGGTTCAGATGATGTGGTGTGAATAAATCTACTTAGGAAATCAAGATTTGGAACTAGAAAGGACCACAGAGCTAAAAGACACCTATGTTTTACAGATGGGGAAATTGAGGCCCAGAGAGACTTCCCTAAGTCACAGAGACAGAAAAGAAGAGTGACAGGACTCAGACCGAGGTTTTCTGACTCTGAATGCAGCTCTCTTTCTGCTGTATGAAACACTGCTTTTGCACCTGTCCTTGTCCCACACCCAGGGCCAGGGGTACAGGGCAATGAGGGGACTGGGCCTTGTCACAACCCATCCCTCTTGGTGTTGTCTGTGACACGAGTTCCTGGTCAAAATGAATTCACCTTGGTCAGAGACCTAGAGCTGGCTCTAGGTTCCATGCCACAGAGGTTGGGCTGAAGCAGCCAGGACAACATGAGGGGGCAAGGCTGGAGGTAAGAAAGATCCAGGCTACGTTCCCAAGAAGACCAGGACCAGCCCAGAGTCTCCTGACATAATTCCCTTTCCCTTCTCTGTAGCAGTCAAGACCCATAGGAGATATGTGTGAGATAACTGGAGCGAAGGGCGGGAGGAGAGTGAAGCCTGCTGTCTTTCCCCCTGGCAGGGCAGGGTCACAAGGTCCAGGCTCGAGGAGAGGAAAGCCTCCACCATCACAACAAACCCTAGCAGGGAAAGCCAGAACTTTTCCAGCAGGCTTCTAGTAGAACAATGAGACCACTGCCCAGCGCCCCCACCCTATAGACTGTCATCATCTCACTTTGTATAGGAAATAGAGAACGAGTGAGCCAGCCCACAGAAGAACTCGAAGCAAACAAAGCTGCCACACCCTTAGGTAACCCCCGCATTCTTCTGAGCCACCACCCAGCCACCCCGCCTGGAGGTTCCCTCCCACTTTCACATGCCCCCTATCTGGACAATGAGGGGCGGGGTAAGCTACTGACCCATCTCTTCCCCAGCCCAGGTGCTCTTAATGACGGACTCGTTGTCTGAGTTGGAAGGGGGTGCGGCAGGTGGCAGGTTGGGGGCCACGCTGCAGACGATCATGCTGCGCGGCCGCTGGCCAGGGCCAGGCCCGAAGGTGAGGAACTCGGGCGTCCCCGAAGCCTTGTGTGACTCAGGCCCCACACAGTCCAGGTTGTTGTGGGAGCCAGCGTCCAGAGGGTTGAGCTCAATAGGCATGGTCTGAGTGTCCACCCCAACACTCTTGGCAAAGAGGTCGGGGTCATCCTTGGCCACAGGCCTGTGGCTCTTATCCGGGTGGCAGTAGTAGCAAAGGGCCATGAAGATGATCACAAGGAGCACCGTTAAGGCCACTCCGCCTGCTATCATCTTAATCTCCTGCTGTCCATAGCCCCACTCTTGGTGGGCTGTGGTCTGGGTCGTGGTCTCACAGGGCCCGTCTGGGCACTCAGCCGTCTCCTCACACCTAGGCAGAAAGGGAAAGTGAGGTCAGGGTGCAAGATCTCTGCTCGCTTCCCTTTAGTGGATCCCATGCCCTAGTCGGCTATGTTCTGTGCTCTCACCTCCTCCATGCAGCCTCCCCTGACCATTCCCAGAGTGAAGCGATCTCTCCTTCATCTGATCTCATTGACTTTATGGATAGAAATGGGGTACAGACCTGTGATTTCACTGGTACAGAAGAATTCCTAAGAGGAAACACTCTGCCAGTGTAAGCTGTCACCTTCCCTGTGCTGTTTGGTCTTAAGTGTATTGTTTAAAGTATTGAATAAGGTTAAGTGACCTGTCCGGAGACACACAGCCATTGTGTTAGAAACAGGACTGGGATCCATGTTGTTGTTGTTCATTCATTTCAATGGTTTCTGACTCTTCTTGACCCTGTGTGAGATTTTCTTGGCAAAGATATTGGAGTGGTTTGCTGTTTCCTTCTCCAGTTCATTTTACAGATGAGAAAACCGAGACAAACAGGGTGAAGTGACTTGCCCAGGGTCACACAGCTAGTAAGTGTCTGAGGCCGGATCTGAACTCAGGAAGAAGAATCTTCCTGATTCCAAGCCCAGTGTTCTATCCACTGCACCATCTAGCAGCTCCAAGGACTTGAACCCTTCTCTGTTTTGAGGCCAGCTTTTTCCACTCCATCACACCGCCTCTTACCTTTTTACATACTCACCATGGTTGGCTTTGTATTTCTCTGCTCACTTAACCAGCGGATACTCTAGTGATTCTCTAAGACTAAGCTTAGAGAAGATGACAGTCTACACAGGTACAGAAGGCTCCTTGCCAGGAGGAATCCCGGGTCTAGTCCCTATCCCAGTCTGCATACTTGTCATATCTCTGCCTCCTAGACTGTGAGCTTCTCAAAGGCAGTGACTGTTTCATTTACCTTTTCCTCATCCACTGCTTTGTGCCTAGAGTAGGCACTTACTATTTGTTGAATAGTTTATTAAATGAATGAACCATGGCATGGCCAGCCATATTCCACATAGTTCTCCTGCAGAACTGGGATTTGAACCCTCATTTCCTGATTCCAGAACTGCCCCTGAACTCCACCCTGCCCTCTCTTCAGGGAAACTAAGAAGTTTTCCAAGAGCCCTCTAGTAAGATGGGACTAGGGAGGAAACCCTTGGTTCACTTCTGTGGAGTGGCATTTGGCTCCACCTACTGTCCAAGAATCAGTAAATCAGGGAAGCAATGGTGGAAAGAAGGTTGGCTACGGGAGGCTGATGCCCCAATTCCACCAATGGCTCATTGCATGACCTAAAGACCTTAGTTTTCCCATCTATACGCTGAGAGGATTGGACTAAATTATCTCTAAGGACCCTTGACCTAGTATCTTGAAAGATGCTAGAGAGCTTTGCTCTTTCTTTCTCCAGTTTATTTTACAGGTAAGGAATTCAGGCAAACAGGGTTAAGTGACTTGCCCAGGGTCACACAGCTAGGCCATGTTTGAGGCCAGATTTGAACTCAGGAAGATAAGTCCTCCTCTATCTTCCTGTTCCATCCACTACACCACCTATCTGACCTCTCCGGCTTTCATAGTCTATATTTTTGCTTTCTTTGTTTTCCTATTAACAAGGGCAATGTTTCCACTGTACTCCCAGAGCACTGCAGGAGCCCTCAGGTTGGAGGAGACCTTTTTCTGGGTGGCCATATGCTAGGCACACAACAGATGCTCAGTGACTCATTGTCCCAAGAGTGCCAGGGGCCACCCCCCCTAGATTTATAAGAATGCCAGAGTCAGAGTAGAAGTGCCTCCCCCAAGAAGGCCAGTCCAGGGAGCCACTGGAAGGGCTCAATAAAAAGCCACTGCCATTCTGCAGGGATTGGCCAGCAGAACATGTTTCCCTTATGTGTCTGACCTCATAGCAGATTCTTTCAACTCTCCAAGCTTCCCCTGTGCCAGCCAAGGGATTCAAAGACTGGCAATGATCTCCCCCCTTCCCTGGGGAGTTAAGAGGGAGAGAGGCCTTACCTGTCTCCTGTATATGGATAGAGGCAACTGCAGGTGGCTCCTTCAGGCTTGGGGAGACAGTTTCCCCCATTCAGACAGGGTCTGGACTCACAGCTCCCTCCACCCAGCTCACAGTGATCCCCAGAAAAAGATGCTGGACACGTGCACTTGTAGCCTGGATGAAAAGAGAAACAATTCAATGATCAAGAAGGCCAGACCTTGAGCCCTTCCAGGAACCCTGTATATTGTCCATCCCAGTCAGGCCTCCCTCTGCATTTAACTTTTGGATCCGTGTCCACATGTAAAGAGTTTGTCCCCTTTCTGCCCCGTCCCTGGCCTCTCCTGCCTATGAGTAGAATTTTAGTTTTACCTGAACCAACAGAAAATGATCTCTTTTCTCCTACATCTCTCCTGAGGCAGCCCGGAGTCAGGAAAACTCACCTCCCTTAGTTCAAATCTGGCCTCAGACACTTACTAGCTGTGTGATCCTGGGCAAGTCACTTCCCCTGTTTGCCTCAGTTTCCTCATTTGTAAAATAAGCTGGAGGGGCAGCCAGGTGACGCAGTGAGTAAGAGAGCCGGCCCCGGCGTCGGGAGACCCAGGATCAGTTCCGGCCTCAGATACTTGGCACCCACACAAAAAATAACTGGCCGTGTAACCTTGAGCAAGTTACTTAACCCCAATTGCTTTAAAAAAAAAAAAAGCTGGAGAAGGAAATGGCAAACCACTCCAGTATCTTTGCCAAGAAAACCTCCAATAGGGTTACAGAGAGTCAGACATGACTGAACAACAAGAAGATTAGGAATTAGGACACTTGGGTTCTTGTTCCTAATCCACCATTTGTTAGCTATATGACATTGATTGTGCCACCTCCACTTTTTAGGCCTCAGTTTCCTTATTTGTACAATAAGAGGGTCTCACCAGACCATAGGACCATATATTTTTAGGGGTGGAAAGGAACTGTGAGATCACTGAGTCCAACCCCTTTTTTTTACAAATGAGGAATGTGAGGCTGAGTCCCCGGTTAAGTGACCTGCCCAAGGTCACAAAGCCAGGGATTCAAATCCAGATCTTTCTGATCCCTAGACCAGCACTCTCTCCCCTACACCAGGTCTTCTCACAACTTTGACATTTTATGTTGTTGTTGTTTTTTTTTTTTCCAAGGCCCCTTTCAGGTTTTACAGTCTATATTTGGAGGTCTCTTCCACCTCTAACAGTCTGTTCTGTAGTTGTTTAGGAGGCCTTGGAGCAGAGGTCTTTTCTGGGTCATTCATGGACACTTTTGGCAACCTGGTGAAGGCTACTGACCTCTTCTTAGTATAATGTTTTTAGATGCACAAAAAATGCATAAGATTACAAAGGAAACCCTTTATATTCAAATCCAGTTACCGAAATTTTTTTAAAAACAAGTTCACAGATGGTACTTTAAGAACCGTTGACTTAGTGGAAACCTGAGAGACTTGGGATGCTCCATCTGGGTGAGGCTGGTAGAGAGGGCCCTTACCTCCTCTGGAGGTCTCTGAGCACTGGCCACCATTAAGGCACAGGTTCTGGCTGCAAATACTCTGGGGACAGCACTGGGTGAGAGCTACCCCCTTCAGAAAGCCTGCTCTCTTCCTCTGGGTGCTAGACAGCAGCTCCAGTTCTTCTCTGTTGACTGTGACATCTTTCACACACCCTCGAAAGGCTCTGGAAGTCTGCTGAGGCAGGTGAGGATGGATATGGCCACCCAGAAAAAGGTCTCCTCCAACCTGAGGGCTCCCACAATGCTCTGGGAGTACAGTGGAAGCATTTCTCTTGTTATCAATCTGAAGATGGATAGACATTCCTGTCACCTCCAACAGAACTAAATGCCACTCTTGATCATTCACAAAGTATGTGGAGGAGAGGTTCCCTTGGAAACCACCCAGACAGTGATACTCCAGACGTGGCATCCCATCAGCCAGCTGCAAAGGAAACCAGAAAGCCATCAATGGGGGATCACAACAGCTGGCTTCATGGTCCAGCTTTGCAAACAGCCACCAGCCATCAATTCAGAAGAGAGTACGCTGTATGTTTGCCTTTCTGTACCTCTCTTGTGCTGGGAGTAGGAGCTAAAAAGCATATGGCACATAGTAGGTACTTAATGCTTTCTAATTGATTGAGACCACAGGGTAGGCATACCTAGCTGATTTTTCCTAAATAGTTTTTAGAGTTATTTTATATTCTGAATTTATATATAACAGGAATAAGGGTGTTTTAATCATCTTGTCTGTTTCATAGTTTTCATGTGCATTTCATTCATAGATGACATTGTGTTAATTTTATTGAGCTCCAGAAGATTATAAAATCTCTGTAAAATTACTAATTACTGGATACACTTTTAATCATTCACACTAAAAAATGCAATACTTTTAAAAGTTTTTTTATATTCAATTGAATGGATCCATATAGTTGGTCTACCAGTACCAATATCTTAGACAAGTGGTACAGATGGAAAATGAGTGAAGCCTAGTACTGAATAAAAGGAGATAAGGTTTGAACTTCATTTGAGAGATTACACAGCACTGGCCCCAAGCACCCTGCTGCTGCAAAAGCCTAACTCTTTAAACCCAATGGTCTCTTGTTGGTACTATCTCTATATGGCTGTGAATCATAGAACATCACAATTTCTGAATAATGAAGATTACAAGTAACCCAAAGGATGATGGAACAATGTGTGGTGAGTGTGTATAGGTTACAGAATATTATGCATAAAGGACTGTCCAAAAACCAGACGTGATTATCCAGGATATATATAATCAGAAAAGGAGGCGAGTTGGCTGCAAAAATGAGAGGCAAGAAGAGCTGGACAGCCCAAGTTCCCAGGTTCCCAGAGGAACCAGAGAAAGGCCTCTAGTACATGAAGTGCATTCTCTGGGGAGGATTTTACGGAACAATATGGACAAACACCAAACAGGATAAGAAGACAGTAGAATGTGCAATCTGCATCGATGTAGGGAGTACCCACACAGTGGAAGTCACTGATTTCTTCAAAATTAAGTACTTATATAACACTTCCTACTTTTCAAAACACTCACACACCATCTCCTTTGATCTATACAATGGTCCTGCGAAAGAGGCGAGTCAGGGATCATTATACCCATTTTACAGATAGGAAAGCTGAGGCCCAGAGAGAAGTGGCAGGCCCACAGTCACCCAGCTGATGAGCAGCAGAGCAAGAGACAGATTTCTGGTGTCCTGACTCCTAATCCAGGCCTCCTTCCACAGCACCATACTTCATCCTAACATCGCGCAGTCCTCAAAGAGTACGGTAAATGATGGCGGTTTTTCTTTGTGCTCAGAGGACCAACAGTAAATGGTAAGGCCTCATCCATATAAGGGTAAACTCTTCTTACTCCCTGGCTGCTTGAAGCACCAAGTTAGTCTTTGTGAAGGATTTATGGGAAGAACGTGGACACAAAAAACTCAGATACATGCCAAGGACCTCACCAGGTGCCCTGTGCAGGGTCAATAATTATTTATGGCATAAGTATCTGAGAGGCAGCTAGGCGGTGCAGTGGATAAAGTGCTGGGCCTGGTGACCGGAAGACCTAAGTTCAAATCTGACCTCACACACTAGCTATATGACCCTGGGCAAGTGGCTTAACCTTGTTTACCTCAGTCCCTCATCTATAAAATGAGTTGGAGAAGGAAATGGCAAACCACTGAGTCTCTTTGCCAAGAAAACCCCAAATGGGGTCGTAAAGAGTTTGGACATGACTAGAACAACTGAATAACAACAAAATAGTTATCTCCATATGTTTCTCCTGAGCAGGTGCCCTGGTATGGCACAAAGAACCCTAAGCTGGGAGACAAGATCGTTGTTCAAGACTTAGTTCTGTCATGCTCTGGGGACTCTTGAACATGTCCCTTAATTTCTCTGGGATTCAGATTCCTTCTATGCATGATAAGATGATTGAACAAGATAATGTTGGAGCCACCTTCTAGCTCTTATACTCTGTTCTAAAGGTCCCTTCCACTTATGACATTGAATTTTTCATTCCACCTCACACCCGCTAACTCTCATACCCTATCCAACTCTGACAGTCTGTAAGGATCGTTTTGTCAGGAAACAGATGGCCAGGCAGGTGAGGCCCCTCCTTCCCCTGTCCCCCAGAAGATCAGCCCCTACCTCTAGGAAGGTCACTGTGGACCAGTTGAGGAAGAGCAGTGAAGCATGAGGCTGTTGGGTTTTCAGCTGGAAACGGATTTGCCAGTCCTGGGCAAAAGGGTGTTGGTACCGCACCAAGCTCTGACTGCCAAACCTGGCGGCTGTATCTGCAACAACAAGCTTTGTTACCTTCATCCTAGTCAAGTAAATTGGGATTTTTCTTTTCTGTCCTCAGGGAAGTAGGGACCGTTCAAGGCTTTCTCTGGGACCAGAGTTAGGGCTTATGCTAAGGCTGGGGTTAATCAGAGGTAGAAACTATGGCTCAATAGAGGGGCTGTTTCAGGGGCATTTCTTAGCAAGTCTTCAGGACCAGGGATGGAGGTCAGTCAGGGGCCATGGTTAGAGAGAAGTAACTATTCCCTACTGGCATTAAACGGTGGCCTTTTCTATAGGGAAAAATGTGTCTACACTTGGTCCCTCTACTTCCTACCCCTCTATGCAAGTTGGCTTCCATTATCACCACTGACCTAAAATTGCCATCATCAATGTCCTAATCAGCAAATCTTCCCTCATCCTTTTTTTCTCCCCTTTTAGATGTTATTTATTGTGTCAAATCATACATATGATTGAACAGGTGACCATGGAACTAATCATTCTGGCCTCTTTTTACTTCTGATTTTATTGAGAATAACCTCAAAGAATTATTTAATGTTTCAATATATGTATTTTCTATCATCTTCCAGAGATAATAAATTTTAGAGATGTTTATGTGGAAAGCAGTGAGAGTTGGCAGAAAGGACCTATATAGATGAACAATGTTAAGCTGGAGGGCAGGACTAGTTGCATCCAGTCATTTCTAAATGATACCTATGCCTGCTGATTGCTCAATATTATAAAGTGAGAGAGCTATTTGCCAGGCTTTATTCTTTGTCTACCTTGGCATCAAAACTGAAGCCTAGTCCTGCTTACTAGCCCAATTAGACTCTGTTTATCTTTACCCTCAGACTTCCTGACCTCTATGTAGCTTTGCCCACAGTTTCCTTCCCGTCTTCTAAAAACATCACATTCTCCTGGTTTTCCTCTTGCCTCATTAACATTCCATCTATTTTCTTTGCTGGTTCCTTGTTTCCCTTAGAGAGGGGTCATCTCCAATGTTCTATCTTTGGTCTTCTCTTTCTCTACATTCTTTCTCTGATCTCACTCCCATGGATTCAATTTCATGTCTATGGAGATAATTCCTAAAGCTATATCTCCACCCTTACTCTTTCCCCAGAGCTCCAGTACCATATTTTTCATTGCCAGCTAGATCTTTCACTCAGATAATCCTTTGGCACTTAAAACTCAACATGTCCCAAATTGAACTATTTATCTTTCACTCTTCCCAACTTCTCTATTTCTGCTTATGTCACCACCACCTTCCCGGTAACCAAGGTTTATAATCTTAAGTCATCACTTACCCTTTTTTCGTCTCACATCCCCTCCCCCATTTAGTCTTGTTAACAGTTCTATTTCTGCACAATATCTCTCCATGCCAGATATAGGAGATGCAGACAGTTTTGAACATATTGAATTTGAGATGTAAATGGGATATCCAGCAAGGCTTTTAGTTAGTAATGGGGGACTGAGGAATTAGGACTGCATATACTGATCTGAAAGTTGTCTACACAGAGATCATTGAATCCATGGGAGCAGACGAGATCACAAGGAAAAGGGTGAGAAATAGTATGTCTGAGACAGAACTTTGGAGACATCCAAGGACATGGATGATGATTCAACAAAAGAAACCAAGGAGGTCAAAGAAGTAGGGGAAGGGGGGACCAGGAGGGAGGAGTGTCATGGAAACTAAGGTGGGGGGTGGGGGGGAAGAGTGTCTAGGAAGGAGTCGGTGGCAATGTCAAAAGGTGCAGAGAGGTCAAGAGGGAGAGGGGCTGATAAAAGGCTTGAGTCATTAAGAAGCTATTGAAGCCTTGGTGAGAGCAGTTTCATGAAAGTACCAGATTGTCATACTCTATATACGTCCCCAAAGTTTCCTATATTCATGCCTTTGCTCCCACTGTTCCCTCTGCCTGAAATGCCCCCCATCCCATGCTTTGCTTTCTCAAGTTCTAGCCATCCTTCAAAGCCCACCTTTACCAAAGTAGCCTTTTCTGATTCTCCCCAACGGTAACGACTTTCCTCTTCTCAGCCTAGACCTCGCATAGTGCTGCGTTCTGCACTTTTCTGATAGATTTGTTTGATCATCATCTCTGTATCTATTGTATCTACCAACCAGAACTTAAGCTTGCATTAGGGTGGAGATTCTAAACTTTGTATCTCTTCCAGTGTCCAGCTCAGTGCTTTATATGTAAGATCCAACTAAGATGGATTCAATTCAATCAACACTGTAGTCTAACTGCTACAATGCTGGTGCAACAACCTGGGACATAATGGAATGAAGAGTAATGACTGTCTGGGATTTAATCCTGGGAAATGAGGCCAGCCCCAGTCTTGGCCCAAGGACAAGGAGGCTCTCTCACCGTTACAAGAGCAGTTCAGTCTCAGGCTGTACTTGGGGGTCAGGATGCTAATCCTGGCGGTACTGTAAGTGGACACGGCTCCTGAGTCCAGCTGAAGAGTCTCTGTGCAGCTGTGTTCCTTGCAGCCTGGGCCCTGGCATCGCGCCACAGGAGCCACTTTGGTCATATGGATTCCCACAGAGTGCTCCATCTCTCTGGCCCGCCGGGCAATGGAGTCTGCAAGGCTTTGGGGCTCGTGGAAAGAGCCGAGGGCGTCCTCAAAGGCGAGGAGGAGGTCTATTCCCGCTGCCTCCTCTGCAGGCTGCAGGCTCACGGGGTAGATGTGCTGACGCTCAAAACCCAGAGTGCTGCCCAGAAACCTCTGGAGGTTGCGCCAGTGGTCCCCCACAAACTCCTCTGGAGAAAGAAGACGGAACTGCAGTAGAACAGTATGTGCTTGGGCTTCTGGGGCAGCATGCCAGACGTGGACGTGGATGCTGGCCAAAGCCACAAAGGTCCCATCACTGACATTGATGCTGAGGACATAGTGGCCATGGGGCAGCCCCTCATTGGCAATGATCTTGCCATCAGCAATACCCACTGAAAAGTAGCTGCGGGTGGGCTTTTTCTCCGTTAGCCTATATGTTAGAGTGTCACGGGGATCCCGGTCAGTGGCATGGATCTTTCCTACCACGCCTCCCTGAAATGTCTGCTCCCCCGTGGTGATGAAGATCTCTAGAGGGAGGGCAGAAGGTGGGTACTGGCTCTGCTCTGTGACTTGGGCATTGACAAAAGTTGAAGAAGAAAGGGGAGGAACTCCGCTGTCTGATACCTGTCAAAGAAGACCAACCATACTCATGAGCAATGAATCTGATGGATGCAATGGATTCAGAGAAGCATGAAAGGATGCAAAGTGATATAACCAGAGACAAGTAAACAATATGCACAGTGCCTACAATGATGTACGTGGAAAGAACAGCTAAACCACTGAAACTGGAAGCTGTTCAATGGCCGAGTTTGTCCAAAAAGAAGAGATGTAAGAAGGGAGCTTTCTCCTTTCTTTGGAGAGGTGGGAAGCTATGGGTGTGCAAAACTGTAGAATATCAGACCTTTTTGAAGTGTTAGTTCATTTTGCTAAACTGATGGAGTTCTTTTTTCCCTTCTTTTTTCATTCTTTGTTACAAGGGATGGCTCTTTTAGAGGGGAAGGGACACATTGGGAAATATAAGTGATGTAAATAGAAAATATATGAATAAAATTTTATTGACCATTTCAAGAAAACAGCCAATGCTTCCTGGACACACAAGTACTTTTGTTCTATGCTGGCAAAGACGCAAAGGTAAAAATACAGTTTCTGCTCTCACACAATCCCTCAGTGTCTTCTACTGAGATGACTTCCTTCTTCATCCACATCGGCAATGTACCACCTTTGATCTCAGCATCTCTTAGAACTGCTCATGCCTCTTCCTGATCCAAAACACTGAAATTCCACTCTCTGGCTACAACTCCCTCTCTGTCCCATCTACTCCACCCGTTCTCTCACTGACTCAATTAATCTATACCTCACCCTTATCACTGTCAGTCCTATTCTCCCAGTTCGTCTTAACAGCTCTGACTTCACCTGTCTGCCTCTTCGGTCTTGGCCCTATGATCCACCCCATCTCAGTAGCTGCTACATTTCTGAGTATCCTCCTCTTCACACACCACCATCCACCTTCTCTTCTCCTGCTCACATGATACTGAGCGTTGATGCATCCATCAATCAAAAAGGCCTTCCCTTGACCCTTCTGTTCCATCTAACTACTGTACTATCTCCCACTTTACCTTTACTGCTATACTTACTGAAATGTTATCTATGCCTCTACTTCCACGCCCACCTTAATTCTTACAACTCAACTTCCTTTAATCAGATGCCCCTCTGTAGTGTTAGAAATTGATGATCACCTCTCCCATTTACTTCTCTCTTGACGTCAGAGATACCACACCACATTCTCCTGGTTATCTACTTATCCTTAAATGCTCCTTAATTTTTCTTTTCTTGGCTTCTTCTTTTCTTTTTTGTTGTTGTTTTTGCTTTTTGGAGGGGGGGGAAGGTAGGGCAATTGGGCTTAAGTGATTTGCCCAAGGTCACACAGCTAGTTTTGTGTTAAGTGTCTGAGGTCAAATTTGAATTCAGGTCCTCCTGACTCTAGGGTCAGTGCTCTATTCACTGCACCACCTAGCCGCCCTTTCTTCTATCCTTACTATCATAATGTGAGTACCAAGTTCTGTCTTTGGCCCCCTTTTTCTCTCTACATTCTTTCTTCTATATGCACTCTTGACCTCATAATCTGCCTCTTTGGGTCTCACTTTGGGGCCTCTCTAGCTACTACCCTAGAAGCCTTTGCTTTCCTGACCTCCCTTCATCCACCACCACCACCATATTCACCCACTATTATTCCCCAAGTGACTCATAAGATCTATATTCCCCCACTCTGACCTCTCTTTCTCAGTTCAGGATCTACATCTCCAGCCCCTACTGGTCATCCCACTTGCATATTTCACCAGCACCTCAATTCAGTGTCTAGCAACCTGTTTGCTCCCTTCCCCTTGAAACCTGCTCTTGCTTCTAACTTTACTATGTCTATAACTGTAACCTCCATTCACCAGTTCCCCATTTCATAATCTTGGATTGTCTTTGCCTCTTCCTTCTCCTTTATCATATGCTAGACATTTCTAGACGTACAACATCTCTGGAATCTATCTCCTCCTAAACTATTACATTACACTCCTAAGATTTTTTAATTCCTTAATTTTTTATTCTAAATTTAATGAATAAAAAGAAACACTTTCCTATGCAAAGACAAACAGAAAAAGAGGATTATTTGTCATAAACCACTTAATTTTTTTCAGTATGTGATACATTTGACATACTACTTTCAAAGCTATTCTGTGTTCTGTGTTCTAGTCTTCTGTGTGTTTTTAAAAAGTGCTTCAATAACCCTTTTATTTATTATTTTATTTATTTATTCAATAACCCTTTCTTTTGGGGGGGGCGAGGAGACATCTATCTCTCCTTTTCCCTCTCCCCAATGATAACAAAATTCTTGTAAAAAAAATACAAAACGAAACAAGAAAACAAGCATAATCAGGTAAGACAAATACACGTATTTTCCATGACCTAAAATTTATGTCTCGTTGTGGACCTTGAGTCCAGCAACCTTGTGTTTGGAGGTGGGTAGCATGCTTCATCATCACTTCATCAGTTGGCATTGATCATTGCATTGATCAAAATTCTTATGTCTTTCAAAATTGTTTTCCCTGCATTGTTGTTACCTAGTCTTTCTAAATTCCACACTCTCTCCAGTCCAATTTATTTCACAGCACAATCAGACTAATCTATCTTGTCACTTCTTGGCTCAAGAAAATTCAGTGGCTTCCTATTCTTACCAAATAAAAGCTCTCAAACTGCTTTGCCTTGCATCAGAAGACCTTCAAATTGACTGTGAATGATGCCTTACTTTTTAGCCTTATCTTTTATTATTCCCCTCCAAACATTCCACATTCAAGTCAGACTACTCTGTCTCCTGACCATCGGGGTCTTTTCCACCTCTACACTTTTTGCTCATGCTACTCCCCAAACCTGGAGTTTCCTCCCTGTTCCTCTTCTTTTGTTGAATTCCTACCCATTCTTTAAAGCTCAACTCAAACGTCACCTCCTTTTACAAAGCCCTCCTTGATTCATGATGACCTTCATATTTGAGTCCCTGATAGCACTTTATTTTGTTCCTCTCAAATAAACATATATTAATATAATAATATATAACATATTAATATCCATTCGGTTTACTTGTATCTTCACTCAAGTCCTTCTCTGGCTTTCTCCTCTTGTGTCCAAAGAAAAGAAGAGCTATTGTGGACCTGCAGGAGAGGGAGGGACCTTGGGTCCTTGAGCACACGGCCCTGCTTTTGCTTCTCTCCCTTTGGTGTCTATTCCTTCCTACCCTGAGGGGGAATATTGGAAACAGAATGTTCTTGTGAGCTTTGTAAGGCTGGTAGTCCAGAGGTCTGCAAACTGGAGTCTATGACAAAGTAGCCACTGCCAGCACAACCCCAAAGATGCCATGGGGAGGAAATGTTTGTACTACTATCCTTGCTATATTTTCTTAATAAATATCCTCCTTTTAACAACCAAAAATGAAAGTCCTCTTCTGATGTCTTATCCGATGGAGATAACCTTAGTTTCTCACAGATTTCTCTCAGTGTAAGCTATGGAAATTAAGCTGGAAAAGCTTTGGGTATGAGTCTATTGACTGACTACATGTTTGTTTTCTTAGTCTAAATTTGGAAACTCATCACCAGACTGGCTACAGAATAGCAAATTATTCAGCTCCAGCAATTCTTAAATAACATTCACTAAGTTGCAAAGGGGTTGTGATCTGCCATGGTATACCCACATCAGTGAACTCACAGATCCTTTAAGTGCTGACATTAAAATGTATATATGTCTTATCCCATTACTGGACTGGAAACTCCAAGATAATAGGGTTGGCCTAGATGCTGCCTAAGTCTAAATCTCCCAAGTCTAAATCCTATGACTGTTACCCTACTACACCTGGGCCGGCCATATCTGGATGACTGCATCCAGTTGTGAGGACCACATTTCACTAACAGACTAGGATGTATCAAGAGGAGGGTGGCTCGGTTGCTGAGGGGCTGTGACACCACACTCTGTGAGGATTGGCTGAAGGAACTGAGTATGCTTATTTAGCCTTAAGAAGAGAAAACTCAAGGGGAACATACTCCCTGTCTTCAGGGATCTGAAGACCTGTCACAGGAAGGAGAGATTCCATTTATTCTGACCATAGAAGGCAAAAAAGAAGGAGTAACGGGGAGAATGCAGGGAGGCAGATTTCAGCTTTATATACTAACAATTCAATCTGCTCCAAAGAGGAAGGGGCTGCACTGGACATAAGGAAGCAGTAGGGACTATTCTCACAGACACTACACTCGCACGGCTCTAAGGGGATTCTCACCTGGATCTGAAGCAGATACTGCTCCTTGAATCTTCGGTTCAAAGCTGCTGCTGTCACCAGCCAACCATCCTCAGTGACCCGGAAGGCAGAACCATCATTGCCCTCGAGGATACGGAATGAGTATGGTGGCCCATTCTTTGGGGAGTCTCGGTCACTCAGGATCAGCTCCAGAACTCTGCTGCCAACGGGAGCATTCTCCTGAGACAATAGGAGACAGGCAATTAAGAGAGTGGGGGACTTCCTTGTCAAGGGGCCTTCCTTTTTTGAGCCTTAGTTTCCACCACTGGACACTGAGCCCTACCTCCTGACTGCCTCCATCATAGGGATCCTGAAAGGGAAAATGAGTTTATGACTACTAGAAGCTCAAAGAGTATTTTAAAATGAAATAAAATAAAATCAACCAATATTTATAGGGTGCCTATTGTATGTACAGCTCAGGCTGTTGGGGAGATGTAAGGCACAAGGAGACATGGGGACTTAATCATTATATTCTTAAAGAACAATCAATAGAAGTAATAACTAATAATACCATATGATAATAAATAAATACTAAATAATTATAATTAAAATGTGTCATAGAAACTTGAAGGTGCCTTAGAAGTTCAAGTGTCTGCGCCCTCATTTTACAAGTAAGACCCAGAGAGGGGAGATGACTTACCAGAGGTCATTCAATGAGTAATTGGGGATCAGGGTGGGCATGGGATGCCGACACTTCAATCCAGAGTATTTTGCAATTTGAAAGTACCAAGTATTTTCACATTCATTATTTCATTTGATCATCTTAGTTCTTAGTTCTTTGAGGTAGGCACCACAGGGATTTTTATCCCCATTTTATTTTATTATTATTATTATTGCTTTTTGGAGGGGGGAAGGTAGGGCAGTTGGGGTTAAGTGACATGACCAAGGTCACACGGCTAGTTTTTGTGTTAAGTGTCTGAGGCTGGATTTGAACTCAGGTCCTCCTGATTCCAGGGCCAGTGCTCTATTCACTGCACCACCTAGCTGCCCTTTGTCCCCATTTTATAGATAAGAAAACTGAGACCCAGAGAGGGTCTCATGGCTAAAAATTATCATGTGTGAGTTATTACATAGTCATTTATAAGATAAATAAGGAAGGTGGCTTGTGGGATCAAAAAGCCCTCTACAAAAGTTTTCCCTACAGGCATCAGCTGCTACAGTAACTGATCTTCACATTAATTGAGAAGTCCACTCAACCAACAGGCATTATTATTAGGTCAATCCACATGTCACAATGACTTACAAGGGAGATGTGTTGCCCATAGGAATTCACAACAAACAAAAATCATAATCCTCTTAAACTGATGGGTATTGTATAGCTGTAACCTCTGGTAAGAGGAGCAAACTCCCAACTCTACCCCAACCTCACATGGCATAGTAGAAAACATAACTGACTTCTGGGAGGCTAGGTGGCACAGTAAATAGAGCACCGGCCCTGGAGTCAGGAGGACCCGAGTTCAAATCCAGCCTCAGACACTTAACACTAAACTAGCTGTGTGACCTTGGGCAAGTCACTTAACCCCAATTGCCCTGCCTTCCCCCCTCCAAAAAAGAAAAGAAAATAGAATTGACTTCAAGTCAAAAGATTTGGGTTTGAGTTCTGGCTTTGACCCTTTCTAACTGTGTGATCCTGTCAATTCTCTTCATCTTTCTGAGTCTGTTTCCTCATCTGCAAAAGGAAGGTAACCCTGGGCAGTGACCCTGGGCAAGTCACTTAGCTTCTCTCAATCTTAGTTTCCTATAAAATGTTAGTTTTCTATAAAATGGGAATAATAATAGCACAAGATTTTGCAAGGATCAATTGAGATAATATTTGTAAAGCTCTTTGCAAACCTCAGAGTTCTATATAAATATGTTATCATTGTCCTTATCATTATTCTCCCCACCCCCATCCCCTATGGGCTATTGTTAATAAATCAATTTCTAAATTGTAAAGACAGTAGAAAACACTGGAACTGGAATCAGAACACCTGGGTTCAAATTCTAGCTCTCCTACTTGCTATCTGTTTGAATGTGTGCCATTCACACACAACATTCTCTCTGGGTCTTTCTTATTCATCTATAAAATGGTAGAGTTGGCCAAGACTATACTTGAGGTCTCTGCCAAGTTTAAATCCTATGATTGTTACCCTACTGTATCTGGGCATCTAGGTGGCTCAGTGGATAGAGAGCTGGACTTGGAGTCAGGAAGACTCATCTTTCTGAGTTCAAACCTGGCCTCAGACAATGACTAGCTGTGTGACCCTGGGCGAGTCACTTAACCCTGTCTGTTTCAGTTCCTTATCTGCCAAATGACCTGGAGAAGAAAATGGCAAATTGCTGTAGTATCTTTGCCAAGAAAACCCCAAACAGGGTCACAACAAATCAGATACAACTGAACTGACTGAACAACAAAAACATCTGGGCAGGTCACATCTGGATGGCTGTATCCAATTCTGAGGACCACATTTCACTGTCAAACTGGGATATGTCAAGAGAAGGATAATGAAGGGATGTGACACCAATCAGCCGAAGGAACTGAGAGTGTTTAGCCTTAAGAGAGAAAACTTAAGGAGAACATCATCCCTGTCTTCAGTGATCTGAAGATCTGTCACGTCAAGGAAGGATTCCATTTATTCTGACCCCAGAAGGCAAGAAGTTGGAGCAATGGGGAAGAATTCAGCTTCATATACTAACAATTAGATCTGTCCAAAAGAGGCACGGGCTTTACCAGGATGTTAGGAACCAGTAGTAAACTCCTACTTCTGGAGGTCTTTATAACAGCGCCTGGACATGTTGGAGGTACTACAAGGGGTTGATTCCTGCTTCAGGTAAGGAAGGGTTAGCAGAGCTGACTTGGGAGAAACCTTCCAGGTCTGAGATTCTGTGATTCTACCAGGAGAGGAGGTGAATGGGGCCCTGGGCTCAGGGTAACTCAGAAGCACATCCTTACCTGGACCACGATGCTGTAGTTGAGCTGGAAGAAGCGTGGGGGGTTGTCATTGACATCAGCCACCTGCACATCCACCTCCACATCCTGGTACAGTGCCGGTTGCCCGCTGTCTGTGGCTCGAAGTGTCAGGGAGTAGCTAGAAATCTGGCCCAATGCAGGTATGAGGTAGGGGATATTAGCAGGATTGTAGGATGCCCTGCTAAGTACGTGTTCTCTCTCTTTCTCTTTTAATGATACAACTATTAGAGAGTGGAGGCAAGCTTCTGGGAGTTTAATGCTGGGTGGACTCCTAGAAGTGAAACCCAGTGCACCCGGGTATGGGGCTTCATCAGGACCATTTGGTGATTACACCAAAGGACCGAGATCCACGGAGGTCATTTAGTCTATCCCCCTGCACCCATGTTTGTATTCCCAAGAGGCATGATGATGAATTGAGTATGGCCATGATTTACCCTCTGTTCAAGGAGCAAGGGCATTGTCCTTTGTCCAGATACTTTTATGTCCTGGCTCGGAATGTGTGATATTAATTCCTCTTTTTCAATTTCCCCAAGGGTCTTTTCCACCATGTAACTCACCTCCTCCCAATCCAGATGCTTGGCAATCTGGAGCTCTCCCTTCTTAGGATGGATGGTAAAGTGGCCCAGCTGGTCCCCTGCCACCAGGCTGTAGGTAATGGCACTGTTTAGGGGGCCATCCCCATCAGTTGCTGATACCTGTAAAAGGGAAATGACCTTCTGGGAGGGAAGAGACTGACCACTTTTTACTACTTCAGTTTCTTCAACTGTAAAATAGGGATTATAACAGCACTTACTAATGACGACAGAATTAAAGAATATTTGTACGGCACTTAGAGTTCCTGGAAAACACTATATGAATACTTATTCCTTTCCTTTTCCCCTTCCTAAGCTTGCCATGGAAACTGGGCTAGTTTTCCATTAAAAGGCAGGAAAGCTGTTCCTGAAATTTGATTGGTGCAGTGTTCTAAGGCTCAAGCCTTTGACATGACTTCCCAGCCACATAGGGGATAAAAGGCCAGTCCCAGAAGAGCTAATGTCCTTCGGATCTAATGGATGTTCCATGGCTGTGGGAATCAACACAACTTTCTCACCAAACAAGTTTCCATATGGGGATTAGTAGGGCTGAGTCTACTTAAACCAGTGCCATGAGCTTGCTGGGGATCCTCTGCACTCTGTGGCTAGATAAGCACCTTTTTGTTACTGGTCACACGATCCACAAATGGCTCATTTCATTCCAGTTCTGAACCTGAAGTACTAAATAAGCCCCAGCCTACAAAACCAGGTGAGCCCTCCCAGCATACTGCAGCTCAGGGCTGGACTAGGTTCTATCCTTTTGTTCTAAGGGAGAGTTTCACTGGGAGGAGAGGCAGTAAAATAGCACATTTCATCTTCATGAATAAAACATTTTTTAGAGAAAGAAAAGTTAATGCAGTATCAGTTTCTTTTTCTTTATGAAAATGAAAATAATAGACAATACAAGCTCTTTCTGTATATATCATTCTTAGTCTGGCTACATGTTCAAACAAACACACTTTTCAGCTCTGATGTTTACATAATACAATTTTTTACAGCATAATTGAAAAGTGATTTGTTGTCTCTAGGCACTGAAACCACTGGATAACATAGCAGCAGGAAGAGACCACTGGACGATGAGACAAAAGGCCTGGGTTCAAGTGCTGGATCCATTGCTTGTTGGCCCTTGTGGCAAATCCCATTTAACCTGTAGCCTCAGTCTCTTCATCTGTAAAGTGGGGATACTAATTGCCCTAATGGGTCATTGTGATGATATGTTTTATAAACAATAAAGCGCTTTTAAAAATTATCATCACCTTATGAAGCTTTTACTCCCACTGGTTTCTTCTGTATGCTGGCAGCTATTGTGTGTATTACAAGCACAGCCTGACAACCCTCATTACAAGTCATACACACATATAATCTCATAGTGGCTAGCATTTGTATAGCACCTTAAGATTTACAAAATGCTTTACGTAAGTCATCCCACTTGACAAAACAATGTTGTAAGGTTGCGGGGTTGGGGGAGGTTGTCACTTGCCTAGAGTCACATGCTTCTGCCCAGAGTAAGGGAAGGTCCTACGACTCTTCTTCGGCATCTCTCATTTTTTCCCTCTCCCCCACAGAGCATCACCACTTTTGGTCTTTTAGCTCACTTCTTGGTGCTTTGGACTGCAGAGTCAAGTTGGTGTTGGTAGGGCCAGCACAAAGAAGGTTCCTGACCTTATGGTACCACATGGTGCCAGCCACTGGCCAAAGACACTGAGACCTGCGACCCATACCAGTGCGTCTACCTTCTAATCAAAGTTTTCAAGTCCTCTGGCTTTTTCCTCAGGCATTTCTTGTCCTCTGATCCACTAAGACTGATACAGGGAGGGAATCTGGCTCCAAGCCTGTGGTCAAAGGTCAGGAGTAGAGGGTAAGGGTGGTCTTACCGTGAGGATGGTCTCTCCCACAGCAGTATCTTCCTTAACCTCGATACTATACAGATCCTGGGGAAATTGGGGTGGATGATCATTGACATCGGTAATGTTGACTGCAACTATGGTCCCATCATTGAGGGAGGGAGATCTCTTTCGGATGCACTCGATGGACAAGTAATATTCTTGACCAGTTTCGAAGTCCAGGCTCCCACTGACATACAGAATCCCTATTCAGGGCAATTATATATATTTACATTATATATTTAATATTATATATTAATATTAAATTAATAATAAAATTAATAATATTAAATTAATAATAAAATTATTATATATTTGTATACATTGTATATAAATGAATGAATGAATATATAAATATATAAATAAATGAAAGTTTTTAAAAGAGAAGATATAGAAAGAGCAAAAGAACTTGGGACTAAAGTGAGTTAGGAGACAGCCAGGCCATGGGCTGCTTCAGGAGAAATGGTAGACAAGGGAGAAGTCTGCACCTGGGCCTACCTTGGAACTATAACTATGGTCCATCACGGGACATGACAAGTGTTGATCAAGAAGCAGCTGGGTCTCTCATGGCCCAGCCAATGAGCCATCCCTACAGGCTAGCAGCCAAAAGGCAGGACCAGAGAGCTCCCAAGGAGGAGTAGCAGGGAGATGCCTTAAATTCTGAGATCCTCAACAAACTGGGCCTCAGCAAAGCCGTGAGTAGAAAAATTCTGGGGGATGATTTTGAGTTTCTCATGGTTATAGCTGGTAAGGAGGTCTATGTGTAGGCACCTGAACTACTTAGGGCACACCTCTTGATTTGTTTTGGGTTCTTTGCCCGAGAAGAATTACAGGCACCTTTCCCAAGGTTATTTTAATATATTTTAATTTATATATATATTTACTAAATTTTATATTAAATATATTTATTATATTATTTATAAATATCAATTATTTATAATTTGTTTTAGAATTGTATTTTATAATTTATAATTATTTATATATTTTATAATTATAATTAATTATTATTATATTTATTTTTAAAATATATTTAATATATTTTACTTTCTTTTGTTTCTATGTTTGTGACCAAAGGACTATAGCAAAGCTTATGTGATTGGCTTTATTATGCTTTGCTAATGTAACTGAATGGAAGAACAGCAATGAAGGGAAAAGGGTGGAGTTTTCCCAGTGGTTGAGGTCAGCACCCAGACTTTTAATTGATAAATTTATATCGACTGTGAGTCCGCAGACTAAGGAGACAAACACTGTGACCGTGAAAGAGGAGGATCTAGGTGACAGAGGTCATCACTTCTCTAAGAACCAGAAAGAATTTGGAATTTCTCCCCAGCCCAAGCCTTCTGGCACTGGGTGGAGGGGCCATGATATAACTTCAAGGTATTATAATAGTAATAATAATAGCTAACATTTACATATACATCCTCTGTGCCAGGTGCTGTGTTAAGTATTTTACAATTATTATCTCATTTGGTCCTTACAACAACCCTGGGAGGGGGTCAGATCCCCCTCCACCACCCAAGGCTTCGTGGCCCTAGGACACCTATATGAAACCTATAGCTGGAACTTCTCTTTCCTTTCCTTTTATTAGCCCCATTTTATAGATGAGGAAACTGAGTCAAACAGCGGTAAAGTTACTTGCCCAGGGTCACATGTCTAGGAAGTGTTTGAGACTGGATTTGAATTCAGGTCTTCTGAGTCTAAGCCCATTGCACTAACTTGCTCCTATTGTTGAACAAAATCAGGGAAATGGCTTACAGTGTCCATGGTGGCTAAATATGAATGCATGTTATAAAAAATGGGATGGACATCCTCATTAGATTATGAGCTGGCCATATCTGGAGGTCTTTAAGTGGGAGCTAGAGGAAGACTTGTCAGGATGTTATAAAGGCGATTCCTGCCTCAGCACGGGTTGGACTAGCCTAGGCACTACCTCTAAGATCTTCCAACTCTGAAATTTTAGAATTCTTCAGAAACTGACGGTCAGAAAATATGAATTGGTGGGAGAATGGATGAGGAGATAAAGAATGTTCTTGGAATCAGGAAAAGTAGTTTGAAGAACAGTTCTAAGAGTAACTGTGAATAACTAATCTATTCTGAGTAATAAGAATATTCAAATCAACAAGGGGCTTATGAAGGAAAACGCTACCCTCCTTCATAAAAGAACTGACATGTATGGTTCCACATACATCAAATATCAAAATATATCATCTGTTGGCCTTCTCTTAATGTGGAGTTGGGAGGGAGGAAAGGAGACAACTCAGAGCTCAAAATGTAACAAAAAAAATAAATTTAATAGTTATTTTAAAATTAAAAAATTTTAAAATGTGGTGACAGCATTTATAAGACTAATTATAATAAACAGCATATACACATAATAATAATAGCATATATACACATGTGGGTGTGTATATACCTATATGCATATATAACTATAATATAAACACACAAATTTATATAAGGTATATACATGTGTGTGTATATATAAGGTGTGTATATGTCCTATTAGATATGTATGTATACTGTACATATATGCCATGTATGTATGATATATACACGTGATATATGTGTGTGTATATATTACACATATATCCACGTATATATGTATTTACCCTTTAAGGGTTTTGAAGTGCTTGATATATATTATCCCATTTGATATTCACTGATGAACATGTGAGCCTTCAGTGTGAGGGTGCTCAGAGTGGCCATCCTACCTTGCATAGAGAGGACATGTACAGCCACATCTGGCTTAGAGGTCTCCAATTTTAATTCATACCCTTTGAATCACAGAAAGGTAGAAGGACATGTTCTACAAAGAACCTTCTATTCCAGCTTTCTCTCTTGACAGCAGAGCAAATTGATGTCCCAGGAAAACAAGACTTGCCCCAGTTTGCACACTGAGCCAGAGGCAGAGTTGGGACCAGACCTCAGGCCTCCACATTCCCCACTCTGTCACTCTTTCCAGTCTTTTCCAGACTGCCGTCCCTTGCAAGGGCAAAGAGGTGAAAGGCACAGTGAAGGTGGAGAGCATCTGGGTAGCACTTATATGGAAAGATGAACATGTCTAACCCTGCCAGGGGAATGATTTCAGTAGTTTAGCAAAAAAGACCCTGAGATTGAGTAGACTGTGGGCTTCTTCAGGGAGGGATTATTCCTTTGTTTTGTCTCTGTCACCCTGTAATACCTAGCATAGCTTTACACAACAGGAGACTCTCAATAAATGCTCGTTGAATCACCGACAGTCTCCAGTATGGAGTATGGGGGTGGGGGGGAGCACAGAGAGGAGACCATAGCATTCAATAATCAGTGTTGAGGGGTGAGGAGAGGCCCCAATTTCAACCTGCATAAGAGGAACAACTGTCTTTGTGCCCCCAAAGAAGGGGCACAGGCAGAAACGAAGAGGCCAGACTTCAGTGACATACTGCTAGATGTCAGTACCGCATTCTTCCCAGCCCCTCATCCTTAGCCCTTGAATCCTGGTTGTCTGATGGGGACGAATAGGAAAGAATTAAGAGATCATTGTACCCATTCCCTTCCCTCCCCCACCCTCAAATACAGGCAGAAGCCTTCTCAGTTACTTTCTTGTTCTAACTTGCTCCTCCACACTCATCCCTCATGGCTCTGTTCCCAGAAGATTCTATAGCTAAGACAGCAGCCAGAACTGCCAAGAAGATGCCCCAAGTCTACAAAGGATCTACCTCCTTTTTCTTTTCTCTCGAGGTCCCAGGAAACTCTTCCCCCTCTCCCTCCACCCCCCCAAGCCTCTACCTCACCTTCTTCAGGATAAGAAAACATGATAGGAAGACAAGGGGTAACCTCTTATCTTAGGGAGCCAGTCAGAACCTCTCTGGCCTGGGGCACAGCCTCCCTATGCCCCACAAAAGAGCTTCTCACCTTTCTCCCAGGGATAGGAATAAATGACGGCTGTGACCCCAGGGAAACACAGTACAGGGGAAAGAACACTAGATTTGGAAACAGGGGACCTGTGTTTGAATCCTGATGCTGTTGCTAACTACCTGTGTGAGACTGGGGAAGTCATTTACCTCTCAGGGACTCATTTTCTCATCAGTAAAATGAGGGGGTTGGGATAAGGTCTCTTGCTGCTCTAAATCTATGTTCCTATAAATAAGAGGACCCCTCCCCCACTCTCTGCTGTGCCAAATCCTTACCTGAATGCCACCTGCAGAGACCTACATTTGTTGTGAAATGCTCTGTACTTTTTGAAACTTCTCTTCAAAGTTATCTGCCAATTTCCACCTCCTATCTCCTTTCCCCCAATCTACCTCTTGTTTCTACCTTTCCTCAACCAAACACATTTGCCCTCAATTCCTTATGCTCACTCTTGTCGTTTTGACTACAAAGTCATATCAGCACTGCAAATAGCACCGGAGCGGGGGTGGGGGGGGTAGTCTTATGAATTACCACCCATTGTCCACATATACCTCCCACTTCCACCCTAGACCACCATAAAGCAAAAAGAAACAACCAGGCAAGATGCTCTCTCATCAGCAGAGATAATCAGTGAAATGGGATGGTTGAGAAGCACTGAGTTAGGGATGGAGAAGGGGTCTGATCCCCTTCTACCACCCAAGGCTTATTGGCCCTACGACACCTGTAGCTGAACTTCTTTTTCTTTTCCCTCACTTCTTCCTTGGCCCTTTCTCTTCTTCATCTTTTCTTTTCTCTCTGGTCTTCCTTTCCCCCATCTGCTTCTCTAACTCCCTCTTTTCTACTTTTCCTTCATCCCTCCCCTTTCCCCTCTTTCCCTCCTCCCTTTCTTCCTCTTCTTTTTCTCTTTCTCCTCCTCTCTCTAGGTCACTGAGTGATAAGGGACCATCAGACCTAGAGAAGACTTATAGATTATCTAATACCAACCTGCTGATTTGCAAGGGAAGAAAATGAGGAATCAGGTTGACCAAGGTCCCACACAGAGTTAGGCTGGAAACAAAGCCTATTGATTCCCACTGTTTCTGTCACATTCCTGCTGTAGAAAATTGAGCCCCCAATGGGATGGATCTCCAAGTCTCTAGAAAATGCTCCCATCCTACATTCTCACCTGTATGGTAGTCCAGCCGGAATTTCTCCTGCTCATTCCCACTGACAATCTGGTAACCTGTCTTCTCAGCACCCTCCCGGGTGAGTGGACCCAACCGGAGGACCTCGGTGCCTGGGCGGGCATCTTCAGGGACCTGCACACTGTGCTCGGTGCTCAAGAACACAGGCAGGTAGTCAGCCAGGTCCACCACAGAGACTGTGACTGTTCCCAATGTGGACAGTGGGGTTGGGGCCCCCTGATCTGAAGCCCTAACTGTCAATTCAAGGACCTCCTGTTGCCTTGCTCGCAGCGGCTTCTCCAGGCGGATCACCCCTGTGGTAGCCTCTATGGAAAAGTGACCATCAGCTGAGCCCACTAGGGAATAGGACACCTGGGCATTAACACCTGTTGGGAGAGAAATGATATTTACATCAAACACTCAGGCTTGACCGTCAAGGCCCTCTGTGAAAAAAAAAATGTCTTCCCAGGTTTGGGGAAGGGAAGGGATTCTTACTTATGTGGTGACTGTATGAATGATAGAATCTTAGCATTGAAAGTGACCTCAAAGGTCATCTGGACAAACTACTGTCTGAGTCACAAATTCCCTCTAGCAGATCCCCAATAATCACCAATAAGTGACTGTTGAGACTCTACTTTAACACTTCCAGTGCTGTGGAACTCACTACACCTTGCGAGAGAGCCCACTTTACTTTTGAACAGTGAGAATTGTTAGGAAGTTTTTTCTTATGTTGAGCCAAGAAATCATCATTCTCTTAACTTTCACCTGGTAGTCCTATTTCTGTTCATAGAGGCTTGAGCAGAACAAGCTTAATCCTCTTCTGGAATGAAAACTTTTTAAATACCCCCAAGAATCACACAGAAGATATGTGTCAAAGGCAGGATTTGAACCCAGGTGCTCCTGACTCTGAGGCTGGCTCTCTAATTCACTATTTCACACTGTCTCTCTAATAGAGGCACTTTTTATTTAGTTAATTTAGTCATGTCCAACTCTTCATGACCCCTCATGGGGTTTTCTTGGCCATGATACCAAAGTGATTTGTCATTTCCTTCTCCAGCTCCTTTTACAGATGAAGAAACTGAGGCAAACAGAGTTAAGTGACTTGCCCAGGGTCACACAGCTAGCAAGTGTCTGAGGTCAGATCTGCATTCAGGAAGATGAACCTTCCTGACTCTAGGCCCAACGCTCTATCCACTGTGCCACCTAGCTGCCCTGGTATAGGCATACTGGAGAATAAGGAAAATCCCACTGAGATGGTCTGGGATTCAGCTATGAGAACTATCCTTCTTTCCTTCCAGATCATTTCTTCATATAATCAAAGCTGTCCTACCCTGCCCCCCACTCCCATCAGATGACACTAATTTCATCCTTCTTCTTCCTCCCTATAAAAGTCTCTCTATTCCAAGCCAATCTGCTTGGCATCTCCCATACATGGTTTATTAATTGCTTTCCCCTTGCCTTTGTGCTAGCTAGGTCCCCTTTACAATCTGATTATCCATGTCCTCCTCTAAAACCTAGCTTTTACCTTCTCTGGGAAACCTTCCTAGACTAATCCTATTTGCTTTCTCTATCATTCCTTTACTTGGCAGCCCCATTAATAATATGTCCTCAGGTTGTAGAACACTGTTTTCTACTTATGGGTAAGTTCAGGCAATGTGTGTATGTGAACCTGTAAACGTGTCTCCTCAAAAATATTGTAAGCCTCTTGAGGTCAGGGACTTTAGTTCATTGGTATCTGCCTAGCACAATGCTAAGTACCACAACTTCTGGCTCTTCTCTCCAGAGCCTTAATAACTCAATTAGTTCTGCAGCTATCACTGCTTTTTTTGAATAAGGGATAAACCCTGCTACTTGTTATGTTCTATATAAGTTGTCTAAGTGTGGAGTTTGGGTTGTTCTCAATGGTTGGGATGGATGGTCTACACAAAAGGAGCGGGTCCCCTACCCCGGCCTCATTTAAACTTACCTTCATCTGGATCCCGGGCAAAAACAACAGCTACCGGCGTCTTCACAGTCGTGTTGTCAAAGACAGCCACAGAGCAATGCTTAGGGAAGAACCTCGGTGCATTGTCATTCACATCCTCTACCCGGATGGTCACATCGGCCTGACATGACCGCCCTCCTCCATCTGTGGCCTTGGTTACCAGGTGGTACACGTCCTTCTGCTCACGGTCCAGAGGCATTAGGGTGGTCAGCTCCCCTAGCAGGCAAAATTAGAACTGGTAAGCTTTCCCAGTGGTCAACAGGACTTGTGCCACAAAAGTCTAGGAAAGGAGAGAAAATGATCACCAGCCCTACTGGCCAGTCCTTGGTCAGGGTGAGACTGGCTGAAAGCTCAGGTGCTTTGCCTTTTGGGGAATGTCCTGGATAGTTCTGAGGAGAGCATTCTTCTTCCACTCACTCTGCTGGCCCATCTTAAAACACTATGTAAAGATTGGCTGTCATCAATGTTGCTATACCAACAGAGATAATAAAAAGTAATACAAGATAAGTATATGAGGCATGCAAGCATGAACTATTGCCTCAGTTTTCTCATCCATAAGTGAAGATAAGAAAATAGAGACTCAGGGCACAGAATGATAATTTTTTTAAATTTTTGGACATGATCAATTCAAGAATTAGTTCTCTCTCCCTTTACACATATAATATACACATATATACATATATGTAAGTATGTATTTGTTATGAGGGTTTTGTTTCCTTTTTTCTTAAAAGGGGGAATGAAAATCCGGCCTCAGACACTTAACACTTACTAGCCATGTGACCTTGGGCAAGTCATTTAACTCCAATTGCCCCTGCCTTCCCCCCTCCAAAAAGCAAAAAAAAAAGGGGGGGGATGAAAATAATAAAATTTTATTATTAAAAAAGCTAAATTAAATTTTGAAAAATTAAACAAGTAAAAGTTATTAAGCTCCAACAAAGGAAATAGCATCAAAGCAAGGTTTAGTATAGCTAGCAAGCCCAGGCATTTGTTGTGGGAGAAGGGAGAAGGGCAAGAATCGTGATGTGAGATTAAACTTCCTGCAGTACCACTTTCTTCCTATCCTGATGATAGAATGGTAGAGCTGGTGAGGAACTTGGAAGTCACCTAGGGCACAGAATCAGAGATTTGGAGCTGGGAAGGACCACAGCAGTCACTGAAACCAATCACCTCATCTTCAAGTGAGGAAACAGACCCAGAGAACTTCAGTAACATGTGCAGGGCCACACAGCTAGCAACTGACTGAATCATGATTTGAACCTAAGCATTACTGACTCCAGGTTCAGCACCCTACTCATTACATTCCCCTCATTTTACAGAGGAGGAAACGGAGGCACAAAGGGATGATCTAGCCTGTCTGAGGCCATAGTTAGGAACTGGCAAAGCCAAGACCAGCGTTCTTTCTACTACCTCACATCTTAAGAACCTGCAATCACTCCCCACTGCCTCCTGGATTGTCATAAAATCAAACAACTCTAGAATATCAGAGCCAAAAAGTAGTTTAAAAATTGTCTAATATAATTCCTTTGTTTTACACTGGGGGAAACTGAGGCCAAGGATTGGTTCATCCCAAGGAACACAGTGAGTCATTGGTAACACCTATCCATGTCCTACCTGGCTTTCATGTTCATTTTAAATACTACTGTTTCTATGGAGACTTCCTTTACTGTTCCAGCCTGCATTTCCCTCTGCCTCCACTAAATTCTCTTTGCCTCAGTTTCCTCATCTGTAAAATGAGCTAGAGAAGGAAATGGCAAACCACTCCAATGTCTTTGCCTAGAAAATTCCAAATGGGGCTACAAAGAATCATACACCACTGAAAAACAACCAAACCTCTGACTCTTACTGAACACAAAATCCATACCATCCTGCACTTAATAACATGGTGTCTTTATACTGTACCACCAAGCAGTGGATAGAGTGATAAACCTGAAGTCAGGAAGGCCTGAATTAAAATCTGGTCCTAGAGGGATGGCTAGGTGGCTCAGTGAATACAGCACCAACCCTGGAATCAGGAGGACCTGAGTTCAAATCCAGTCTCAGACACTTAATACTCACTAGCTGTGTGACCTTGGGCAAGTCACTTAACCCCAATTGCCCTCCCCTCTCCAAAAACAGCAAAAAAAAAAATCTGGCCCCAGACACTAGCTCTGTGACTCTGGGCAAGTCACTTCACCTCTGTTTGCCTCAGTTTCCTCATCTGTAAAAATTGGAATAATAAGAATACCTACCTCGCAGGATTGTTATAAGTATCAAATGAGATAATATTTGTAAACCGTGTTAAGCACAGTGCCTGGAACATAGTAGATGCCATATAGATGCTAGTTATTATTATTACTCATTAACACATTCTCGTTTCATTCATATTTCTCATCTGCCCAATTGAACAAATATTTACTAAGGACCTACTACATGATTTTGCATTATTTTAGTTGCTAGGTTTAGGCTGAGGGTAGAGAACCAAAGTTTAGATAAAACATGGTCTTATCCTTGAGGATAAGGTCCCTGACCTTGAGGACCTCATAGTCTAACGAAAGAATGCATAAAAATGTGCAATGTGCAAATCTTAAAGTAGTATAGAAGTACCAGCTATAATTATCCTTATTATTATCATCATTATATTTACATAAATGGGTGGAGTTTTTATAATAGTAGTTCTCTATGATAATAAAACCATAAGTCTGGACAAAAAAATTTTTTTACAATTATAATGAAAAATAGTATGTGGTAAATGTGTAAGGTAGCAAGGTGGCACAATGGATAACGTGCTAGAATTGAAGTCAAGAGAACCTAGGTTTGTGTCTGGGCTCAGACAGTGATTAGCTGTGTAATCCTAGGGAAGTCACTTAACCATTCTCAGCCTCATTTATCCCCATCTGTAAAATGTGGAGAATCATAGCATCTACCTCACAGGATTATTGCAGGGATCAAATGAGATAATATATGGAAAACTCTTCTCAGACTTTAAAGTGCCATATATAAATGTTAGCTATCCTCCATACAATTATTAATACAAGCAAAGAAGAAGCAAAGAAAGGTCAAGACTGACTGTGGTGGCAGTAAGTGGGGAGTGGGGTGGTACCCACAAAGAAGAGCTAACATTGAACTGAGCTTTAGAAGGATGGTTAGGATATCAAGAGATTAGGGAAAAGAGGGAGGGTCAGACAGAGGCATTCTAGGGATAAGCTCTAGTGTGAATAAAGGTATTATGGTAAGAAAATAAAGGGAAATTATTAGAAAAATAAGTAGATTGGTTTGCTGGGAATATAGATAGATGGAGTTTGTGAGATAAGATTAGAAAGGTAGGGTGGTGACAGATATGGAAGGCCTTGAATGCCAAGCAAAAAACTCGGAACTTTACTTGGTAGACAACAGGAAACCACTGAGCAGAGGAATAACAAGATCAAATTTGGGCATATATCTAGTTCTCAACTACTCAAAGGCAGTGAATCTGTCTTGTCCTTCTTTTCTATTTTCCATGCAAAACGCTGAATGGTATGTGTTCAATAAGCATTGGTTCAGATCACTTCCCTCTAACACGGGGATCCCACCTGTATAAGGATCCAGCTTGAACTCATCAGCACCAGGACCATGAAGAGAATATGTGACCTGGGCATTGACACCAGTATCCAGGTCTGTCGCAGTAACTTGCAAAATAAAGTGTCCTGGGAGCATGTCTTCTGGAACTTTGCTAGAGTAGAGAATCTGAAATAAAGAGAGAGAAAAACAAAGAGAAGAAGGAAGTAGAGGAGAGAGGAAAAAAGAGAGAAAATAAGAGAGGAGAGAAAGCAAGGAAGAAGAAGAAAGAGGAGAGGGAAAAAGTGCAGAGAGAAAAGAATTTTTAAAAGGAGAGTAGGGAAAGAAAGGGAATAAGGAAAGAGAAAGGAGAAAGGAGAAAAAGAAGAAGAAGAAGGAAAAGAGAAAAAGGAAGAGGAGAGAGAAGAAAAAGAAAGGAGAGAGAGATGAGAGATAAAAGAGGAGAGGAGAGTGGAGGGAAACAAGGCAAAGATAGAAAAGGAGAGAAAGAGAAGATGAAAGATGTAAATGAGAAGGAAGAAGATAAATAGAGAATAAGGACCAAATCAGAGAACAGAGAAGGTAAAGAGAAGGAGAGAGGGAAGGATAGAGGGAGATAGAAAGGCATTCATTACTGGCCCAGTCAACATGTCATGATGAACACATGACAGAATGCTCTATCCAAGCGTGGGAGAAACACCCTCCAACCACCCCACAAAAGGCCCTTTGAGAGTCGGGGAGAAGGGAGGGGAATGGAGGCAGCACCTATAAGGTAGAGATGGAGATGATATTGAGCTGTACCTCATGGGAGTGGGGACAAAGAAATTCCAAACCAAGCAACGCCCTTTCCCCTGGTCTTTTCCCTCTGAAGTTAATCTCTCTCCCCACCCATCCTCACTACCACAGAACCTCAGCTGCTCAGGTCCACTGCCTCTCCAGGTCTGGTCCTCAGCAGTGCCAATGGCAAAGCCAAAGACTTGGCTGGCTGGCCCTGAGTTCACACTCAGTGATCACTAGCAATTGGTGCTGCCCAGGGAGATACGGGTGACATCAGTATGGGATGAGGGCCAAACTTGGACAGAGCCCAATTTTCTCTTGGACATCATCCCCCTGGCACGAATAGTCTGCCAGCCAGGCTCCTCTCCCATCTGGTAGGCATTGGGTGGGCACAAGGTGGACACCACCACTGCCTCCACATGCCCTGTGGTTGGCAACTCCACCCCCAGGTAGGCTAGGGGTAGAGGCTGCTCATCAACAATAACTCAATAAGTAAATCAACAAGTCCATGGGGCCTCCCTTCCCAAAAGGAAGACTGGATGTCTTCCCCAGGCTCCATTCCCTTTCACCCAAAAGGTACTGTGTTTGTCTTTCCCAGGGCTGGCTAGTTGGGTGGCCTTGGAATCCCCCCCCTCCAATCACAAAACACCCCATATTCGGGAAGGAGGGGTGGGAAAGGAGGAGAGGTACTCAAGGCAAGGCAAGGACGGAAACTCATTTAACATGAGTTTGAAAGTTCAGGCAGAGGAGTAAGGAATTCTGAGAGACACAACATAGATAAATGGTTTGACCAGTAGAAAGCTGAATAGGATCTAGGCTAGTACACAGAAATTCCTCACTTCCCACCTGCCCCTGCTCCCATGGCTCAAGTATCCTGACCAGTTCCCAGGTGTGTCCCAGATTGAGTCTGGCTGAGGAACAGGAAAGGAAGTACCTTTAGAGAGTTGGTTCATAGGCAAAGGAGACAATGGACAATGGACACTGCCCCCAGACAACTGATCAGCAGGTAGGTAACTGGGGAGAGACTCCACCAGGTACAAAAGGCCATGATAATTTCCCAAAAAGCAATAGAAGCTAAAATGCCACATTAGTTCAGATGAGATCAAGGAGCAATAGAAGACAGAGTGAGTGATAACTAGGCTCTAAGGAAGAAGACCTGCTCTTCCTTTTCCCTCCCTTCCCTTCTCTCCCTTTTCCCCCTTCCCCTCTCCTCTTAATTTTCTACTCTCCTTGGTCCCCATTCTCCTTTCTTCCCATCCCATCCTCTTGCCTCTCTCCTTTCTTTCCGGCTCTAGCTCCTCTCTTTTTCTCTCTCTCCTTTCCTCTACCCTCTAATCTTATCTTCTCCTCTCCTCTCCCCTCCCCTCCCCTCTCATTCTATTCTCTCTTCTCTTGTCCCCCTTCGTTTCCATTCCTTTCATTATGTCCATTTGGAAGGGATCCCAGAGGTATCTAATCCAACAGGTACCTGAACAGGAATCCTCTCTATAGTATCCCCATCAAGTGATCATCCAGAGAAAAATTCACTTCATTTGAACCAGCAGTTCTCAAAGTATGGTCTTTGAACCACTGGGGTCCTCAAGACTCTTGCAGGAAGTCCAAGAAGTCAAAACTATTTTCATAATAATACTGACATTATTTGCTTATTAAAATACTCCTTTTTCCAACTGCATATTTGTGCAAGGACAGACATTCTTCATACACTTCAACCATAACATATCACAAACAGATTGAATATAAAAGCAGAGATGAAAATCTAGCTGTCTTTTATAAAGTCAAATATTAAAGATATGCAAAAACATGTAAACAATGCCACTCCCTGCATTACATTTTTTTGGTTCATGGAAAATAGAATTATTTTTCATTAAAAATGTTATTTATGAATGAGCCTATATCAGAATGAACACCATCTTGGGGAAGGGGGAGGGGAGGAAGGTGTGGAAAATAATTATGGAAGTGAATATTGAAAACTGAAAATAAATCAATTAATTAAAAAAAAAGAAATGGAAGGGATGGGATGGGAGCAGCCCAATCATAAAGAATGCTCAGCATAGCAAACTGATTTACTTGTCATCTCAAAGCTGGGATAATGTCATGTTCTTGACCCCTCTTAGCCTTCTCCCAAAATGTTATGTTAACACATTTTAAGTGAATTAATAAATATTTTAAATTATCAGTTTCATTTTCTAATATGGTAAACAAACAAGATATAATTTGCATAAACAAAAGCTCTTTGGGGTCCTCAATAATTTTAAGAGTGTAATGAGGGGCAATTAGGTGGCACAGCTAGGAGAGAACACAGGCCCTAGAGTCAAGAGGACCCGAGTTCAAATCTAACCTCAGACACTGATTAGTTGTGTAACCTTGGGTAAGTTACTTAACCCTAATTGCCCCCCCCCAAAAAAAGAGTGTAATGGGTTCCTGAAACAAAAAAGTTAGAAGAACTGCTCTGGACAAAGCCATGTGAGGGCAAGTTTTTCCTTATATTCAGTCAAAATGTCTCTAGGAAACTCCTACCCCACAGTCCTAGTTCTGCTCTTTAAGCCCCAGCAACATGACTCTGATTCTCCAAAAATACTTGAAGATAGCTATCAGGTCTCCCCTTACACCTAGTGCCAAGTCTTCTCTTCTCCAGGGTATTCCCAATTCCCTCAATCTACTTTTGTATACCTTGGTGTCCTTTCCTCTCACCATTTTGGTACCCAGTTCTCTTATCATCCTGGTTACCCTTCTCTAGACCCATTCCAATTTATCATTTTCCTTCCTAAAATGTGGTACCAGAGCTAAATATACAACAACAGCAACAACAAATGAGCTAACTAAACACAACACTTCAGATATGGCGTGGCCAGGATATAGGGCAGAAGGATGACTTGTTTTGGACAAACCTTTTTTTTTTTTTAATGGAGTCTACTGTTTTAATGTTTTGGCTTCTGTGTCATTCTGTTTGGGTTTGCAGTTTTGTAGCATGCCCACAATTTTTCCACATGAATTCTTGTCTATTCATGCTTTCTCCATCTTGCAACGATTTGAACAGGTGTTTTTTAAAAACAAAGTGAGGACCTAAAATGTTCCTCTATTAAATTTCATCTTTTTAGATCTGACCCACCATTTTAGGCTGTCAAGATCTTTTTGGATCAGATTGTGTCGTCTATCTTTTAGCCAGCCCTCCCAACTTCATGTCATCTGAAAATCTAATAACCATGACATATAAGACTTTACCCAAGTCACTGATAAAAATGAAAACAGAACAGAACCTGGCACTCCATGGGACACCACCCTCTTCCCTATTCCTGCTCCCTCTTCTCCTCATTTTTCTTTATTTTCCCATGTCCTTTCCCATTTCCCCTAATCCCTTCTCTGCCCATCTACTCTTCCTCCTGGAGATTCTCACCTGTGTGCACTGGGGGCTGTTGTCGTTGATGTCTAGGACAAACACCTCCACAGGAGTGGAGGCCTGGAACTTGCCATCAGAAGCCGTCACCTTGAGCAAATACTTGGCAATGTGCTCCCGGTCCAGGGCCTTCTTGGTGGAGATCTTCCACTCATCCCCAGTTCGGCTAATGCCAAACTGGCCCAGCGGATCTCCCTCTGGAGAGATAAGACAGGACCTCATGAGTCAGGCAGCAATGCTTGGTGGGGGAGGAAGAGAAAGAGGGGAAGGATAAGCTTGCTTTATGAAGGTGGCCAATGGCCCAGTGCCATTTTTAGGGTTGTGTCAACCTGCCTAAAGTTCTACTCTTAGAGTTTCACTCATTTGGGTCTAAAAGTCTTTTCCAGCTTCAGGACTAAGTCAAAAAGGGAATCATTCCTCTAACTACCCTGAATACCCCAAATGATCAATGTGGAACAGTGGAAAGAACATTGTCTGGAGTCACAACCCAAACTGATTGAGTTCAAATGCCGCCTGAAAAGTTTAATCACTCTATGACTTTGGGCAAATAAACTTCTATGAACCTCCATTTCCTTCTCTTTAAAATAAGGGGGCTGGACTAGATGGTCTCTGAACTCTCTTCCAGCTTCAGATCTATGTGTCCTGGGAATTTTCTTTCAGTTACCATGTAGACATCCTGGTCAAATTATAACAAGATGACAAGGACATCTGCCAGGTTAATTTTCATCAATTTATATACTATGCCTGGCTACTATGACAAACAGACTCCTGCTTGATGAGAGGTCTCAAGAGAAGGTCGAGTTCCCAGTCAGTCTTTCCCCTTCTGAAGACAGACATCTTTGCCCTGTCCTGGGTCTAATCAGTGAGATGGATTTGAAGGATGAATTCCATGTCAGATAGAGGGCTGTACCATGTCAGGCTGATGGAGACAGAAGCAAAGCAGCCCCAACTCATAGGTCTAGATAGAGCCAAGCTGGTCTGAAGTTTCCTGAGCACTGCCTGTGCCCCTTCCTTCAAAGACTATGCAATGGTTTAATGAGGTAGAAGACTAAGGAGAATATCTTTAGGTCAAGTCTGGTAATCAGACGCAATGCTGGGAGAATATCTCCCACTGCCAGGCAGACTGGAATTCACATTGGGAGAAGCATGTCCTCAATGCAACATTAGGATGGTGGAGATGCAAGAGGGAATGGAGATGCACTTTAACTGAGATAGCATGGTGCAGTGGTGAAGAAAAGCCATGCTCTAGAATTCAGGAGAGCCCAGTCTGAGTTGGAATCACTAATTCACGGTGTGGATCCCTTCCCCTTTCTGGGTCTCAGTCTCTTTATATTAAGAGTGGGGATAATAATGTTCCTTTTGACTCACCTGAGTGTTGTAAGGATAAACGAGACCATGAAATTTAAAAAAATCTATACAATCATGTAACACGAGATTCCACTGCTAGAGAGTCATGCCTTTAAATCTTAAAGCTTTTCTGTCATGTTAATTAAGCATCTACTATGTGACTAGCTTTGTGCCAGATACTGAAGAAGATAAGGTTCCTGTCCTCATAGAGTTTATATTCCAGCTGAGAAGACTTTTTAAAAAATCTTTTCCAAATTTTTTTTTGCTTTTTGGAGGGGGGAGGGTAGGGCAATTGGGGCTAAGTGACTTGCCCAAGGTCACATGGCTAGTTTTTGTGTTAAGTGTCTGAGGCCGGATTTGAACTCAGGTCCTCCCGACTCCAGGGCCGGTGCTGTATTCACTGTGCTACCTAGCCGCCCCTTGAGAAGACTTGTTAAAAGATTCTGGCTATGAGACAACACACTGTCAGGTATAGACAGAAGGGTCTCTAAGAATTCAGAAATAAGAAGGACCAAAGTAAGGCAGGGAGAAGAGAAGAGGGACAAATTAGGGAGTGGAGGTGAATGGAGGGTAGAAGAGAGAGTATTTCAAGCACAGAAACTATATAAGTAAAAACAGCAATGACCATGGGGGTGCAGGGAGTGCTACGTATATAGGTCTGTCCTAGCTAGAATGAAGCAAAGTGCTGTCACTTCCATTAACTGATTAGATCCTCAATCACACACCTATGAGGTGTCCAGGGCAGATGTCATTATCCCATTTTACAGGGAAAGAAACTAAGGCTCAAAGACTTGGCCACAAGGTCCCATCATGAAGTAGAAGCAACAGCAGAACTGGAGCCCAGGTCACCTGACCTGACCCAGGGCTCTCTCCACCACACTGCTCTATATCAAAGCCAGGCCTGATGACCTTACCTGTGATGTAACAGGTGACCTGCCTGTTCTGCTCTGAAATATCTGCATCCAGGGTCCTTAGGGTGACCACGTGTTCTCCAGGGTCACTGTTCTCAATCACTGACCCTCTGTACACATCAGAGGCAAACTGAGGGGCGTTGTCATTCTCGTCTGTGACGGTGACTTCCACCAAGGCTCGGGAAGACAGCTGAATGGCCCGGCCATGATCCGAGGCCACCACATAAAATCTGTAGGTCTCTTGCACCTCACAGTCCAGTTCCCGGAGTGTGGTAATCCAGCCATTCTCACTGTTGATGGCAAAGAGGTCAGCAGCGGCATTTCCCTGTTCAAGAGCCAGGCTGTATGTTACCTCGCCGTTAACACCTGTGTCCTGGTCATTGGCAGTAACTTGTATGACTGTGGTTCCCACTGGCATGTTCTCTGTGAGGAAGGCCTTGTATGGATCAGCTTCAAAGACAGGCTTATTATCATTGACATCTTTCACTTGGATGTTGACAGAAGCCAAGGTGATTAAGCCAGTCTCCTTGTGGGAACAATTAGCCATCACATCAATCTGGTACCATTTTGTTGTCTCATAATCAATAGGCTTCCTCACCTTCAGAGCCCCTGTTTCCTGATCCAAGGAGAAGACACCATCTTTATTACTTTCAGGGGTTGTACCTTTCACCAGACTGTAGATGATAGGATCTTCAGCAACTGCTTTAACTAGCCCAACCTCGGACCCCTCAGGAAGATCTTCAGATACTGAGAAAGTATATGAAGGCTCAGAAAATTTGGGCAAAGTTACTTCATTAGGGACCACTTGAAGTCTTACTGGGATAAGAGAGTCCCAGTGAGGAGGTCCTCCATCTTGGGCTTTGATTTTAAAGTTAAACTCCTGGTTTTCCAACCCAACCAGGCTCTCTTTGACCTTGACTACGCCAGTGGCTGAATTGACCTCGATGACTTCCTCAGCCAAGTCCTCCATTGAGTCTACTGAGTAGGTTACATCTGCATTAGCACCTTCATCTGCATCGTAAGCCAGCACCTGAATGACTGGGGAGCCCTTGCTGACATTGGACTGAACAGACACAGTATAATCAGAGGCCTTGAACTGTGGTGGGTTATCATTTTCATCTGTGAGGATGGTCTTCACAGAGCAGAAAGCCACTTTGCCCCCACCATCCCGGGCCATGACCTTAATGGGCATGAGTTTTTCTGTTGGATTTTCTCGATCCAGTTTCTGAAGGGTAGTTATCTGGCCCCTGGAGTTGATAGAGAACTTTTCACTGGCCAGTTTGTTGATGATGGTATAATCTATGGTGCCATAGGGCCCATCATCTGGGTCAACAGCCAATAGCTCGATCACCTTAGTTCCTATCTCAGCGTTTTCTGCTAATTCAACCTCATAGATGTGCTGACGGAACTCTGGGCTGTACTTGTTGGCATTCGTGGTGTTGATATACACTGGTACAGCAGTCCTGAAGACCCCATCTGAAGCAGCTACCCTCAGTTGGTAAGCAGGATCGAGGTCCTTTCTGCAGAAGTTAAACATAGAAATAATTCCAGATGTGCGGTTGATGATAAAGTGCCGGTCCTCATTGCCTGAGAGAATCAGATACTCCAGCCGGGTGGTGTCCCCACTGTCAGGGTCCAGAGCCTGAACTTTAATCACCAGGTGTCCACAGGTTGCCAGCTCACTTATGTTGGCTTCATATTGAGGCTGCCTGAAAGCGGGTGGGTTGTCATTGACATCAGATACATTAACAATGATGAGGGTTTCTGCACTAAGTGGGGGTACCCCATGATCCACAGCTCTTACTTTCACATGGAACTGTTGCTGGGTTTCATAATCCAGCTCCTGAGCTGTGGACATCTCCCCTGTGCTTTCATCGATCTGGAAGAATGAGGAATCCTCAGAGCCATCCTCCACGATCCAATAAGAGACATCCTTGTTCTGACCAGAGTCCCGGTCGTTAGCCAGTAGTTGGATCACAGGGGTCTGAGCAGGCAAGCCCTCTGAGACCAAAGCAGTGTAGACCAATTGGGAGAAAACAGGAGGGTTATCGTTGATGTCCTCTACCTGGACTTCCACTGTGGCTTCAGAGAAGGACCCCAGAGCTGTATCAGTGGCTCTAACAGTAAATACATGCTTGGTCTGGGATTCATAGTCCAATGGACCTGTCACAGTCAGTACACCAGTCTTGAAGTCAGCAGTAAACAGTGTCAATGACTCTTCTTCCATGATGTTATAGATCAACCGTAGTCCCTCGGGGCTCCGAGCCTGAGTGTGAAGGATGGGAGTATAGAGTGCAATGTTCTCAGGCACTTGGACTTTATAATGAAGACTCTGGAACAGTGGGTTGGATTTATTCCTCACTGTGACAAGCACATTTTCCTCAGTCTGTAGGGATGGGTTACCTCCATCCCGAGCAATGACTCTCAGGGTATATTTATTTAAGGCTCGATAATCAAAGGGTTTCTTGAGTGAAATATCTCCAAGATAGGGATCAATCCAGAAATACACATAGTCCTCTGCAAATGCATATGTGATGGCCCCATTGGCTCCTATATCCAGATCGGTGGCAGACACTTGGAAAAGAACATCTCCTGGTTCTGTGCCGTCTTGAATAGCTGTATAATATGGCAAATGCTTGAACTCAGGGGGATTGTCATTGACATCTTCAATGGAGACCCTCACGGTGGCTTGGGCCACTCTTGGGGGGTGTCGATCATCCCTCACTTTCACAGCTACTTCATAAATATCCTGCTGCTCACGGTCAAATGCCACACCCCTCGTTTGAAGCACACCCACCGAATGGATCATTTGGAACATGTCTGTTCCATTCAAGACTGAGTAAGAGAGGGTATCATTGAGCTGACTGCCCTGAACACCCAGGAGGATCAAAGCCTGTGTGTGCCAAGAGTTCTCTTTCACAGTTACTGTATAGACATCATGGTCAAATTTTAATGTGGTAATAGGAGCTTCAGTCAGGTTAATTTTTACCACTGAGGTATCATAATGTAAGCCGTCAAAAGCCTTCACAGTGAGGTCACAAGAATGGCCCAGAAGAGCCACGTCCACCACGGAGATGAGACCGGTGACTGGGTGAATAAAGACAGCATCATTAGCATTTCCAGCAATGATGCTATAAGTGACCTCTGAGTCAGCATCAATGGCCTGCACTTGAAGGAGCTCCATCCCTGGATGGACTGGCAACAAAACTGTCACTTCGTACAGATCCTTTGAAAACACAGGAGGGGAATCATTCACATCTTTAACATGGATTGTGACCCTGGTAGGCTTGGAGGCAAATAAGATGGGGTTTCCTTGGTCATGGACATGAATGCTGAAGCTGAAAGAGGGGATATGCTCATAATCCATCTCCATCACAGTGGTGAGGGTCCCCATGCTGGGATCGATTCTGAAAAACTTTAAAGCTTCCCGCTCTAGAATCTCATAGACCAACAAGGCATTGGCATCTGTGTCAGCATCAGCTGCACGGACCACAAGAGGGTGATTGTATTCACCCAGAACCATGCTGTGGATTGGAGCAGCTTCGCTGATATGGCCTACAAAAGAAGAATTTGCGAAAACGGGAGCATTGTCGTTCTCGTCAATTATGTACACGAGCACCAAGACATCGGCAAAGGCCCCCGCCATGTTGCTGCCACGGATTTTTAGCTGGTAAGAGGAGACTTTTTCGTGGTCCAGATTCTTCTGCGTAGAAATAAGGCCAGAATAGGAGTTTATGGAAAACACACCGTCTTTGTTTCCCTCTCTCATCTCGTAGGTGACTTCAGAGGTACTCACGGCCGACACCAATAGGAGAGGAGAGCCGATGGCAACAGATTCAGGGATCTCTGCAAAATACTCGGCCATGGAGAAGACGGGGGCACTGTGGTCGGAGGGGTGGATGTGAATTGTCACAGTGGCCACATCATGCAACGGGGGCGACCCTCGGTCTTCAGCCTTCACTGTTAGCATGTATTGGTCCTGAGGCATCAGCTCGAGCTTCTGAGTCACTGTGATGATTCCCAGGTGGGGGTCAATGCTGAAGAAACTCTCACTGTTCCCTGAAACAAAAGATAAGACCACATCAAATTTGTTGTGCCTTCAAAAGGCAGCCCTGACTTCTCTTTACAGAGGGTGCTATAAGTAAACTGAGCCACTAAAGCATTCCCAGGTCCAGTCAATATTCTGAATCCTTCCCATTTCCTTCACTCCATGTCGCAAGACTCTCCACCCCCCCCACACACACACACACACATACACACAAATGTCCTGCACTTGGCTGTTACTTCTTCTTAGAATGCCTTCCTCCCTCTTCCTACCATCTCTGACTGAGGACAATTCATCTTTCTATCAGGGATCCCCATCTGGATGCCTTTCACACTTCTTGTATGCATTTGTCATATTCTAATTTGTATTCAATTTATCTGCCAATACTCTTCTCTCTACCTACTGCGCTGGGAGCCTGAGATGACTACGTGTCTTACATATTCAAATCAATAGTGTAATTTAATTTGACATTTATTTGCTAAGTACCTATTATGTACTGAGCACAGTAGTGGCTCAGTGAGGTGAGTAGATGATTTAGTGGATAGAGCACTGGGCCTGGAGTCAGGAAGACATGAGTTCAAATCTGGCCTTAGGTACCTACTAGCTGTGTGACCCTGGGCAAGTCATTTAACTTCATTTACCTCAGTTCCTTCCACTGTAAAATGGAGATAATAACAGCACTTACCTTCCAAGGTTGTTGTGAGGATCAAATGAAATATTTGTAAAGCATTTTAGCACAATGCCTGGCATGCAGTAGGCACCATATAAATGCTTATTTCCTTCTCAGCACCCTTCCCTATGCTTGGTGCTAGGAGAAATACAAAGATAAGTGGGGAGACTGGACACAAGCCTAGATAACCATCATGCACACATATGACAGTGTCTGTCATATGCAGGACAGGGTGTGATAAGGACATCGGGGAGGTAAAGGAGCAAGGAAAAGGTTGCTAAAGGATGAGGAAGTATCCGACAGGAGAAGAGGAAGGAGGTGCAGCATGAGTAGCAAAGGTAGAGAATGGGAAGGGCCAGAGCACGTCCAGAGACAGAGCCACTGACTTTGGCTGGAGGGCAGGGTGAACGCAGAAAAGAAATATGAAGTCATGCTGGAAACCTCAAGGGTCACCAAACTGTGACAGGCCTTGAATGCCAGCATAAGGATTGTGACATTCACTTCTAGCACCCCCAGTGCCTGGCATAATTCCCTGCACAGAGTTGTTATTTACTAATAAGGCCTAAATTAACTAATTAATATTGAAAAACTTGGGGCGGCCAGGTAGCACAGCGAGTAAGAGCACCGGCTCCAGTGTTGAGAAGACCTGGAGATCGAATCCCGGGCTCAGACACTTAGCACCCACCCAGAAACACCTGGCCGTGTAACCTTGAGCAAGTTACTTAACCCCAATTGCTTAGGGGTGGCCAGGTGGCTCAGTGAGTAAGAGCACTGGCTCCAGTGTCGGGATGACCTGGATCAAATCCAGGCTCAGATACTCAGAAATAACTGGCCATGTAACCTTGAGCAAGTTACTTAACCCCGATTCCTTAAAAAAAAAAGAAAAAAAAAAAAGAAAAACCAAGGCTGGCATGAATCTTTGAAACAAGGTAGGAAATTTATTAGAGTGAAAATCACAGCAACAGGGACATTTCAAAGGGATTAAGCATTTATATAGCGCCTTCTTTGTGCCAGGAAATGTGCTAAACGCTTTGCAAATATTGTCTCATCTAATCCTCACAATAACCCTGAGAGGTCGGTGCTTGCTATTCTCATTTTACAGCTGAACAAACTAAAGCAAACAGAGGTTGAATGACTTTGCCCAGGATCACACAGCTGGGGAGTGTCTGAGGCCAGATTTGAATTCAGGTCTTCCTGATTCCAGGCCCAGTGTTCTATCCACCATACCACCCTGCTGCCTCAATGGTGCCGACCTTTGGAAGAGCTTCAGTGCACATATGTGTATGTGTATGTGTATGTGAGAGCCTGGGTTTTATACTTACATTTCAAATACTTCAAGAATCTCTGACTTTGTGACTCTGTCAGTATGGTATTCTCCTTCCATTAAGGTAACACATAACGCTTCTGAACTTATTTTGGCTGATCCCTCGGACAGCTGATACAGCGTCTGTCAACAGGCCCTTACTCATAGCTTTTCTGGTCCTTCTGGCACCTACCAGGCCTTGTGTTCCACTGGAATAGTTTTCAAGAGATCAGGATTGCCTGCATGCCCACCTGTATGTGTATAAACTTGTACTTACCTTGATAATTCAAGGACTTGTGATTTTGCTGGTGTAGAAGTATTAATTCAAGTCCCTGTGTGTACCAAAGACTGTCTTGGTGTTGTAATGTACTATTGCTCAGAAATTCGTTGACATGTTCACTCCTAGCTCTACAAAGCGTGGTCCCCTTTGGCTCCTGGTAATTCTAGACTAAGATTCTGAATCAAGTACTTGGCTGGGTATCCATGCACTCTTAAGCTTCCCACTAAGCTGCTCACCTGCCTGGAGAGAGTACTGAACTTGGCCATTAGATCCTCGGTCAACATCCAGGGCTCTGACCTGCAACAGCTCTGTGCCCAGGGAGGCTGTGTTGGAAGTAGTTGTCTCATAGTGGAGCTGGGTGAAGCTAGGTGGGTGGAGGTTACAGTCTTCTATTTGGATAGTCACCCATACAAAATTCCTCTTGATGGGTATTTCCTGATCCCTAACCTAGAAAACCAAAGAAGGAGGACCAGATTAATAGCAGGTAGCATAGGATAATCTCTTTCTGCTGGGCCACAAGAAAGGGAAGCAGGGAAATTAAAAAGGCTTTCCCTCTGAAAAGGTTATAAATAGACAACTGAAAGTATATATTACTAGAGAGAGAGAGATCAAAGGCTGGATAGAAACCACTTGCAAGAGCTTATGATGCAAGCTGTCTTAAGGAGTTCTCGAGGTAGCAGTGAATAAATCTTAAAGAGACTCTAAGTCAGAAAGTACATAGTGAATTAGAGCTATTACAATTTGGGTGAAGAGTTGGATTAAATTAAGCAGTGATTGATAACAGTGAAAGGTTAGCAACAAAAACTTATTTGTAGCTAGGCTCTTTTTGTATTCCTTTAAAACTTAACTCTAATCACTCTACTGCACTATTCTGCTCCTATGATTTCTCTGCTTAGAAATATTCAATGGCTCACCATCGACTAAATGCCTTTTCCTAATGTTTAAGGCCCTCCATAATTTGTCTCCAATCTTTATAGTCTTACTTCCATATTTTGTACACTTTCATGTACTCTATAGTTCAGTCGAACTGTAGTATTTACCATCCCTGTCATTGTTCAATAGTTTCAGTCATGTCTGATTCTTCATGAACCTTTTGAAGTTACCTTGGCAAAGATACTTTGGAGTGGTTTGCCATTTCCTTCTCCAGCTTATTTTACAGAAGAGGAAACTGAGGCAAACAGAGTTAAGTGACTTGCCCAGGGTCACACAGCTAGTAAATGTCTGAGGCTGGATTTGAATCCAAGTCTTTCTGACTCCAAGCCTAAAGGTCTGGCCACGTTTACCATCCCTACCCCTTCTCATATTGCCTTGTTCTATCTCTGTGCCTTTCCTCATGCTGTCTTCTATACATGGGGAGGCAAGGGAGTGAGGAAAGAGAATCTCCTTTCCTTATCTTAGTCTCTAAATTCTATGTCCAATATTTAATTGTCCAATATTTCAACTATGACTTTATACGTTTCTATGTTAGAGAAGAAAAGAAGAACAGATCAGAACCATTTGCATTTGACTTTGATATGCAGTCAGAGGTAGTCTGACTTTTGGTGAAAAGACAGGTCTTGCTTTCCTCACCCAACACAGTGTGGCACTATATATATATACTGAATGCTTTGAGGGAGAAGACAGCAGTGTCTGTGATTACAGGGGAACTTCTGTTGTGGGGACTGATACAGTTCAGGCTTTGGGAGTTTGGCAGTGGAGAAGAAGGGGTGCGGGGTAACAGACAGGCTCATTTTCCATGTGTTTTTTCTCTTGTCTCTATGTAGATCTGTAAGTTGGCTCACAAGTTTCATTCTTACTATTTCTTTCTCTCAAAGAGATGAAAAATGAAAGTTTTTCAAGCTGTAAGAGACTTTACAGGTCATCTATTTCTCTCTCCTAATTTTAAGATGAGAAAAATGAAGCCCAAGGTTGGATGTTGGGGAGGAGGGTGGGCAAGAATGGGAACACACCTAGGATTCGAGCCCAGATCTTTGGATTCAGCTCTAATGATCCTTTTATTACATTCTGTTGCTTTAAGGCTTAGAAGGTACAGAATGAGGGTTGTGACACATCTGGGCCACATCTGGCATATGCCGAGTGTCTCTGATGCTTAAAGTTCTTCTTGTTGTTATTACTCGGTTGTGGCCCCCTCTTATAATGACCCCATTCGGGGTTTTCTTGGCAAAGATCATGCAGCAGTTTGCCATTTCCTACTCCAGTTCATTTTACAGATGAGTAAACTGAGGCAAAACAGGGTTAAGTGACTTGCCCAGGACCACACATTTATTTGTAGAGAATATTGATAAGTTTTAAAATAAAATTTAATAAAAAATTTTAAATAAAAATAAGTTTTTTTAAAATTTTGAAAAGTAGAAATGTGCTATGATATTTGGTTATATCGGTCCACCTTGTGGTAATCTGCCCAAATTGCAGTTATGGTGACTTGGATAAAACAGTGGAAAATTTGTCCTTGTACAGCTTAACCTATACAATGACAGGAAACATCATAACATTCTAGAATTCCTGGACTCTTTTACTTTCCTCTTTAGATGAGACATTCCTGGGAAGCTGAGGCTGTTTATTTTACTTTACATAGACAATAGTAGACAATAATAACAGCTAGTGTAGTGGATAGAGCACTGGCCCTGGCGTCGGGAGGAGCTGAGTTCAAATCAGGCTTCAGACACTTACTAACTGTGTGACCTTGGGCAAGTCACTTAACTCTACCTCCTAAATAAATGAATAATAGCTCACATTTATATAGCACTTTAAGGTTCACAAAGTACTTTACAAATATGACCTCATTTGATCCTCTCAACAACCCCAGAAGGTAGGTATTAGTATTATCCCTGATTTACAGATAAGGAAACTGAAGCAGGCAGAGGTTAAATGACTTGCCCAGAGTCACACAGTCAGTTAAGTATCTGAATCTGGATTTGGACTCAGATCTTCTTGGCTCCTGGCACAGGACTGTCTCTACTCTGCCACCTAGCTGTCTAAGAATAAACCTTTGTAGATGAACATTTCCCTACTTTTCAAGGAGGCTTATGTTCTGGTCTATAAAGTAATCCTCAGCTTAATCAGTATGCTGTTACTTTCTTTATGAAAATTAAAGGTCACCATTCCAAGACCCACTGCCTTGAATGGAGCCTGGACTAGGGCTCTGGGATCAAATGTTCCAGGTTCTACTATTCACCTGAAAGTCAGGATGGTATAGAAAGAGAAGTGAATGGGGCAGCTAGGTGGCACAGTGAATAAAGCACTGGCCCTGGAGTCAGGAGGACCTGAGTTCAAATCCGGCCTTAGACACTTAACACTACTAGCTGTGTGAACTTGGACAAATCACTTAACCCCAACTGCCCAGCCCTCCCCCCTCCAAAAAGCAAAATAACAACAAAAAAGAGAGAAGTGAACTGTGAGACAGAAGACCTAGCCTTCCATCCTCTCTCCACCTCTAATTCACCATCTTACCTCTCTGTGCCTTAGTTTCCTCATTACTAAAATGAGGACAATTGTACCTCTTCTTCTACTCTCATAGAGATGGCATAGAGATTAATATAAGGAGATAATAGATGTGAAAATATTTTGTAAAGGATAAAGCAGTTCAGCAAAATGATGGATCATTATATTGTCATTACTGTTATTGCTATTATCAGAAAACATATCTTTCAGGAGTCAGCAGTTCTTCCAAGACTCCATCTAGTTGTACTTTCAAATAAACCTGTCCTTAAATGTATGCCCGCTTTCCCAGAGGACTCACCATAACAGTCAAGACGTGATGGCTAAGGCCTGAGCCCAGGTCCAGTTTTCCCACAGTCACCAGAGAGCCACTGCTTGGATCAAGCTGGAAAAGCTTGGTACTGCGGGTGTCCACACTTCCCTGGATTGTGTAGACAAGGTTCTTGCCCTTGTCTTGGTCTGTGGCTTGGACTCGGAGGAGCTCTAACCCTGGGGGAGTGTCTTGGGGTACCTTCACCTCATACTGAGCTTCCAGGAACTGGGGTCGATGCTGGTTGATGCTGATCAGGTGGATAAAAACCTGGGAAATTCAAGACAGAGGAAGAAATAGAGACAAATATTCCTTAAAGAATCTTAGGAGCCAGAAGAGACTTTACACAGTTTCCATTCCAACCTCCCAGCCAATGCAGGAATCTCTTTGCAGCATCCCTGGCAGGCTGGCCATCTCAGCTCTTTCTGAAGACCTCCAAAGGTGGGTATCTCACTACCTATCCCAGGCCCATTTCACTGTTCGGTGGCTCTGTTATAAGATGCTCCCTTAAATTGAATTGAAAACTGCCTCCTAGCAATGTGCATCCATTGGTCATAATTTTGCCACACAGGATAACTCAAGTTCTTCATGAGTGGGAGACCTTAAGGTCAAGGGTTAGCCCTAATGCCAGTACTAGTGCCTGTCTCCATCTTGGTGGTCTCATCATGGTTCCTCCAACAACCACTATCTGTATTGATAATATTTGAGTTCACTCACCTAGAAGCAAGCAGTTGGACTAGATCACCCCTTGGGGATGCTTGTTCAATTGGGGAAATTCATCATTAGTCACAATGTTCCCCATGCTGACACTCCCCATGCTCCTGCCAGTCTCATCCTGGGAATTTTCACTTGTGGCCACAGATTTGTTACAGCTATGGATTCTAGCCTGGTGAGTCACTCCCACAATCCCATACTGGAATGGCATAGAATCTCTGCCCACAGATAGGTGGAAAAGTTTGGCCTGAGCTACAGGCTGCAGGAGGGGCAGGACCAACCAGATGCCCTGCCCCAGAGCTGTCCAGTGCTATCCCCTGTTTCTGTTTCCATTTGCCTTCCCAATGGTGCCACCTTCCCCTTTGGGAATCTAGGACTCTCATACTCTCTCCTCTCTTCTGATCAAACCCTATTCTCAAAAAAACTTCTTATAAAATCATAGAATCTCAGAGAACCAAAAGATATCAGAGATCAACAAATTCAGTCCCTGCTCCAGCAGGAATCTACTTTAGAATGTGAGTGTTTCTGGTCATTAGAAAAGTTTTTCCCATCTTGAGCAGCAATCTGGGTCTGCATTGCCCACCCTTTCCTCCTAGTTCTGCCCCCTACAACTGATCAGAATAAGGCTAATTCAGGGATGGGGAACCTGTGGCCTCTAGGGTACATGTGGCCCTCTAGGTCCATAAGTGCCACTCTGACTGAATCCAAACTTCACACAACAAATCCTCTTAATAAAATAATTTGTTCTGTAAAACTTGGCCTCAACGTCGCAGGTTCCCCACCCCTGGGCTAATCCTTCTTTCATATGACAGCCCCCAGGATGCTAAAGACAGCCACCATGTTCTCCATACACTTCCTTTTCACCTTGCCAAACATTCTTAGTTCCCTCTATGGATCTCCCTAGAATATGGTACCCAAGGGGCAGCCAGGTAGCACAGCGAGTAAGAGCACCGGCCCCAGTGTCGGGATGACCTGGGATCAAATCAGGGCTCAGACACTTAGCACCACACCCAGAAATAACTGGCTGTGTAACCTTGAGCAAGTTACTTAACCCCAATTGCTTTAAAAAAAAAAAAGAATATGGTACCCAATCCCCTCACTATCCTGGTCACATTTCTCTGGACATGCCCCCATTTTATCAGAGTTCTGCATCAAATGTCTCACTCACGACTAAGCATACTGCATTGCAGATATGGCCTGACCAGACTATGTCCCTTTTTATGGACACTTTGCCTATAATAATGCTGCCTATTAACTGATTTTTTTGGGGGGAGGGATGTCATGTTGTTGACTCAAGTTTAATTAATAATGATGGCTAACATTTGTATAGAGTTTACTATGTGCCAGGCACTGTGTACTTTGCAATTATCATCTCATTTGATACTTACAACTGAGGCAAACGGAGGTTATGTGACTTGCCCAGGGTCACACAGCTAATAAGTGTTTGAGGTCAGATTTGAACTCAAGTCTTCCCGACTCCAAGCCAACATTCTATATACCGTACCACCTAGCTGCCCAAGACTTGGCAGTCCAGAAACCCAGATTTTTTTCCACATACATCTCCCATCTACTACTCACCCAGTAGATATTTCGAATCCAAATAAGGACATCACATTTGTCCCTATTAAATTCCATCTTATCACATTCGATCTATCCCAGAGATCATTTGATCTCTTAGGATGCTAGAGTTATCATTCACAGTGTTAAGGAACACTCCCAGCTTCACAGTAATCCATGCTACCTTTGCTTTTATCATTGATAAAAATGCCTGGGAACACATGGTCAAAGACAGATCCTGGGCAAGTGACCTAACTTCTGCCATGCTCAATTTCCTCAGCTGTAAAATGAGGATCATAACCCACCTACATTGCAGGGTCATTGAGAGGATCAAATGGGATAATGTTTGTAAGAGGCACTTGGTACATAGTAGGTGCTATGTAAATGAGTATTCCCTTCCCTTCCCCTGGGACACACCCTAGAGACCTCCCTCTGTGTTCCCATATTTTAGGAAATGCATTTTGTAAGCTGTAGAATGTTCATAGGAAGGGTGAACAGGATCATGAGGGGCCTGGAGACTCAGGCATATGCCAATAACCCAGTGAAGGAAATAGAACTAGTTAGCCTGGAAAAGAAAAGGCTTAAGAGAAACAGGGTTGATGTCTTCCCCTATCTGAAGGGCTATATTTTAGGGATTATAGATTTAAACCTAGAAGTGACCTTCGAAGTCACTAAATCCAACCCCATTGTTTTACAATTGTGGTTGAGTCAGGAAACACATCCACTCTTTCTGTCACACTATACAGCCTCTCATCCTACCTTAGACTTGTCTTGTTCAGCCCTGGAGGGCAGAACTAGAAATACTAGGTGGAAAGAGATTTACATTTCATAGGAGAACAAAACCAAAACCAAAACCAAACTTCCCAACGCTTGGTCCTAAGGTAGAATGGGCTGACTCAGGAGAAAGGGAGCTTCCCACCTCTAGAGGTCTTCAAATAGAAGCTGGATGACTGACTACATGCTAGGGATTTTGTAAAGAGGGTTCCTGCTCAAGTGTGGTTTGGGCTAGATGACCTAGCTTGGGTCACAGGCAGCTGGTAGCACAGTGGATAGAACACTAAACCTGGAGTCAGAAAACCTGGGTTCAAATCTGGTGTCAGACACTTACTGGCTGTGTGACTCTGAGTAAGTCATGTAACTTCTGTTTGCCTCGGTTTCCTCATCTGTAAATTGGAGCTAATAATAGAGCCTACCTCCCCAGGTTGTTATGAGGATGAAATGAGATAATATTTGTGAAGCACTTAACACAATGGCTGGCTCATAGTAGGCGGGTACTATATAAATGCTAGCTATCATGATGGTGATTTCTGAGGTCTCCCTTGAGCTAGGATTCTGTGGCCTCTCATCCACAGTACATTCTAAATTAACACACAGCTATGGGTGAGAGATGTATTCATAACCAAAGAGGCAATTACAAACAATAAAACTGATAACTTTGATTATATTAAATTGTAAAGCTTCCACACAAACAAAATTAACAATTCTAGGATAAGAAAGGAAACAGTCAAGTGGAAAAAACAATCTTTGAATCAAATTTCTCTGATAAGAGTTTGGAATCTAAGGTATATAAACAAGTAATGTGTGTGTGCGTAAAACCAAAAGTCATTCCCCAATACATAAGTGGTCAAAGCATACGAACAAATACTTGTAAAAAGAACTACAAATTATTAACAACCATAAGAACAAATACTCCAAATCACTACTAATAAGAGAAAAGCAAATCAGAATAACCCTGAAGTTTCATCTCACACCCAGCAAATTGGCAAAGATGGCACAAATGTTAGTTATTATTAAAGATGTCAAAAAATGGGAATAATCAACATTGAAGGGGTTATGGGAAGATAGACACACTAGTGCATTGTTGGTGAAGCTGTGAATCAGTATAACTCTTTTGGAAAACAATTTGGAATAATAAAAATAAAATAACTCATCTGACCATACCCTTGAACCCAGATATTCCCCCTAGTAAGTTTATACCCCATGGAGGCCTTTAATAAAGAAAGTCTTTCTATATGCTGAAATAGTTAGAGTAGCACTTTTTGTGAGAGCAAAGAATTGGAAACAAAGCAACTACCTATTGATTAGGAAATGGCTACACCTGATTGTAATGGAAAATTACTATTCTATAAGAAACAATGAATATGATGAAAATAGAGGCTCATGGAAAGATTTACATGAGCATCAGGTAAGTTATTACTAACTGAAAGGAATATGACCTCCAGATCTTGTAAGACATCCAAGCCTAAACATCCAAGAATAAACATTGCCAGACGAGGGAAAATGACTCAACACTTGATCAGGTAGAGGACTCTCTGAAGTCTCAAAAAAACGTGGAACCATGGCAGAATGTTCCTAAGTGGTCTAAGAGAAACAAGAATCATGAAAGCGGAATTTAGGGCCTGCAGACCAGAAACTGGGCAGCTAGGTGACACAGTGCACAGAGTGCTGGGCCTTGAGTCAGGAGAATCATCTTCCTGAGTTCAAATCAGTCCTCAGATACTTACTAGCTGAGTGACCCTGGCCAAGTTATTTAACTCTGTTTTCCTCAATTTTCTCATGTGCAAAATGAAGAAGAAAATGGCAAACCATTACGGTATCTTTTCCAAGAAAACCTCAAATGGGCTCAGGAAGAATCAGACACAACTTATATACCCGAACAACAACAGCAAAAATTATTAGTGGAATAGAAAAATTTGAATCCACTATGGGAGAGAAAGAGAGACAGAGAGAGAGAGAGAGACAGACAGACAGACAGACAGACAGAGGGGGGGGAGAGAGAGAGAGAAAAATTGAAAAAGAAATAGAAGTAAAGGACAATCTAGAAGAAAAGATGCAAAAAATCAATAACATTAAAAGAAAAAAATGCATATGGAATGGCTTTCTGAGAGGAGAGGAATATTGAAGAAAATTTTGGTGCAATATCTTTAGAAAGATCTTTTAGAAATTAAAGGTTTGAGAAGTCTAATTTTTCATCCTTCCCTCCCACTCCCTGCCTACTCAGGAAGGCTCAGGAAGACCCTTGGTGGAATATTCATGAAAATTTGGACAGTGGGTATTGTTATGGGTTTTGTGAATACTATGAAAATCAGATGCAAATGACACCAAAATCAGCATGCAGCTTAGTACTTTTCCAATAAAACTGTAACAGTGATGAGGGGTCTACTGCATAAAAGAATAGCTCTTTTATACATACTTTGGTCTATAATTTCTCTTGAAGGAAATACCTTTTTTTAGCAGAAAAACTTCTTAGTGAGAAAGTGATCAATAAATACTGATTTATTAAGTGAAGATAGAATAGAAGAAGGAAGAATGGGAATAGGAGGAAGAGAAGTAAGAATCAGTCAGTCAGTCAGTAAACACTTAAGTGCCTCCTATGTGCCAGGCATTGAGATAAGCTCTAGGAATTCAAAGAAAGGTAAAAGACAGTTCTGGCTCTCAAGAAGCTCAAGGTCTAATGGGAGAGACAATATGAAAATGGCTATGTATAAACAAGATATATACAAGACATAATAACAATATATAATAATACTGTAATATATAAAATATAACAATGTATACAAGAAATAAGTAACAGAGAGGAGGCATTAGAATGAAGAATTGGGAAAAGCTTCCTGTACAAGGGTGTCCCTAAAGTCTAGAAACATGGGAAATCTCATTAACTATGCATATTTTCAAGAAATGAAATGAATGAAATTTTCAACAACATTTTATTTAATTAGCATAAGTGAGATTTCATAGGAAGACATAGGAGACACATAGGAAATCTCATTAATTAATTTAATCTCATTAATATGGAAAATAGTCCCCAATAGCTAATGAAAGCTTTTATTGTCATGGCTAAAATTTATGCTAATTAAACAAAACGTTGTTAAAAATCTCATTCATTTCATTTCTTGAAAATATGTATAGTTAATGAGATTTCCTATGTGTCCAGACTTTAGGGATACCCTGCAGAAGAATTGAAGGAAGTGAGGAGGTGGAGATGAAGAAGAGAATGGCAGCCATGAGGGAAGGCCAGAGAAAATGCCCAGAGTTGGGAAATGGAGCATTTTGTTTGACAGCAGCCAGGAGGCTCTTGTCACTGAATCAGAGAGAACATAGGGGAAGGGTAGTCTAAAGAATAAGAAGCCTGACTATGATGTGGGGTGGGGGGAACATGCAGGCACAGATCACGAAGGGCTTCAAATGTCAAACAGAGGATCTTCTCATCGATCCTGCAGGTGGTAGAGAACCACCAGAATTTATTATGTAGGAAAGATGGTCAGATGCGGTCAGACTTGCATTTTAGGCAGATCATTCTCAAGAGTCGAGTGGAGGATGGACTACAGTGGGGAACAACTTGTTGCCGGGCAACCAATAATCAATGAATAAACCATTAAGTGCCCACTATATGCCAGGTGCTGGTGGCTATTGCAATAGTCCAGGTGTCAGGTAATGAAGGCCGGCATCAGGGGGTGGCAGCATCACAGCAGAGAAGAGAGAATTTTTGGGAGATGTTGCAAAGGTAAAATTCGCAGGCTTTGGCGACAGATTGGGGATAAGAGTGAAGGTAAGAAAGAGTGAAAAGTCAAGGATGACACCTAGCCCGGGAACCCGGGGGACTGGGAGGACATTACCCTTGACGGTAATAGGGAAGCTTAGGAAGGGGGAGATTTGGGGGGCAAAGACAATGAGCTCAATTCTGGACATGCCAAGTTTAAGATATTATAGGATATCCAGCTTGAGATGTCCAATAGGCAGTTAGAGAAAAGAGAAAGTGAGATGAGAAGAAATTAAGGGAGACAGAAGAGGAAAAGGAGGAAGGAAGAAATGACAGAGAAGAGCAAAAGAAAGATGATAATAGGATCCCAAGATCACGGATTTAGAGCTAGAAGGAGCTCTAAAGTCCACCAAGGCCCGTACCCTAATTCTACCAATGAGGAAACTGAGGCCCAGTGAGGTTAAGCGACTTGCCCGTGGTTGCACAACAAGTAAAAGCCTGAGGCAGGATTGGAACTCCAAGTCCAGGACTTTATCTACTGGAGAGTGTGAGGAAGAAGAGGTGGGGAGGAAGGAAAAGGAAAAAGGAGAAAGAGGCATCAAAGGGAGAGGGAAAAAGAGGAGAAGGAGAAGGAGAAGATGATTGAGAGGAGACAGGATGCAAAGGAAGGTGGGGTGGGGTATGAAGGAGTGACAGAAGACAGGATTGCCCAGCTCTGCCTGTCAGGGGGCCTAGACAGTTCTTACCTGGGTGGTGATCGTGCGGGAGCCATCCGTCACCTCCACTGTCAGGTTATAGCTTGCCTTCCTCCTGGAGTCCAGGCGCCTGGCAATGACCATGCTGCCCGTGGTCATCTCAATGTCAAAATCCATGTCCTCATCACCACCTAAGTGTAAGGAGGCAGTGGGGAGCGAGACAGAAACAAGATCAGTGGGCTCTGGGCAAGGAAAACTTAGGTTCCTCACTGCCACAGGACTCCAGCCAACAAGCCCCAAGGAGTGTGTGTGTGTGTGTGTGTGTGTGTGTGTGTGTGTGTGTGTGTGTGTGCATTGTTGTTGTAAAGGTGTGGAAGTGGGGAGTAGAGTAAGAAAAGGAAAGCAGATGATCTTTAGGAAAGAATCCCTGACAGGGATTCTAGGTGCTCCCCAAAAAGCACTGTAATATCTAAGTACCCTTCCCAAGAGTCCAGAAAGCAGCAAGCTTATCTTCTAAAACTGTCCAACTGAGACTGAAATAATGGGACAGGGAGAAGTCAAACCCATTGACATCACTTGGGGATGAGTGAGACGAATCCCTTCCTCCCAACCCCCCAAAATATGAAGGCTTTCCCTAAGTGGAGTTAACTCAGCTACACCTAGAATGCAGTAGAGAGAAGTGGCCCCAAATTTGGGGCTAGCCTGTAGAAAAGAGGCTCAGAGCCCAGCTCACCAGAGATGTTGAACCACAGCAGGCCAGGTGGGTCCTCAACACTGACCATGCCCACCATGTGGTTCACAGGGTCAGTCTCCATGGCAGCAAACTTGTAGTGGGGCTCATCAAAGGCCCACGGCTTTCCTGAAGGGCTGGGCCGAGGGATCCACTCTATGTGCAGCCTGACGCTGGAGGAGCGTGGGGGCTGCCCACTATCGACTGCCTGGATCTGCAAATCGAATCATCAATCAATCAACACATGTTTATTAAAGCCCCTGTTCTATGCCAGGTATGGGGATATGAGTCCAAAGAACAGGAAAATCCCTAATTGAAAGGAGCTCACCGTCTAATGGGGGAGACAACAAGGCCATATAAAAACATAAATAACAAATACAAAAATCTAGACGAGGGAGTTGGGGAGAGAGGGCACCAGCACTTGGATGCAAAGGCAGGCTTCTTACAGAAGATGGTACAAAACTTGTATCATAAAGAAAAAGGCTGAGGAAAGGAAAGAGTGTGCTCCAGGCATGCAGCACAGCCCATGCAAAGGCATGGAGATGGAGTGTCATTGGTCAGTTTGCCTGTAGTGCAGAGTGCAAGAAGGGCAGTAATGTTCAGTGAGGCTAGAAAGTTCGGTTGTGCAAGGCTTTAACAACTAAACAAAGGAGTTTATGGTTTGTTTTTCCACTAGAGTCGGTTGAGTAAGAGAGAGACAAAAAGTAACCAGAACCTACTGGGAAGGTCTTGGAATTAATGATGGGGGTGGGGGGAGGTTCCTGAGCCCCTCAGGGAGAGTGAGAGCCCCTATGGCTCTGTCTAATCCTGACATCCAAGACCCCTGGTTTTTCTCTATCTTAGTTTCCTTACCTATACCATGTGACCCATCGCAAATTGCATTAATTACTATTTTTCAGAAAAATGTCACAACAGCTAAAAGACCAGGTATCTGCAACACCCCTCAATCTTCAATCCTAGATTCACTTCTATTGGGATCTTTGGTCCTTTAATTCCTTCCTCTTTTCCCATTCTATCAAGGCTGATCTGACCTCACTCTGTCTCCTCTATAACCAGTCTTTACCCTATGGTCGGCTATTTCAACAAGGCCTCCTGTTCTGCTTTTGAATCTCTTGTCCCTTGACCTCCTTCCTTATTCACTAGTTCTAATCATCAAACTTGGGAAATTCCAATCTCCAGACTCCTACACTCCCTCTCTCAAGATGGGGAATACTGATGGAGTCACTCATAAAATAGTGCTTGATCAGTCCCCCACAAATGGATGCCCTCTAACCTCAGCTGGCTGCTCAGTGCTGTACAATAACACTTTTGTTCATCTCTTATTGGCTCTATCTCATTTCTACCCCAGAAGTTCCAAGCCTCCTCTTCCTCCCTGCGGCCCACTTCATTCTTTTCCCCTTCACTCTCATCAGAATACTTCCAACAAAGACTCTACCAATAAGTAAGACATCTGAAATGATCCTCATCTTGCTTTTTTTCATTCTCATAACTCTCAGTCTTCACTCCTCTCCTTCTATCAAATTTCAGAGGCTATGGTCCAGAATCATAGGAGCTTATTTTACAGGCCCACGGGGTGAACCGACTTGCCAAAAGTTACATGGGTAACAAGTGGAAGATCTAGGATTTGAACTCAGATCCTGAGATGGAGTTAGCTGTTCTGTCTGCTGTGTCACAATGGTATCCCCTGAAGTACCCTTCCTCCTGCCTGTTCTGTGACCTTCCTCAATAAGGAAGGTCCTTCTCCTCTGCATATTCAGTCTCTCCCTCTCTGCTGTTTCATTTTCCTCAAGTATCAAACACTTTTGGGTCTCCCCTTCCTAAAATTACCTTCCTCTGACCCTGCAGGTCTTTTAAGTCAGAGGTGTTAAACACGCATCACACAACACTCACGAGTGCAGTCTGAACCAGATTAAAATGTAGTCCCTAATTTATTTTAATGTGTTGATGCATTCGTATACAAAAAAGAAATACAGAAACGTGGTCTTCTCAGTCAATATTCAGCCCACAGGAAACTTTATGTGAAGTTTAGCAGCTCCCGTTTTTATTTTAATTTGACACCACTGCTCTAAGCTATTATCCTATTTCTTTCTTCACCTTCATTGTCAAACTCCTAAAAAAGAGTAGTCTATACTTGTATTCTTCCACACCACCCATTCATTTCTCAACATTTGTAGTCTGGCAAATGTCCCAACCATACTATGGAAGCTGCTTTCTTCAGTCACCAATGGCATTCCCAATGGCATTCTTCTGCCCCCATTTTCTTTTACCTCTCTTCAGCATTCAGCACTTAGAACCACTCTTCCTTCTTGATTCCCTCTCTTCTTTTGGCTTCAGAAACACTACACCCTCATGGTTCTCTTCCTCTGACTGCTCATCTTATCTTTTGCTGGCTCTTCATACTACCTCTACACCTGGACGTGAATTCCTCCAAGGTTTAGTTCTTGGCTCTTCTCTCTGTATAATCCTTTCCTTGGTGATCTCATCTGCTCCCATAGATTCAATTATCACCTCAATGCAAATGACTCCAAAATGAATAACTTCAGCCCTGAACATTCCTCTGAGCTCAGTTTCCATAACTCTAATTGCCTGCTGAAAAATCTCTACCTCAATTTCCTACTGACACCATAAGCTATTATTGCAAACTGAACTCATCATCATTCCACCAAAAACTTTCCCTTTCTCCCAGGTTCCTTATTTCTGTGAATGCATCACGATTCACCCATTCACCTAAGCTCAAAACCTTGAAGTTGTCTTTGGCTTTTGCCCAGTCTTCACTCAAACAGCCAATCACTTGCCACACAACTAATGTTCTAACTTGTCTTTTAATTCCATACCATCTCCCACATCCATACCTTCCTTTCCGCTTCCACTACAATCCATCCCTTAATCTGACTTCCGGCCCCTACTTTACCTTCTCTCTAGTTTATTCTTCACTCTGCTATCAGAGTAATTTTTTTAACACACGATTCTGAGGATGTCACTCCCCCATTCAAAAATTTCCAATGGCTCTCTACTTCGTACAAAAGAAAGTATAGCCTTTTAAATCATAATCAATAATAACAGCTATCACTTAGATAATATAACTTACATATTTATCTTCTTTGATCTTCACAACACCTTTGGGAGGTAGGTGGTATCAATATTCCCATTTTAAAGTTGAGGAAACTGAGGCTAAGAAATTTAATTGACTTTCCCAGGGTCAAACAGCCCCCCAGTCTGAGGTTTAGTCTTCCTGGCTTCAAGTCCAGTGCCCTATGCACTGTCTAGTTAGACATTTCAAACTAAACATATCCAAACGGAGCTCAAGATTTTTTCCAACCTTCCCCAGCAACTACCTTCCCTATTACTACAGAGGGCAACACCATCTTCTCAGTCCCTCAGGCTGTCATCCTTGAATCCCCACTATATCTCACCACTCCCCTCTCACCCTATATCCAAGCTGTTGCCAAGGCCTGCCGATTTCACCTCTGCAGCATCCCTCAGATATGTCCCCTTCTCTCCTGACACTGCCACCACTCTAGCACAGGCCCTCATCACCTCCACCTGGACTCCCACAATAGCTGCTGCTAGGTCTGCTGCCTCAAGTCTCTCCCCACTCCAACCCCTCCTCCATTTGGCCACCAAAGCGATTTTCTTAAAGTGAGGTCTAACTATGTCACTTCCTATTCAACAAACTCCAATGGTTCCCTATCACCTCCAGGATCAAACAAAAAAAATCCCATGTTTGGCATTCAAAATCCTTCGTACTCTACTCCTCCCACCCCCAACCATTCCAGTCTTCTCACACCTTCTTCCCTACCACATACTCTTTAATCCAGTGACACTGGCCTCCTAGCCGCTCCATGAACAAGACGCTCCATCTCTGGGCTCCAGGGATTTTCTCTGGCCATCTCCCATGCCTGGAATGCTCTCCCTCATCTCTACATACTGGCTTCTCTGGCTTTCTTTCAGTCCCAATTAAAATCCCATCTTCTACAGGAAGCCTTCCCCAAATCCTCTTAATTCTAGTCCTTTCCCTCTGTCAATCATTTCCTCTTTATCTTGTACATAGCTTGTTTGTACATATTTTTTGCATGTTGTCTTTGCTGTTGGGTTGTGAGCTCCTTGAGGGCAGGGCCTGTCATTTGCCCCTTTTTGTATCCCCAGCACTTAGTATAGTACCTGACACACAGTAGACACTTAATAAATATTTACTGACTGACTATGCACTACCTAGCTCTTAATGCCCTCTACAACTAGGTTCCAGGCTGCCTCTCCAGGCTTGCCTCATATTATATCCTTATCTGTACTTTACAGTGCCTGGCACATAAGTGCTTAACAAATGCTTGATACCCGACTGACATTCTAACCAAACTAGACTATTTCTTTTCTCCCTCATTCCCCTCTAGAACTGTTCCATCTTGGTGCCTTAAGTCATTCAGTCCTTACCCCTTTTCCCTAGAGTGGACTACCCCTTATCTCTATCTGAGGAAATCCCTTCATTCAAGACCCAAATTAGGTGCCACACACTCCATAAAGTGGACAGCAAGGTGGGACAGTGGGTAGAGTATTGGGCCTGGAGTCAGGAAGACCTGAGTTCAAATCCAGTCTCACACACTTACTAGCTGTGTGACCCTAGGCAAGTCACTTAACCCTGTTTGCCTCAGTTTCCTCATCTGTAAAATGAGCTGGAGAAGGAAATGGAAACCACTCTAGTATCTTTGCCAAGAAAACTCCAAATAGGGTAACAAAGAGTCAAATGTGACTGAAACGAGTGAACAACTCTATGAAAGCTTCCCTGATCCTTCCCAAGGAAAGAGGCTCTCTGCCTCCTCTATTTTTCCAGCTCACTTTGCTTCATGCTTATTTCATGCTCCCATGTGTCCTATTTATTTCTGAACGTGTCCTTCCCACACCTATTATATTATAAGCTCCTCAAGGGCATGATCTGTGGTTTGTCTGTCTTGGTAAGCCTAGCTCAAGGCCTTGCTTTTTCAGAAATGCTTGTTCAATTAAATCAACCAAAATCCTTTCAAACCTAAAATTTAGTGGGGATAAAGCTGAGGAAAGCAGAAGGGTTCAGTTCTGGCTTCCCTAGCCTACTTGTCCTTTTGGACAAATTATTTAACCTTTCTGGGCCTCAGTTTCCCAATATGTAAAATAGGGACAATATTCTCACCCCATCTCATTGCCTACCTATGCCACAGGACTGGCAGACTAGTGGATTAGGCCAATTCTCTCCAATGGAGTATGAAGGGAGACACATACCACCCTGGGCAGCCAGGGTAGAGAGACCCTTCTATGCATGACTGTGATTTTTCCTACCTCTCCTCAGACCTTGGGTAGAAGGAACTTAGACCTCCAGGAGTTATAATCTACTCAAAGATCATGAAAAACCATCAGAGCTAAAAGAGAGTTATAAACCAGTTACTCTCACCTTTTTTAATTTTTAGGGAAGGAAATCGACCCCCAGAGACAGGAGGAGACTTGACCACGACCACAAAGCAGGTCTGTCACCAAATGAGGATTGGCATCCTAGTCTCTTTCCTAGTAGGAGGCTGGGATGAAAGGTACATTCATTATTCAAGTGGGAGCTAGAGATAGCAGGCCTTTCCACTTAGGTCAGCGGACCCCAGGCAGTGTTCCTCAAAGGCAGAGTTCCCAAAGGCATACATGTGCATTTTAACAGCAATTCACTAAGAGCTGGGGATGGAATCAAGGAAGATTGAGACTGGAGTCTCGCTTCTGACACATACAGTCTGTGTGACCCTGGGGAGATCATTTAACTCCTCAGTGCTTTTAGCAGCTCTCTAAGACCAAAAGTTCCATGAAAGGTGCTGACCTGCATGGGGAGAAGCAATTTCCTCCCTGGAGATTCTCCAGAGCCTTGGGGTCAAACTCAACTAGAGACAGGGCTCACTAAACTGCACCTAAGCATGCCTGGGAGCAGTACTGATTTAAAAACCACATAGTAACATTATCTGACTCCTATTGTATCTTTATTTATTTTGTTAAATATTTCCCAACTACATTTTAGTTTGGTTCAGGCCACATTTGAGAACACTGTCACTGCATTTGCCATTTCAGGTTCTGGGCCAATTCTGAAGTGTCGTGGGCCCATGCTGCCTGTACTGAGGGTTTGATACCTCTCCCCTAGACCAGTGAAATCACAGGATAGGTCCCTAACTCTATCATAATAACAACAGGTCATATTATTTGTATAGTACCTTAAAGTTTACAAAGCACTTTTCCTACAACAAACCTATAAGGTGGGTAGTGTAAATATTATTATTATGAATTATTATTCCCATTTTACAGGTGAAGAAACTGAGGCTCAGAGAATTTCAGTGATTTGCCAAATATCACATAGCTAAAAGGTAACTGAGTTAGGATTTTAACAAGAGATAAGACCTCAATCCAGGGGTCAGTAAAGACAAACCTGGGAACCACATGAGGTTCTTTAAATATACTTAAACTAACCCCAATTCGCCCTGTATGTACCTTATTTGTACATAGTTGTCTGCATGTTGTCTCTCCAGTAGAATGTGAACTTGAAAGCAAGAACTGTTTTTGCCTTTCTTTGTACAGTGCTTAACACAGTGCCTAGCCTGTAGTAAGTGCTTAATAAATGCTAACTGATTGACATACATATTGCCTTTAGCCAAAATACATACTTGAATGAGTCTTTACCAGTCTGTTGATTCATTTCTTTAATACACAAATATGCTATAAGTTGCTAGCCCAGGCCCGGAGAGTTAAATCCCTTTGCCAATAAGCACTGCCCAAAACACAAATTCTGACTTGGGCTTCTCTCTAGTCATCTCTCAGCATTTAGCAACTATTCCCCCAGGGTTTATGGCTGAGTGCTTCCCTCCTCCTACCTCAACCCCCATACCTCATCTCCCCAGGGCCAGATTCTTACAGTCTTCTTAGATGATAAACAGCTAATCTGTTCCACTTACTGTACAAACATGCCAAAGAGAAAGGAAGGAAGAGCTCATTGCCTTTTTATTTCACTTCCTAGGCCAATAAGGAGCTTCAGCTATATTAGAGTAGAAAGGTTTGGATTCCAGTTCTGGCGCCAACATTTACTACCTATGTGAACTTGGATAAGTCATTTCCTCTCTTTTAAGTGTCAATAATTGCTATTTGTTCCTTCTACTATATCACCACAATCCCCCAAAACATATATTAAGTGCCAACTTGTATAAATGAAATAAAAAAGCTAAGATGAACTGGTACAAATAAAATCTATGTAAAATCTCTTGGGTATTCATTGAAAAACTACTAAGTATAAAGAAGAATGTGGCTCGTCAAAAAGTATATTCTAATTTTTTTAAAAAGGAAAAGGAGCTACTTGTACAAAAATATTTACAGCAGCTCTTTTTGTGGTGTCTAAGACTTGGAAATTAAAGGGATATCCATCAATTGGGGAATAGTTGCACAAGTTGTGGCATATGATTGTAATGGAATACTATTGTTATAAGAAATGACAAGCAGAATGATTTCAGAAAAACCTGGAAAAACCTGCATGAACTGATACAAAGTGAAGTGAGCAGAACCAGGAGAACTTTGTACATAGCAATATTGTTCGATGAAGAACTATAAATGACTTAGCTATTCTCAGCAATACAATGATCCAAGACAATCCCAAAGGACACATGATGAAAAATGCTATCTGCTTCCAGAGAAAGAGTTGACGTTGTCTGCATACAGACTGAAGCATGCTATTTTTCCCTCCCTCCTTTCTTTGTTTCTTTGTTCCTTCCTTCTTTTCCTGCCTTCCTTCCTTGTCTCTCTCTGAGTCTTCTTGCACAAAATAACTAATTGAGAAATGTTTTACATGATTGACATGTATAACCTGCATCAGATTGCTTACCACCTCAGGGAGGGGGAGGGGGGGAGAGACAATTTGAAACTCAAAATTTAAAGAAAGTTTAAACTATTTTTACATGTAATTGGGGGAAATTAAAATATTTTTAAAGTATATTTTAAGAATATTACATAAAATGGATCTTCTCCCCTAAAAAAGCATGCCAACTCCTGCTTTAACCCAAAGGAAGAAGCTCTAAAAATGTAATTTCAGACCTTGAGCTAAGTTCAAAGAAGAATATTTCTGGGGGAAGGGTGGGCTTTGGATTTGGTCTATGCACAAGGCTTTTTTTCTCCTTTTAAACCTCTTTCAGGCTTGATTAATTAGGCTTCTTCCTCCCTTCCTCCACCTCAGGGGTTCCTTGTGGGTAGACTAAGATTAGGGTCTATAACCACCCCTTCTGTCTTCTCACCGTGAGGATGTTGTACACGCCGGCAGGGAAGTTGACAGTGGTAGACACCACACCTGTCTCAGGGTCAATGGTGAAGGCCTCCTCATCATTCTCCTCAATGCTGTAGGTCACCTGGCCATTGGGGCCTTCATCACGGTCCGAAGCCACCAGTCTGTACACAGGCCCTGGTACAGTGGAGGCTTGCCGCTCTGGGAGACGGATTTTGAAGCGTTTGTGGGAGAAAGTGGGTGAGTTGTCATTGACATCCAAGATGCGTACTACTACCCTGGAAGTTGACTGTAGGCCTGGTTTGCCATTGTCTTGTACAGACACCTGGAAGCAGATAGTCATATAATTACTGAGTACCTCTGGTTCAAAATCGGCAAGCTTATCTTGCATCATTCTCAAATCTACAATGACTATTTTTTGATAACTTGCAACTAGGAAGCAAAGTACCAGGAAAGAAAGAAAGGTGAGGCATAGAGGGAACTACACAGAATCAAAGACTCTTAGACATGGAAAGTCTCCGAGGTCATCTAGTCCAACCTTCCAGCTCACAAATAGACTCCTACCTCCACTTGAAAACCTTGAGTGATGGGGATCTCACTGCTTCATATGACAAAGCATTCCATTGATAGGTAGCTTCATTTTTAGGAAATTTGTCCCCTTATTGAGCCTCTCTGCTTCACTGAAAGAACTCTAGCGATGGAAAACATTCTGCTTTTCAATGTAGTTCCTTTCCCTTTTTGATAGCTAGTTATTAGACAAGCTTTCCTTATATGGAGTATCAATATGTTCCTTGGCACTTTTGCCCTTTGCCCCTAATTCTACTCTCCAGAGGATGTGGGTGAAGAATGGGCTACCTCAGGCAAGTTCCTTTACCTTCTACTCTTAGTTTTCTTACCTATAAAATGAAAGAGCTAAACTAAATGGCCCCTAATTCTCTCCTAACACTAAATTTACCATCCTAAAGATAATCTCTCTTCTACACTAAAATTTTTTAAATGTTGAAGACAAGTTATCATGTTTTTCCCTCATGCCAAGTCTTCTTCAGGCAAATCATCACTGGTTCCTTTAACAGATTCTCACAGGGAGTGGTATAATAGATGGTTAGTAAACATTTGTTGAATTGGTCATCTTGGCTGCTCTGCTCTGAATACCCCCCACTTGGTTAATGTCTTTTCTAGCACCCAGTCAAGAACTGAGCATAAAATACTTCTGATGTGTTCTGACCAGGGTAGAGGAGAGTGATACTATACTTCCTTTGTCTTAGATACTATGCTTCAATTCAAGCAGCCTAAAAAGAAATCATTAACTTTTTTGGCTGCCATATCATAAATTGACTCATGTTGACCTCATAGTCAACTTAACTATTTCTTATATACCCATGATTGCTAAAAATAACCTATGCTTTCTGTAAATGAAGAGATGTGTCAGTTCTATCTTGGTCACTGTTATTTTTTTTCCTTTCTGGGTCTCAGTTTCCTCTTCTATAAAATGTCCAGGTAGGACAAGATGTCTTCTGAAGTCCTCTCCAGCTGATTTGATATGCTTCTACAATAAGGAAGGATTTTCTAACAGGACAGACAAACAGCAGAATAGTTTGTCTTTTTTGTTTGTTCTTTTAAGCTCTTCTGTGGTCAATTTTTGCCTTTTTTCATTTTTACAGTTTAGTCTTATTAATGTGTTTTATTTTTACATTAAAAACATTTACATATTTCTCCCTTTGTGAAAGAGGTCTCATGAACAAAGTTCAACAGTAGTTAAAAGTGCTCTCATATGAAAGTACATGCAACATACCACATCCATAGTACTCCCCCTTTTCAATTTTTTAATTAACAGAAATCTATCTTCTTTCCCTCCTACCCTCTACTCCACTAAAAAGAAAAAGCAAATTTCTTGTAACAAGTATGCATAGTTAATATTAATTGCTCATGGATAGGGCAAGCCAATATAATTAAAACAACATGCTACCTCCATTAATTTGCTTATTCAATGTCTTATGAAATGGTAAACTCCCCATCATTGTACATATTCAAGCAGACAGATTATTTGTCTTGCTTTTGTAGCAGGTGTTCTGCTCCTACAGTGATTAGTCTCAATGACCTCTGAGGTCCCTTCCAACTACATGATTTTAGGATTCTTACAGACAGTTGGGTGAGGAGCAGGGAGTGAGAAAAAATAATTCCACTTGTTAAACTGATCCCAGGATATTCCAGGTCAAAGAAAAAGGTCATTATGGATAGAGAGGGAAAAGAAAATCAGTAGAGATTGGATGGGGATGAGTTGTGTTTCCCTCCCAAATTTCCGTCTGCTTTGGGGTCTCTCCCTAGAGACCTAATGGCTGGCTTCCTCAGCCTCCAGGGTTCCTGGTCCCAGTCCTTTCCCATTCCAATCTAGGGGTTCCTGAGGATCTAGCCTAGCTGTTTTGATTCAGGACCTGCATGACCCCACTTCTGGGTTCCAACATGTCGTAGCCTGGCCCCTTCTTTCACATCCCCTGGCAAATCCTACAAATCAATCCTACATAATTACTCTCCTGCTATTACCCACCTCGAGGATATGTTCAGCCTTGTTCTCACGATCCAGCTGCCGAGCTGTGGAGAGGAGACCTGGTGGGGAAGAGATGGGGAAAGAGGGTAATCCTGTGAGCACTGGGGCTCCCCCAGGACCTTCACAGAGGTACTGCTGGGGGAGCCAGACCAAGCGCTAATGTGGAATTCTGCTGGTGTGCCAGTGCTGGCAGGAGGTGAAGAAAAAGAGAAGGAAAGGGGGAAAGGGGAAAACTCCTCAAGGAGTTCTAATAATGCCCTATTATCAGGAGTGCACATTAAAAATCTCTACTTCCCCTTGCTAAACAACATACCAAAAGGAAGGCAAATGGTTGTGGCTATGAATTCTGGGCCATATAGCGACAGGTGAAAATAGGTCATGGACCACAGGGTCCAGAAGAAATAGTGCCAATACCTCTTTGGTTATACCCCATTGCTGAGGGAACTTTTCACTAGCACAGAAGGAACGAAGAGAGTTGAAAGTATGGATATGGGTACGTGTGTGTACCTATGTACATTTCATGCACATGTTATATCTGATGCAAGCATATGCATGTATATATATATATCTACATGTACACATACATATGCTTTGATAGTTCCCCAAGAATCTGTTTTGCACAGATATACATATTTGTATTGGGTTTTGTTTTTTATGCATTTGCAATGAATGGGGGAGGAGGGAGGAAGGGGAGAATTCAGAGCTGAAAATAAAATTTTTAAAAATTGAATTAAAAAAGATACCCAATTTCTTTAGTTTAAGACATCCATTCACTGGTACAGATTGCAATCCCTTCATACCATCTTATTCTATCTTGTTATTTTCTGTGTTTTCCTGTACCTGCTCCACAAAGGATCCATCCAAGAAGATGGAGGCCTTTCTTCATCTTGATCTTTTGATGTCTCAAGGTTACCAGTGAAGTACTTGGCTGTCTATCTGCTATCTCTCAAAATGTGACCTGATACATCTCTGCATTTTTGCCCCATGAAGAGCTCACCTTCTTTTCCAGTCAGAGCTGGCATCTGGCTGCCCAAGGGTACCACTTCTTTCTACCACTTCATAAGGACCATAGTTTCTTCTGGAGCTACTCAGTGGCACCATTCTTCTCAAAGTCCATAGAGAGGACGTGCCTTCATGCCCAAGGCTCTGTCTCCTTACATTCCACTAATCCTCGAAATCCAAATAAAGGCTACAAGTTGGACTTTCTTGATCCCAGAATCAACTTAGTTCTCTGATTAAGAGACCTGTTGCACCAGACCCAAACTGTATCCTTCCTCTTCCATTGCCCCCAATCTAGGTTTTCTTTCCTAATACCCAATAAGCCTAGTTTTTATCCCCTCAAAGCCTCTAGGTTTTAGTTACAGGAGAAAATAGAATGCACAAGTTCAGAATGAACACACCAGGAGGCTATTAGAAATACCTACATTAAAAATTCTACTTAATTTCAGACCATGCAGCCCCAAATTTTCGAAAGATCTTCTACTAAAGTTTCCCTAAGCTTAGCCTAGAAATCTTGATTTCCCCTAGGCTAGGATTAAGCCATTGTGACAGATATATTTTCTCCCCTAAAGTAAATTTAGGATTCAGCCGCCTAAGCTCTCAGAACCCAGGTCCAATGACTAATTCTGCCAATTGCAGGCTGATGCGTAGCCACTCAAGAAGGGTGTGTGGATCCACCCCGTATTTCTAAGTAAACCGGTAGCTAACTAGAAATCTGACTACAACTGCCCCACCAAGGGACAAAGGAGGAAATGCAAATGAGAAAATTATTTTCAAGGCCATTTCCCATGACCTCAGAATCAAAATAAAGCAATCTAATCCGGGTAACTTCCCAAAGTTCACAAAAGAAAGACAGCCCCATTCCTTACAACCTCTCAGTTTGTTGTACGTTCTAAAAGATATGGTCAGCTAGACTAATGATTAGTGTGAAGATATTTGTAGATCCTATATTCAAGTGCATGCCGCCATGATGGGGGGGGCAGGGAGGAGAGGGAGAGGGAGAAAATTTGAAACTCAAGGGACTGTGGAACTGAATGTTGTAAAATAAAAGTAAATTAAAAAAAAAAGATATGGTCAGCTATAGAAAATCACCTGCGAAAGCCTGCAAGTCCCTGGAGGTCATTCTCCTCATAAACATTTTATATTGATGAGAAACAGGCCTATGAATTGGGAATTGTTTCTCTCTTTTTAGATACCTTCCTTCTTTTATAAATTTATCGATATATTTTGTTTTGATATAATAGGCAATCTCCAACAAGCGCTCAAACAAATCTCTGACCCTTCCCAATCTGTGCCCCCAATAATTAGCAGAAGAGAAGTCTATGTCCTTTGACTTCAATAACATGCTACTAATATTAAACACCAGAATTTGTTGCCTTTTAATGCTGACTATATCTAAGTTGTTGTAGCCTCAGTAGCCTTGCTGGAGCATTGTTTTGTCATTTATTAAAAGCGTCAGTCATGATTTTTTCCACTCTTTGAGAAACTTCTTTCTTAGAGAGTGTTTTCAAATATCTAAGTGCCTTTAAAATTCTGTTGTCTCTAACACAGATTTGTTCTGTAAACAGGTCCAGACATTTCCTCCTAACTTAATCTCCTTAAATATGTCCTAGTACGTTTGCATAATACTCCTGTATCAGTGCATAAATGTATGGCGTACTTGTACATGTCTATAGACATAAGCATTGTGTGTATGGGAATGCACATGCATATTTTATGAATGTATTTGGCTACCTACATGTATGGGTATCTATGTGGATGTGTGTATTTACCATGTGTGACTATAAATAGGAAGACCAGGGGTGGCTAGGTGGTGCAGTGAGTAGAGCACCAGCCCTGGAATCAGGAGGATCTAGGTTTGGATCTGGCCTCAGGCACTTCACACATACACACACACAAAACTAGCCGTGTGACCTTGGGCAAGTCAATTAACTCCAACTGCCCTACCCTCCCCCCTGCAAAAAGCAAAAAAAAAAAATAATAAAGCAGTAAGACCAATGTTGGTTTCACATGCATATACACATGTATTTTGTATGTGAACAAGGTAGCTAGGTGGTATAGTGGATAGAGTGCTGGACTGAGAGTCAGGAAGACCTGAGTTCAAATTCATCCCGAGAAATTAGCGGTGTGACCATAGGCAAATTACTTAATCTCTCTCTGCCTCAGTTTCCTCATCTGTAAAATATATATTTTTTAAATTAGCATTTGCCACCCAGGATTGTTGTGAGAATCAAATGAGATAAAATATATAAAGTGTTTGGCAAACCTTAAAGTCCTATATAAATGATAGTAATTCTATATATATGCATACATATATGTATGTGTTTATATATACATTCATAGTTATAGACACTCATACATATATAACTCCAGATCACAGATTTGAAGCTAGAAAGTGATCTAAGAGACCATCTTGTCAAACCTTCTCACTTTACAGAGAAGGGAAGCTGAGCCGAAGGGAGGTCATGTCCCGAGGTCACATAGCCAGACACTTACCTGAGATGAGATTTGAACCTGAGGTCTTCCTGACTCCACACCCACCACTTTGTCCACTGTTATCATTTAGCTTCTCATGATCTTACGATTGCAGAGAACGGGTGGGCTCTGTGTGTAGAGTTCATGTGCACACAGACAAATCAAGTTCTGTAAGTATGTCTAGTATTTTAGTGCTGAGGGAAGTAAGATGAGGCAGGATGTCTTCTGTTACCTGCAGCCTGAAAGTGCTGACTCTGTGAATAAATAAGCCTATTTCCTTATTTCTCTAACAGAACAGTGACACAGGCTATACCGCTTCTTCATCTCCAAGCATGCTTTGTGTGCCTAGGTGTATGTAACTGAGAGTGCAAAAGTTAGTGCATGCATGTACTCGCTCAGGCAGCATCAGGCACCCAGGGTAAAGGCCCTGGGGAGGTTGGCTCAGTGCTTCCCATCTTGGCCTGTTTTCAATACAACCAGCCCAGGCAATTTTGCAGCCCTGTTCAAATGCCCCCAGAACAGCTAAGCCTATGAGTGAGAACTTGAGGATGATATCTTGGTCAGTGAAGAAGAGAGGAAACGATCAGAGTATTTCTGAGCAATCGAGGCTGACTGTCTTCCAAGGAGGCCCCTGACATAACCAAACAGTTCTTGTTTTAGATAGAGCTTGGAACTACTTGTTCCTGAGGTCCCTTCCAACTCTGAGAGTCCTATTTGACAAATTCTGGAATCCAAGGAGTTCCTTTGATTCCAAGCAGAGTTGATACTATCTCTCAACACAGAAGTAATAGAAAGCATGGAAGGAAAACCATCTGTCCTTACCCAATACCCTGTGTTTTACAACTGACCTTAACTTCCCTGCTAAATAAAGTGGTCTGTGAACCTAAGAATGGTCAGCATGGCCAATGACCCCATGGCTAAGGAGGGAGACGAGAACAGGAAGTTAATAAATGAGAGCAGGAAGCTGAACTCTGTCCTCAGATGTCAATTCTTCAAACACACATTCATTTATTTATTTTGCAGAGTCCAGAGTCCTGAGAGTGGGCAGGTGGGTATCGAGGATGAAGGGACTAAATGCTATGAACAGAAGAGAATCCCCCAGAGGGACAGAGATAACAGCAAGGGTATGGGTATGGGGACTCAGCTAAAGAAAAGAGGCTCAGTGAAAAATAATAACTCAAATCTATATGGCACATTAAGGCCTGCAAAGTAATTTATACACATTACCTGATTTGATTCCTACAGCAGTCCTATTCAGGAAATGCTATCACTAGCTCCATTTTACAGAGGAAGAAACTGAGGCAAAGAGGTTAAGAGATTTGGCCAGGATGATACAGCTACTTCAAACCCAGGTTTTCTTGACCCTAAGTTCAGCACTTGATCCACCAAGCCACACTAATAAAAACTCAATAAAGGGGACCAATGGGGAACTCACTGACAGACCATAGAAGCTGTTTTGAGGGTGGGATTTATTTATATCTTAAGATGAGAATCCTCTAACTCTCTGCCCTCAAGACTGATGGAGCCCACTACCACCACTGTTTCCAGTTTTGAGGGGCCTGGGACCTCCATACTTGGGTCCAAGGTGAAGAAGGCAGTGAGAGAGGCAGGATCCTGGCTCCCTGCCAGCTCCATGGCCTTGGGGTCACTGTTAGAGGAGGAGGAAGAAGTAAGGAAAAGGAAGAAATTATCAAGTTGAAACAGATCAGGCCCATTGTTCTCAGCTAACCTAACCCAGCCCAGCCCATCTCCAAGCACGGGGGAGGAGACAAGAGGGAGGAGGGGAGGATGATAGAGGGATTAGGAAGCT
>NW_027186372.1:32742298-32771680 GCF_028583685.1 Petaurus breviceps papuanus | reverse complement strand
GGGAGTAGGCCAAAAGTAAGAGGATGCCTGTACCTTTTGGGAATAAGCACAAGAAGAACTTTTTCTCCGGCCAACTTGGACCACTAGAGCAAGGCTCTGAAGGGCCCTATCTTCTCCATGTTCTGTTCTCTCCAGCTTTGCCCCCTTTTCATTCCTCAGACTCCCAATTGCAAGCCCCTTGATTCCTGTCTTTTATGGGAAGGGGGTGGCCACCTTCACGGCACACGTAGGGGTCACGAGGCCCCTGTTTCCTAAGATCACATCAGAACCACACTGAAGCTCACAAGAATTCTCTGTATGTCCTATGCTTTCTTCAAGACAGATGAGTTAATTCATCACTCACAAGTGAATTCGCTGCAAAGGTGGGATTAGAACCCAGGTCTCCTGACTCTCAGCCTAGTGATCTTTATGTTAAAACCATGCTGCATTTATATGATATTTTGTATTTTAGGACATTGATTTCTCTATTCCTGAGCCAGAAACTGGACCATCCTAGGTTGGAAAACAGAGGACCTGCTTAATGTTTCCTTAATCACATGTACAAGGATGGTACTTGACATTCACAAATACTCTTATATGAACATGGACATGCCTAACCATGCTAAGAACATAGAGGATATCACCATCACCATCTAAGAGCCCCAAGCCTTGTCTGCACTGAGGGCCCCATGTTTATGGCACTAGAAGGGCAAGGGGCAAAGACCACAGCCTATGCCAATCCCTTACCCTCAGAACAACTACCCAACTGTCCATTCACTCCAGTTTTATGTTTAACCACATCATATATAAATACACATAGTGACACACCTTTACATAAATCTATATACCACCCCACCTCCCAGAGACATATAGAGAATCATAATATGTCAGAGCCCCAAAGGACCCTTCAAGGGCATCTAGTTCTGTCCCCCCCGTTTTACAGGTAAAAAGAGAATAGGAAAGAGAGGGGAAGAGAGGTGGCCAAAATCACCCAGTTAAAATTAGAACTGTCTTTATAAAGAGCTCTCATCTGGAAAAGAGATTAGGCTTTTTTTTTGGTTGGATCCCAGATGGAAAGACTGGGACCAATAAACAGAATAATAGTCTCAGAGATTTCGGACGAAAAGAGACCTTAGATGATGCCTAATCTAAACTTTTCATTTTATACATGAGGAACGAAGGCCCCAAAAGGTTAAGTTGCCCATGGTTGCACAGACAAAGTTACTTGGAAGCATCGCATAATTTGGCTCTTTTAAAGGAAAAGTTCCTAACAAACATGTCCAAAAGCAGGATGATCCATTCATCCAAGTGGCTAGTGAATCTCCAGGCACCTGAGAATGGATAGCCCTTCACTGGTATCTGAAGTAGTTACAGTGCAGGCATAAATTAGGCTGTTGTTGGAGGTTCCTTCCAATTCTGGGATTCTGCAAGTCCATGACCTCAAAGATATTTTGATTTCTGCCTCTTTAATGGCATTTCAGAATCACAAAAATATAGAATCTCAGAGCTGAAAAGGACCTCGGGGGCCATGTAGCCCAACTCACAATTTAAGAAATATCCCCCCAATAACATACATAACAAGCGGTTGGTTCAAGCTTTGGCCTGAACGCCTCCACTGAGCACTTTCCAAGTTATCTCATTCCCCTTTGGGACGGCTGTAATGGTTAGGAAGGTTTTTCCTGATTTCAAGCCTAAATTTACTTCCTTTCAACTTTTTTTCTTTTCTTTTTGGAGGGGGGAAGGTAGGGCAATTGGGATAAAGTGACTTGCCCAAGGTCACACAGCTAGTTTTTTTGTGTTAAGTGTCTGAGGCTGCATTTGAACTCAGGTCCTCCTGACTCCAGGGCCAGCGCTCTATTCACCGCACCACCTAGCTGTCCCCATACATATATTTTTGTCTTTAATGGTAGCCATCTCTAGGGTGGGGAGGGAGAGGGAAGAAAAAAAAAAGGGAAAAGAAAGAAAGTCACACGATAGCTTTATTATATATTTAAAAGGAATAGCAAATTGTATGTAATAGATTTGCAGTTTCATGTGCAATCATCTTTTTTTCTATTCTACTATGTTATGGAAATGCTTATTTTATTTAGTTCAGAATAAAATAAATAAAATTTTTAAAAAGTTGAGAGGAGGGGCGGCTAGGTGGTGCAGTGAATAGAGCACTGGCCCTGGAGTCAGGAGGACCTGAATTCAAATCCAGCCTCAGACACTTAACATTTATTAGCCGTATGACCTTGGGCAAGTCACTTAACCCCAATTGCCTAGCCTTCCCCCCTCCCAAAAAAAATATGTATGTATGTATGTGTTTGTATATGTGTGTGTGTGTGTGTATAAAATCATTCCATATATATTTCTATTTATCAGTTCTTTCTCAGGATCTTTTAATAGATGAGCACTCTGAAGCCCAGAAAGGTGAAATAAGTTGCTCCAAGTAACATAAATAATAAAGGAATAGAGCAGATATACTCAATACAGGACTTGAAGGTAGAACAGAGGCCATCTGGTACAAACTCCTCATTAAAAGTTGGGAAACTGAGTCCTTCAGAGGTTAAGTGATGTCCTGATAGCCACACAAGTCACATGCAAACAATCAGAGGAGGAAATAGGACCCAAGTCCTCTGATTCGGAACCAATGCTCTTTCCGCTATGCCATATTGCCTCTAACGGAGTGTACGGAGTGTCCAAGGCCAGACTGGCCCAAGAGCTGCCCTCTCGGGGCCAAGCAGAAAACATCAAATTCCTTTCCCCATGGCAGCCCTTCTACTCCCTGAGGTCAGAGATTGTGCCTTGCCTAAATGTTCTAGCTTGCTCTCTTGTATTATAGTTTTTCTATACACAGCTTATCCTCCCTCCTAGACCAAGGGTTTTTAACATGGGATCCGTGAATTTTTTTTTTTTTGCTTTTTTTTGGAAGGTGGAAGGTAGGGCAACTGGGGTTAAGTGACTTGCCCAAGGTCACAAGGCTAGTTTTTGTGTTAAGCGTCTGAGACTGGATTTGAACTCAGATCCTCCTAACTCCAGGGCCGGTGCTCTATTCACTGTGCCGCCTAGCTGCCCCCATGAATTTGTTAAAAGTATTTTTATAACTATTTCAATATAATTAGTATCCTTTCTAATCCTATGTATTTTATTTAGTACATTTATTCTGAGGAGGGGTCCATAGGTTTCACCATACTACCATTAAGCCCATGATACAGAAAAGGTAAACATGCCCTGTCCTAGACCATGAGTTCCTCAAGAGAAGGGACCATGTCCAACTGATCTTTATATTCCCCCTTACTACTGAGCACACAGCTTACACATAGTATGTGTTCAACATAAGCTTGATGGTTATTCAATAAAGTTGAATCATTAAGATGATAGGAAAGATGGATGAGAACACTTTCTTTTGTCAGCCCCTAGGGGTAGGCAATGAATTTTCCAACTCTGTTTTTGATGGTATGTTGGGGTTTTTTGTACCTGGTTGATTCTATTGCATTTTTAAACACACACTCTTCTGAAAATTACCCCTTCTCACTTCAGTTGGGTGGGAAGAGGAAGATCAGGAACATCTATCTCTACCCTGCTGGGAGCAGTGCCAAACACCCCTGTAAGGGAATTGTTGACAGTAAACAGAACCTGGCCCTGCAGGGAGCTGAGCAGAATGAACGGTCTCCACTTCCACTGGCAAAAAAAAGGAAGAGGAGGTGTAGGCTAAGACTGGTAAAAGACCTGGCAGACCCCAAAGGGTGCGTTCCAAACTGAGCTGAGTATCTTTCCCTTCCAAAACTCCCTTTTCAAACTGTCTCATTCCTGTTCGTGGTGGCATAACTCACCAAATGCTCAAAAGCTGTTTTTTTAACCCTTTCTTCTCTTGAACATCTAATATCCAGTCAGTCACTAAGTCCTAGTAATTCTATTTTTAAAGCATCTTTAACATCTATTCCTCTTCCCCTTTATTGCTCCTACTATCACCCTGGTGCAGGCCCTCTTTGACACCTGCCTTACTATTTCAATAACCTCCTTTATAGATCTTATTGCCTCAAGGTTCCCCCCTTTCAACTGATCTTTTAAGGTGCTGTCAGAATAATCCTCCTTATACATAGGTCTAGTCATGTTACTCTCTGCTCATAAATCACTAGTGGCTCCCTATTGCCCATTGAGTAAAATCTAAATATTTTTGCCAGGATAAAAAAATTGGTTGCCTACAACATCACTTTAAATGCAAAGTATATCATGTGAAAAGCCAGGCTGGATGAATCAAAAGCTGGAATTAAGGTTGCTGGAAGAAATATGAACAGTCTCAGATATGCAGACAATATCACTCTGACGGCAGAAAGCAAAGAGGAATTAAGAAGCCTCTTGAAGAGGGTGAAAGAGTAAAGTATAAAAGCTGGCTTGAAGCTCAACATCAAAAAAACTAAGATCTTGGCAACTAGTCTCCTCACCTCCTGACAGATAAAGGAAGAAAAAATGGAAACAGTGTCAGATTTTATATTCTTGGGCTCAGAGATCACTGCAGATGGTGACTGCAGCCATGAAATTAAAAGATGCTTGTTCCTTGGAAGGAAAGCTATGGCAAATCTGGACAGCATATTCAAAAGCAAAGATATCACTTTGCTGACAAAGGTCTGTATAGTCAAAGCTATAGTTTTCCCAGTGGTAATGTGTGACTAAGCAATTGGACTATAGTGCTAGAGGAGACTTCTGAGAGTCCCTTGGATAGCAAAGAGACCTAATTAATCAATATTTAAAGAAATTAATTCAGACTATTCAATGGAAGATCAAATACTGAAGTTAAAGCTTAAACACTTTGACCATACAATGAGAAGATAATATTCAGTGCAAAAGACCCTAATGTTGGGAAAGACTGAGGGCAAAAGGAAAAGGGGACAGCAGAGGATGAGATGGATAGTGTTATGGAAACAATGAATATGAACTTGGACAGACTTCAAGATATAGTGGAGGACAGAAAGGCCTGATGTGTTATGGTTCATGGGGTCATGAAGAGCCAGACACAACTGAGCAGTAAAAAACACTAACAACATCCATAAGCATTAATAATGCCCAGGATTAAGAGGTAGTCTTTGCCTGGGTTTAGGACTCTGTCTGAAACAATGGTTAGGGTTTGTTCTGAGACAAGGGCCAGGGCTCAGTCTCAGAGCTCAGTGTAAGGTCAGAGTTTATAGCTTAGTCTGGGTCCACAGACTAGAGTTCAGGCTGGGATAAGGATCAGGAATTTGGGCTCAGCCTGAGGCAATGGTCTGGACTATCTCACTGGGTTTGGTCCCTTATTTCCATGTAAGCTTAGAAAAGTCACTTAACTTTGCTGAATTCCCCAAGAGAACAAGTCGATGTGCCATCTTACCCTCCCCAGGAAAGAGGCATTCCCTGATGATGCCAAAGGTTTTAGCTAGGCTAGTAGATACGAGGCTAACTGGGATCCTTACCTGTCAAAGGGTTAATGCTGAAGAACTCGAGGTTATTTCCACTGATGATATGGAATGTCAGCGTCCCTTTGGAGACAGTGTCTAGGTCCCAGGCATCCAGCTGGAGGACAGAAGTATCCATAGGGGCATCTTCTTTGACTGAAGGGTAGTAGACAGGCCTTGACATCTGCGGTGGGTTGTCATTAGTATCTATAACTTCAATATAGACTTCAGTCACAGAGGAGAGGGGCACAGACCCCTTATCCACAGCCAATACCGTCAGCCAGTAGTGTGGGGTAAACTCTCGGTCCAGAGGCATCAGGGTCTGGATCATCCCTAGAAATGAGGGAAAGTCTTCAACCAGGCACTTAGACTTACATTAGGTATCATGGAATCACAAAGCTAGGAGGGACTTTGGATTATAAAATGTCAGACTTGAAAGGAACCTTAGAATCAGAACATAGAATGCTAGATTTGGGAGAGACCAATCATGATAGAATGTCAGAGCTGAAAGGGACTGTAAAATACAGAACACAGATTCCTAGAGCTGGAAGAAAACTTATAGAACATAGAATATCACAGCTGGGAGGGACTTTGAATATACAACAACAGAGCTGGAAGGGATTTAAAAAAACAGAGAACATTGTTAGAACTGAAAGAGTTCTAATTCCCTCACATCTCAAAGACCAGGAAACTAAGGCCCAGGGGAAAGTGACCCGGCAAAGCCAGGCCTCCCAACTTCCAGGCCAGGACTCTTTCTACTATATTGTGATGCTTACCTGTGTCCCGATCAATGCTGAAAGTGGCAAGGTCAGTACCATCTCGAAAGAAGTACTGGATTACCCCGTCCTGGCCAACATCAGCATCCTGGGCAGTGACTGACATCACTAGTGTTCCTGGGACACTGTTCTCTTCCACCTGGCCCTGGTATACAAAGGAGGCAAAGTGAGGAGCATGCAAGTTCTCATTCACATCCAGAACTGTTACTTGTACGTGGCAGGATGCCCCACGGGCCATAGGCTTTCCACTATCACTAGCCCACAGGCTCAAATTATACCAGGTCTTCTTTTCAAAGTCCAGTTCCCGCTCCAGGCTCAATGCTCCTGTTAACGGATCCAGTCCAAAAGTTCCCTGTGCATCATCCATCAATGTATACTTCACTTCTCCCCCAGGGCCCAGATCTGGGTCAAAGGCCTCCAGAAAGGTGAGGACAGTCCCCAAGGGCAAATCTTCAGGGACCTTCACTTGACTCAGTTCTGGGATGCATTGCGGAGTATTGTCATTGACGTCACTTAGTGTCACTACTAGGTTTGTGATAGAAAAGAGCTGATGACCCACCTTTGCCTGGTCTCGTGCCTCTACCTTGAGCACATACTGAGGCTGTGATTCCCTATCCAAAGGCCCTGTGACCACCACATCACCAGTGAGAGCATGGAGGGAAAACTTCTCTGTGGGACTCAGCAGTGTGTAGCAGACTCTCCCATTGTCATCCTTGTCAGCATCATCTGCTTTCATCTGTGCGATCGTAGTCCCCACTTGAGTATCCTCTCGGATCTCGACCTGATAACCACCAGGGGGGAATCTTGGAGTGTTATCATTCTCATCCCCAACATTCACTGCCAGCTGCTTCCATGATGATTTCTGGGGAATGCCAAGGTCATACACAGTCACATTGAGGATATAGAAACTGGTGGCCTCATGATCCAAGGGAGCAGCCACCTTGAGCAGACCTGTCTCCAATTCAACATCAAAACGGCTCTCTTCATTGCCCCCCGCAAGGACATAGACCAGTTTTCCATTGAAGCCAGTGTCAAGGTCAGAAGCAGCCAGGTGTGCAACAGTGGTATTGATGGGGACACCCTCCAAGATGTCAATGGACCAAGGGAAGTGGTCCTCAAACTGAGGGGTATAGTGGTTGATGTGATATGTGCTTAAGGAGGTGAACTCCTCAGAACTAGGTTCCTGGATCTGAGACCCAACAGAGTGGATGATGGTCTCTGTGAGATGCTTCAGCACTCCTGTTTCTTCACATTGTACATGGACTGGAGAGCCTGAGGCCACTACAGTGACATTCAAAGATGTAGGCAAGGCATAGTTATCTCCATCTGAGGCAGTGATTTCCAAGGAATAATGCTGACCGGGAGGAAGGCTCTTAAAGGAACGTTTGAGGGAAACCACTCCAGAGAAATGGTTCAGGTCAAAATACTCCAACTCATTGCCAGACACAATCTCATACCTCAGGTTCAGAAGCTCATCCATATCTATGGCTGAGAGGGTCACTACTGTTTCTCCCACCCGTAGGTCCCAAGGGACGGTACCACTGCAGTTGGCATTCTCAAACATTGGTTGGTTGTCATTTAGATTGTTGAGCATAAGTGAGATGGAAACTTCACTCTCACGGCGGAATGGGGATCCCCAGTCTGATGCCCAGACCCGGAAGGTATAAAGCCTCTGCATGAGCTCATAGTCCATCAGTTTGGAAGTGGAGATGACTCCCAGATAGGGGTCTATGGTGAAAGGGACAGTTCTTGGGCTAGTGATAGAATAAGTGACAAAGCTATTTTCCCCATGGTCTTGATCTGTGGCAGTAACAGTTAGGACGCTGGTCCCAGGAGGAAGATTTTCATCAAATGTGCCATGGTAAGAAGATTGAGAAAAGACAGGGGCATGATTGTTACAGTCAATGATATCAATGATCACAGTAGTGGAAGCCTGGCCCAAAGTGGTTCCAACGTGTAGCTGATATCTGGCTCGATCATGGAAATCCATCAACCTTGTGGTGGTTATCAGACCAGTTCGAGAATTAATCTTGAACCCTGAGCTCTCTGAGGTAGATTTCAGAATGTATTGCAGACTTGGGAAGGTTGGGGTGACTTGAACCACCACAACACGACTTCCTGGAGGAGAAATTTCACTGAGCTGGACTCTGTATATGGTCTTTTCAAACCTGGCTGAGGCTATTTTGGAAGGTGGTAAGTGGATGCCCCTGATTTGGGAATACAAAGGTGGCTTTCCTCCACCTTTGGCCTGAAGACTAAGGTTGAATCCATGGCGATATTCTAACCAATCAATGTCTTTGATGGAAACTAATATAAACTTGTTGCTCCCAACATATGATCTGATAACTTTGAAATGCTTCCCTGGGTCTCCATCCACAATGTTCACGACTTCAACCCCAGCCTCTGAACCATTCGCATCCACCATGAGTGTGGCATAGGCATTGTCCTCAGTGTCATCCTGTGGTATCACCATTACTGAAGAAATAGTTGGTGGTTTCTTGGGACATGGATCCACCTGGATGACCAGAGATGCCAGGTTGCCAAATCCATTGCCCTCAGAGATCTTCCGCATGCGGTCCACAGCCAGTACCTGAAGCTCATGCCTCCCCTTCCAGGTGGCATTAAGTTTTCGAGTTACAGTCACTACACCACTGGTGGGATGGACTGTGAATAGCTCTGATCGGGCATTGAAGGCATAATAGAAATCAGCATTCTGGCCAAGGTCAGCATCAGTGGCGCTTACCATGCAGATGGCACTTTTGAGAGGGGTGTCTTCAGGGATGGCAACTTTATAGGATGGGGGAGAGAACAATGGCTTTAAGTCATTCTGATCTAAGATGCGGACCAGCACATGAGCTGAAGCTTCATGCCCGAAAGTCTGTTCTGTGGCTTGAATGACAAGTGCGTAGCTGTCGCATACCTCTCTGTTCAGGATTGCTGTGTTGCCACTCTTGGTTCTTATCCTCAGAAAGCAGAAACTACCCACCACATGCTCCTCTGTTTTGAATACATTCGCCAGATCTCCTGAGATGATGCGGTATTTCACCACCATCTGGGGCTCTGCCAAGTAGATGCCCATCTTGCCAAGACTCTCCACGTAGGTCTTGGGAGCTGAGTTCTCATAGATGGTGGCATTGTACACGGGGTGGGTAAAGTGCAAAGTTGATGGACCAGGGCTCTCCTGGAGCCTCTCACAGGACAAGCAGCGAAGCAATAGAAGGGCAAAACCCAGCACTATGATGGCCATTGTGAGGAATAACCTGAATGGAAACAGAAGTACGTATTAGTCAATAGGGAAAAGCCCCAGTGGGAAGAAGAATTAGGATAAAATTAAGTGCAACAAAGAGAAAGACAAATATTGTAAACAAGAACATTCAATGTCACTACAGAATCCATTTGAACAACTTGGCTCCTGCAAGATAAAATATAAATTCTTGGGTTTAGCATTCAAAGCCCTGCACAATTTACTTCTCATCTACCTGTGCAAACACCTTCCAAGTACTCTTCATGGACTTATTCTCTGTTCAAGTCACATTGGACTCATGTGTTTTGATTTATCCTGCAATGTCCTTCTTCTTTGAATTTGTGGAGAATAATAACCATGAGAAAAAACTATATTCAACCACAACAACAACAACAACAAAAACCTTTGGTTTTTAATGAATTGAGAAGCTATGTTGAACCAAACATTTATTTGCTATACTATCAGAGGCCAGTAAGGATGCTTTAAAGGCAAAGAGAAGGTACAGAGGAAAGGACCAAGAATTGAGTGATTTGGATTTGAGTAATGGTTCTGTCACTTAATCATTATATGACCTTAGGCAAGTCTCTCTGCCTCTCTGACTCTCAGTTTCCCCATTTCTGTAAAATGAAGGGGTTGAATTAAATGTCTTCTGATTTCCTTTTAACCTGAGTCTACAATTCTGTGAATACTCTCCCATATGCTTACATGTAGATAGACTTAAAGCATGCAGATTCCTAAAATGCCTGCCTCTACCTTCAAATGCTGAAATTCATCTTTTCCTCCAAGATTTAGCTCAAGGTGCCACTTCTTCCAGGAAATTTTCCCTGATCACACCAACTGAAAATGATCTCTTTTTCCTCGAATTGTCTTAATATCCTTTGTCTGATTCCTCTTTCTTCCCTCCCATCACTTTCTACTTGGTATCATACTTAATTGTCTAGATAGCATTTCCTCCTTATTAGGTTATAAAAGAAGCAACTGGGTAATTGTTGGGTTTAAAAAAAAAACAACACTTTCTATCCCCCACTGTCTAGAACAGGCTTGGCATATGGTGAGCACTTAATTAATATCTGTGGGACTGAATTCCTGAACAATGCCACTTAAACCTATTCCCCAAATAAAATCAAAGTCTTAAGGGAAACCTGGCAAATATTAACATGGTAGAATCCTGGGGCTGGAAAATTTGGAAACTATCCTGCTCCTGTCTCCAGGCAGGACTACACCTAATCTTGCATTGAAAAGAACTCAGGAATGGAGACTGTATCTTCCTCGTCTGTCCTCCACATCTCCTCCCTCTCTGAAATTTTTTCCTTCAGTATAATGGAGAGGAGCATCCGACCAGGAATTCTAGTCCTGGATCTGTCGATTCCTCTGTGTAATCTGTGATAAATCACAGTCTTAGCACCTATTGCCTCACCTGTAAAAAGGAAATAAAAATATCTGCTCCACCAACCTTGCCGAGTTGCTGTGAGAATCAAATGTGATAACGAAACTGTTTTGACAAAGTATCCCAGTATAAGGTGCTATTGTTATTATCTGGCCATGGTCACACAACCAATGAGTGACAGAACCAAGATTGGGATCTAGGTCTCCAGTCCTTGGCAGCTGAGTGTGAGAATGGAGCTAAGCATCCCTGGGGCAGTGTCTCAGGGGATATTTTCAATGGGAGTCCCAGAGTGGGTGCTGCCTCTAAGTACGGTCTGACATTTATCCAGGTTGGCACAGAGTGGCCTTCCAGGTGTTAAACACATTCCTGGGTAAAACAGGAAGGACTTGTTTCTCCAGGTGCCTCTTGTCTTCAGAGACCAGGAAGAGTTAAACTTCCAGGGTAGAGGAACTGGAGAGCCTCAAGTCCAGGAGGCTGCTGGCAGTGACCGTCTCTCCAAGACCATGCCATAGAGAATGGGGGTGGGGGTCAGGGCAGAGACAGTCCTACAAAGATACTCTAGAGCCTGTCTTATATGCACCTTCCCCTCTGCCTCAAATGCATACCACCACCACCCCATACTTAGGACCCCTCTGGAAACCCCCAAACCCAAGAGAACCAGTAGGGACAAAATCTATATTCATAACACCCCCTGCATGGCCCAAGCTTAACTCAGAGCAGCACTGGTTAGTCTCTAGGAACCAGGACGGGAGGAGACCCCCAGACAGAGTTACCACTCTGCATCATGGCAGGACAGAAGCAGATGTTTCTTTCATTCATCAAATTCTGGGAGTGAGGTCCTTAGCCACCATCTCTCTGTTCCTCAAAGTCTTCGGCACACTGTCACCAGCTCAGGATAGACCTTGGTCCATGTATGGCCTCCTCTAGAGTTCTTTGCCTTCTTGGTATGCAGAAAATCTTCCCACTCACCCAGGTCAGCAGCGGTACCGGGCAGGCTTCAACAGGTTCAGCCTTCCAGCTGCTACTCCTGCAGCAAACCTGCCTTGCTGAGCAGTTCCTACCAGGATGGGGGTGTAGGAAGGCGGGGACAGGGAGAGGGGCTCAACAGAAGATAGAAGGGGAAAGGATACAGTACCTGGGACTACAGAGCTGCACATACATATAAGCCTGCATCTGTGAATATGTATGTACTCCCCTTTAGTAACCATGTCTAGGCCCATTGAAAGTAGGCAGGCAGGTATACCTCTGACACTCTCTCTGTAGAACACAGGGAGACCACCAGCCCCTCAATAACTAGAACATATCAGAACAGGAAGCCTGGGGGAGCTCCAGGCTTATCTGAACCTTGGACAAGGGGTAGGGCCAGACTAGTGCCCTATGGCCAGAACTGAAGTTGGCAAGTGGCCACCACACAGCCACTAGCAACACAAGGAAGCAAAGCCCACCTGCTGCGGCAACACGCAAAAGCTTGTCAGGGGTTGTGCCTAAGGCTCAGTTTGCTTTTCAGACCCCGAAAGAAAGGTGAGCATAGGTTAACACGTGTACCTTTATGCATGAATGTCAGTATTTGTGTATGCACATGTATGAAGGTATTTTATATGACCATATACATGCGTGTGTGATTGTATATCTATGTATAAACATGTGTAGCTCAAGGCTTTAAGAACACCCACATGTAAACATATGGAAGTATATTTGAAGAAAAGCCTCAAAGTTGAAAGTTACTCAGAGAACATTTAATCCAGCCCCTCTATTTTACAGATGGAGAAAATGGGGCCTAGAGAAGCAGAGAAACTTGCCCAAGGTTACAGAGTGACCTTAAGTGACAGAGTCAATACTAAAGCCCCTGTCTCCTAATTCCAAATCCTTTCTACTGCACCTTCTCTTTGCCTTTAAAACATCCTTATTGGCCTCTATTTGTTTAGCAAGTAAATGTTTGGTCTCACATAGCATCTCAACCAATTAAAAACTTGTGGTTTTTTTTTCAGTTCACGGTAATTCCCAGGCAGTAGACACAGATAGCTATATATGTAAGCTGTTCTACAAGAGAAAGGAATTCATGCTGTCCCTCTCCACTGCACATCCTGAACCCCTCAGACACTAGCAGAACACTAGGCCTGTTAAGCAGGGGTACCAGATGATAGGAGTTAGCTGGCACTGAAAGGGACCTTAAGAAATATTGAATCCAAGTGAATAGAGCATCAGTCCTGAAGTCAGGAGGACCTGAGTTCAAATCCGGCCTCAGACACTTAACACACTTACTAGCCGTGTGACTTTGGGCAAATCACGTAAACCCCAATTGCCCTCCAAAAAAAAAGAAAAGAAATATTGAATCCAATCCCCTTATTCTACAGAGGAAGAAAAAGAGGCCCAAATTTGTTGAATAACCTTTTTAAAGTCATACGGGCAGTAAAAAGTAGAGCCAGGATATGAAACAAGTCAGAAGACTTCAAATGCAATGTTCTTGATTTAAGGTCAAACTATGCTTACAACTCTGACCAAATGTTTTAGAAATCCTGAATAATGGTCTAAGCAAAGACATACTTATCCATCACTCACATGAATGCCAAGGAACAGCTAGGTCATTCTCAGCTTTACCAGTAATAACAGCCTTTCCTCTATCCTCAGAGTTTCCTATTTCCCAGGCATTAATTAGTAACCCACACAATACCTCTGGGAAACATCTGCCCTTCTATGCCCATTTCACAGATAAGGAAACTATGATTTGAATGGCTTGCCCAAGGCCACCCATACAGTCACTAAGATCAGACACTTAGGGTTTCCTGAAACCTGGGTTCCTCCAAGTTTCCCAGGCTGTAGTATCAACGAGATAAGATATTTGAGGCTCAGTGATACCTTCATGAAAGTAGCCCAAGTACAAAAAAATGCATTACTGGCCTTGTTCCCCTTCGCCAGGAAAGGACTTTACGTCTCTCCCTCAATCAGGGTGAAGTTGGTCTTCCACGACCTTAAACTTCCTTTTCGATGCCCCTTTCTCTTCTTCATGCCATCCCAGGGGTCCAGGTCCCTCCTATGGTTTCTCCCACCCAGCCCCTAGAGAATTTTCCCTTAGGAAAAGAGTGGATAAATCCATTCACACTGAAATGTCAATGACAGATAATGACTTAATGAGTGACCTCTTCCTGGCATTCAGAGCTCTACAAAGTGACTCCAATCTCCCTTTCCCATCTTATCTCACTGCTTTTCCCTTAAAAGAGATCCAGTCTGGCATATTGGAAAGACCATTGGGAGCTCTGTCTGCCTTTCTTTGTATTACCCTGAGCAAATCAACTTTTTTTCTCTGAGCTACAGTTTCTTCATCTGTAAAAGGACATTGCCCCAGGGGAAATAATCATACTGACAGTACCTAAGGCCTCACAAGGTTGTTGAGTAGAGTGTTGTAAACCTGAAAGCTATGCAAATATAAACTAACAACATAGACACTTTATGCTGTAATTAAATTGGGTCATTCCACATCCTATTCTTAGATTGCCCTCTCTCATCTCTTTGCCTTTGCTCACCTAATGCACAAAGTCATATAACATGGGTTATATGGAGCATACACAGATATTCCAATTGTTTTCTGCTGAGTACACATATGACCTGACCCTTGAGCCCTTTGGGGATGACAAACTTCCTGGCTTCTTCTGGCCATCAGGTGGTCTAGCACTAAATGGGCTTGTCATCTTGGAATGGTGCTGAAAATCTGAGTAGTCACTTGGGTCTTCTCTTGCCCCTTGGATGACACTGGTGACCTCATGAGTTCCAGAGATCCAGAAATTGTGGATGCAGTGAGTGCGGCTCACCAGTAACAAGGTGAACGTCTGCATCAGAGAAGACAATCGGGGCAGCCAGGCAGCACAGCAAGTAAGAGCACTGGCCCCAGAGTCAGCATAACCTGGGATCGAATCCGGGCTCAGACACTTAGCACCCACCCAGAAACACCTGGCTGTGTAACCTTGAGCAAGTTACTTAACCTCAATTGCTTTAAAAAAAAAAAAAGAGAGAGAGAAGACAATCGCCAACAAGAGGAAGAGGCCAAGCTTTTGGTCTGCCTTGGACAAAGGCATGGACTTTAAAGGAGAAAGAATACAGAATGGAGATCTGAAATGTAAGCTGCCTAGTCAGCAGGACTGCAAACTGCTTCATGTTTAAATGAGATTAAACAGCCTCTCAGTAGATTATAAAAGTAGTTATGTCAAGTTACTAAATCCAGTTTTAAGTCACTCTGTCAATGTGTGATGTCTTTTAGCATTTCTTTGGCACGTAGAAAATAAATATCTGTCCCATACCTGATTCAAATGGTACATTAAGTGTCTTTTTATTCCACCCCACATACACTCCTCCTCCCAACCTAGACATAAGCTAAAACCTAAACTTCAAATCCCCAAGACAATGGAGTAGGAGTTTAATGGGCCAGGCTTTTATCAGTGGTTTAACTACCCCAGGACTGGGCTGAACACCTGGTGCTGAATGGATATGTGGATTCACTGCAGAGGGGCTCCATTTGTGGAGAAGGGAGTGGGTACATGCCCCAGACACTCGGGACCAACAGCAGTTCTATACTGTTAGACCAAGAATACATTGTCCTTCTACCTGTTGAAATCCCTTCCTTTATAGCAACTCAGTTGCTATCTTCTTCCTGATGGCTTCCTTGATGCTCGATCAACTCTAAAGTGCTTTAAAACTGTAACTTATATTGATAAGATTTATTAATCTTAAATTTCTTATAGCACTTTGACTGAACTTCTCCTTTGTACTCATCAGTCTGCCTCCTATCTTGGTTATAAGTATGTATCCTATATCCTTTCTAAAAGACTATAAACTCCTTAATAGCAGACACTGTCTTTTTTCATATTTGAAAAAGATCATCCCAACAATGAACACCCTGCTTTATATATACCATAGAAGGCACTTCCTCAAATAACTATAGAACTGGATTTTAACAGGATGCATGGACAGTTAAATTTCAAATGACACTGAGCATGTCCCCAGGTATTTTTTTTTTTTTGGCAAAGTGATCTTCTTTTTATGCCTAAAATCTCCAAACTTAGGTGGTTGAATTCTTTGTCCTTGTGAAGAGACAAGCAGTCACTGACTTCTACAAGGTCACATTTTTTCTAAGAGAGAAGGTTGGGGAGAGGGACTGCCATGATTCTGGGGAAACACCTCAGGAGGAAAATCAACTATGAATCCTAGGAATGGAGCAACCTTGGCTCCTGATCTCCTTGCTTGGATTAATGGCAGGTCTACCCTGACCGGAAGGTCAGAAGACATCCTTAACATTAGGCTACATCTAACAAAGCTACAAGAGAGTTAAGGCTTGTATTTGATACCCCTGGGGCCCCTTTTCTATGCTCTTTCCCCAATCAAGGTAGAACTGAAATTAAGAAGTTACCTTGAAAAAATCCTTCCTCTCTTTGGTGGAAGTTGACTCATCAGTAAATATGCTACACTCTGCTAGGCCCTCTCTTTCCTCCAACAAATACTATTTTCAAAAAAAGATCCTAAAGTCAATCACACTGAGGTGTAGATGACTAAGAACAGCTTCTAGCAGAGTGGGAGAAATGGACATGCATTTTAACTAGGATCGAAGACTGAATCACAATAATACCTTCTATTTATAGGACATTTTGGAGCTTTCTCACAGGGATAAGGTAATCGTTGTTTGTCCTTCATTCTCAAAGAAGACCAATGACATCACGAGTATGATATATTTGACTTCCGAGTGATCTGGACTTAAGGGAGGCAGAACAGCACAAAGTCATCAGCCTCACTCTCTCCTCCAGAGTCTCACAACTCCCATGAGGTAAGCGGTACAAATAGTATATTCCCCATTTAAAATAAGAAACCTAGCCTCAAAGAAGTCAGGAAGTTGCTCAAGATTTTGCAGCTAGTAAGTGTCTGAACCCAAAATTGAACCAAGTTTTTTTTCTGATTCCAAGTCCAGGAACTTAGAACTATATCATATCACCGTCATCTAAATAATGGTGAATAATACATTTGTGGGTTGTTTTTTCAACAAATAAACAAAAAGACAGAGTTCACAGAGCTCAGTATAACATCAAATGTAGAGGAGGGAGAATTCTCAAGCCCTCAAGTCAGATTGTCTAAGTAGATGGTAGAGATTTTATAAGAAATTTCCTAAACCCTTGTAATGGGAATGGGAATTTGAAGATCTTCCCTGCCCCCAATAAGCTGAATATAATCACATGAAGCCTTTGGTGGGAGGAGTTTGGCAAATAGGTAGAGCAGGAAGGGGGCAGAGCAGAGCTGAAAGGAAGTTGAGAATCAGAGCAGTTAGAGCTGGGGGAGATAGAGGATGCAGACAAGGAGACAGCTAGGCTGGTACGTGGTTGTGGGAAGGCTTTGGGTGGTGTTGTTCCCTGCAGTGTTATTGTGTACAGATTTCTTTGTTGCTATGATGAATTTGGTTTTCTGGTGTCTGAATAAGTGTTTTGCTTCTGTCTTCTATATGGAGAATCTATTTTGTGATTCAGAACTATCTCAGCATATTCATAGTCACTATCAGTGCTGTGAATATTGTTTTGGCGCTACAACTCTTTAAGTCCTACTCTCAACAAAGATTTCCTGGGCCCTGCCCTGATACCACTGTCCACACCTCTGTCTTTGGTAAACCAATAGAGACATCTTCCTGATCTAGTCAAGTTCAAGTTTTTTCTGTGCTGGCTCCTGGCAGCGAGGGACTGGTTCCACCCCTCCACTTCACAGTCAGGCTGCTCCTTCCAGAGACAGAGGTCACCCCACTAGATGCCAAAGGAGGGAATCTTGGGTTTCTAGGTAAATTTGCTTCTCTCATCTAAACTCCCTAGCTCATTACCATCCACACTGCCTGTTAGTTCTCCTCAATACCAAAATCACAGAATTCAAAAGTACCTGAAAGGTCATAAAGTCTGGCTTCCTAACCAAAGTAGTAATCTCCACAGCACCCCAACAAGTCATCATGTAACCTCTGCTTAAATATCTCCCAAGGCAAGCCATTCTACTCTTAGACAACTTTGAATCTTAGAAAATTCTTCCTTGTACTAGAGCACTTGTCCTGGAGTCAGGAAGATCTGAGTTCAAATGTATCCTCAGACACTTACTAGCTGTGTGAGTGTGGACAAATTACTTAATTTCTGTTTGCCTCAGTCTCCTCATCTGTAAAATCGGTACAATAATAGCACCTACTTCCCAGGGTTGTCGGGAAGATAAAATGAACATCAAATGAGAATAATAATTGTAAAGTGCTTAGCACAGTGACTGGCACACAGTAAGCACTATATAAATGATGCTATTTATTATTATTATTATTATTATACTGAGTGAAAAATGCATCCTTGAAACTTCCCACCATTGTTTCTGATTCTCTCCCCTGGCAGAATAAGTCAAATCCCTTTCCACATGTCAGGCTTTAGAACTTTTGAAAGCAATTATTATGTTTCCCTGAGTCTTCTCTTCTCCAAGGGAAAAGCAGTATGCTATGATGGCAGTAGTATTGGACTCTGGATTTGGCTCTTGCTGAAGATATTTATAAACTAGGCAACCTTGGACCTCTCTGAGTGTCATTCAGTTTTCTCTTCTGCAGAATGGGGATAACAGGGACAATGTATTGTGAGGCTCAAACAACATACCATATGTAAAGCATGGTGTATCATAAGCATATTAGAGGAACAAGGAAGAAATTACTTTCAGATCTATGGATAGAGGAAGAATTCATGTCCAAATAAGAGACAGAGATTCACAGAGGATAAAATAGATGATTTTGATTAAATTAAATTTAAAAGGTTTTGCATAAACAAAATCAATGCAGATGAGATTAGAAAGGAAATAGTTCACTGGGGGAAGTTTTTGCAGCAAGTTTCTCTACTATAGTTCTCATTTGCAAAACACATAGGGAACTGATTTAAATTTGTAAGAATAAGAGTCATTCCCCAGCTGATAAACAAAGGGTATTAATAGGCAGTTCTCAAAGGAAGAAATTCAATTTATGAATAGTAATGGAAAAAATTATCTAATCAATAATAATTAGAAAAATACAAATTAAAACAACTTTGAGGTATCACCTCCCACTCATTAGATTGGCAAAACTGAATTTTAAAAAATGACATGCTAGAGAGTCTGTGGGAAATCAGGTACATTGGTGCATCTATGGTGGATCTCTGAATTGGTACAGTTATTCTGAAAAGCAATTTAGAACTATGCCCCCAAAGTTACTAAACTAGTATGTAAAAAGTTACTTACCTCTGACTCAGTGATACTGCTGCTATACCCCAAAAAAGATCAAAGAAAGAGGAAAAGGTCCTATATGTATAAAAATATTTCTTTTTGTAGTGGCAAACCAAGAAGGTACGCATCAACTGGGGCAGCTACATGGCAAAGTGGATAGGGTGCTAGGACCAGAATTAAGAAGACTTATCTTTTTGAGTTCAAATCTGGTTGTAGACACTTCCTAGCTGTGTGACCCTGGGCAAGTCACTTAACCCTGTTTGCCTTAGTTTCCTTATCTATAAAATGAACTGGAGAAGGAAATGGCAAAGCTACTTCTGCATCTTGGCCAAGAAAATCTTAAGCAGGGTAATGAAGAGTCAGACACAATTAAACGACTCAACAACAACAACCTATCAATTGAGGAAGGAATGAACAAATAATAGCATATAAATATAAGGGAATACTATTGTGCCACAAGAAATAATAAGAATGGATAGTTTCAAGGAAACCCAGGAAGATTTGTATGAAATGATGTAGAGGAAAGTGAGCAGAACCATAAGAACGAATTATATTACAACAATATTGCAAAAATGAACATTTTAAAAGCCTTAAGATCAATGCAATGATCAACTATGATTACATAGAACTAATAATGAAGAATACTAGTTACCTCCTGAAAGGTTTCAGTCGTCTCATCATCCTGATGATCATCATACTCTCTCACTTTAGCTTTCAATGACTTTCCTAAAATATGGTACTTAAAATTGAACACAGTACTGCGATTGAACCCTCTTAAGGCAGAGGCCAGTTGGGCTATCAATTGCCTCATAACAGATATTAAACTTTTACTAATGCAGCCTAGGATCTTCACCACCCTTTTTGGCTGCCACCTCCCACCACTGACTCATTTTAAGGTTGGAGTCACTAAAACTCCCATGTCTTTTTCACAAGAACTTCTTTCTAGGCATGCCTCTTCTATCTTGCACAATTGATTTTTGGGATACAAGTACTTAACATTTATCCCTAAATAAATTTCATCTTTTTGTAACTGGCTCATTGTTACAAATCCTTTGAGGTCTTTGGGGATCTTGATCCCATCATGTAAGAAGGTATTAACTAACCCACTGAGCTTCTTGTCATTGGAAATCTGAGAATTATGTCATCTATGCCTTCATCTAAGGCATCCATGAAAATGTTGACCAGCACTGGGACAACCACAGGGAGCCCTGTGGTTATCATTAGGAATTTCTCTCCTAGGCTGACATCTGTCCATTAATGAATAGTCTTTGGGTTCAACCTTTTAGCTAGCTCTATACCTACTAAACATGTGTCCAGCTCACATCTCTCCATCTTGTATTCAAGAATATTGTGATTCAGCTCCACCTACATTACATATGTATACCACCTCATCTTGCCATTACAGGGAACTCTTCTCCCATCTCAGACCCACTCTCCTGCTCTAGTCAGCTGTTCTAGGATTTCAGACAGAAGATGAAAGTTCTCTTCTCAAGTTGCCAAAGACCAGGTAAGTTTTTATGGGGTAACTCATAACAAGCAGATGGAATACAGTGAGAAGAAAAGGCCTCTCTAGTCTTTCAGAGGAGGGTGGAATATATTTGCATCCAGGGGGCCTCCGGAAGATGGAGGATTCACTCGGGCTATGACAGTGCTACCCCAGGTGTGCTAGATGGTCCCAAGTATGAAGAAGAACCAAATTACACACACACACACACACACACACACACACACGGTTACAATGGCAGTCTTGAAGGGTAAAATTAGTAACAACAGGGAGACTAGAAATCACCAGCCAAACCCCAGACCACTCTTGGTGAGAATTTTTTTATGCTCTTTGGATCATAGGATGTTAGAGCCAGAAAAGAACTTGGAACACAACAGAAAGGTACCTTCAAACACAGTGTCAGAGTAGAAAATGTCGTTAGAACACAGAACATAGAACCCTCCTCTATCTATACCCTTCCCAGTTCTACTTCTCTCCCTGGGCCCCAGACACCCAGAGCTCCAAGCAGCAACATCCTCCTTCCTGCTCTTTGCTTCCACACAGTTACTGAAGGTAAAATTCATGCTGTGACTTGAGGCAATATTAAAATAATGAGAATAATTTCTATTCATCTCACTCCTTCTTTCCAAAAGGGTTCAGAAGGTAACAGACATGATCTCACTCACACCTTAAGGAAGGGGGAAGAGAGGTGGGTGAAAAGCAGTCAGGGAACAGAATGGCACCTAAGTGAATGGAATAGAACCCTGGTGCTCTAATCACTTCAGACACTGACCTGCTAACAATGGGAAATGTCACTTAAAGGGGAGAAAATTCCTTCTTCCTGAGCCAGCAATAAGCTCACATTACTAGTTTCTACCTTTGATACTGTCCACTGTTACCTTGGGCAAGTTGATTCACTCCCTTAAGGCTCAGTTTTCTTTTCAATAAAACTGGTAGAATAATATTTACATGACAGGAAACAGATCCTGAGAGAGGGCAAGCATTGGAACTGAGAAGACTTGGGTTCAGGTCCTGCCTCTGAGACATAAGAGCTGTGTGACCATGAATTTCATTTAACTTCTCATACCTCAGGTCACTCTTGAAGACTATAAGTTGTGTTGTTGCTGTCTGTTGATTTTACCTTTGCAATATCTCTTGAATATGGCCTCTGAAAGTGCCACCACTCTGGTGCAGACCCTCATCACCCCACACCTGGACTACTACAATAGTCAGCTGATGGGTCTGCTGCCTCAAATCTCCCCGACTCCAATGCAGCCTCCATTCAGCCACTAAAGTGATTTTCCTAAAGTCTGATCATGTCACACCCTCTATATAAACTCCTCTGGCTTCCTACTGGGGGCAAACACAAAGTGCTCTGTTTGGCATTCAGAGCCCTTCACAACCCAGCCCTCTCCTGCCTTTCCAAGATTCTTCTCAAGACACACACTCTTTGATCCAGTGACACTGGCCTCCTGGCTGTTCCATTAACAAGACACTCCATCCTCGGCTCTAGGAATTGTCTCCGGCATCCCCCCGGGCCGGGAATGCTCTTCCTCTTCATCAACTACAATCCTCCCTGGATTCTTTTAAGTCTCAACTAAAATCCCACCTCTTACAGGAGGCTTTTTTCCCTTCTTGATTCTGGTGACTTCCCTGTGTTATTTCCTATTGATCCTGTATATAACTTGCTTTGTTTGTATTTGTTTGCATGATGTCTCCCCACTAGATTATAAACTCCTTGAGGGCAGGGACTATCTTTTGACTCTTTTTGTAACTGCAGTGCTTAGGGCAGTGTTTATTGAATGATTGAGACCAGTTACCAAATTTCATCAGGGGATGTAACTACCCTGGGACTTCCTTAGAGTGATGAAATCACAACTCTGGACAAAGTGATACTGACACATCACTAAACTCAAGAGGTTGTTATAAGGATAGCTCCAGAAACAGATGTTCCTTTAATATTACAAATCTCTACAAATCCATTCACACAGCTCTTTCTTCACAGTCCTGTGACATAGGTCAGGCAAGTATATTGCCCTTTAAAATCTAAGAGGGCTCCCAAATAAAAGAAGAGAGAACCACAAAAGTGAAATGATTTGCTCAAGATCATAGGATCATAGAATTAGCAATTGAAAGAACCTTGGAGGGGGAGGCTAGGTGGTGCAGTGAATAGAGCACCAGCCCTGGACCTGAGTTCAAATCCAGCCTCAGACACTTAACGCTTACTAGCCATGTGACTTTGGGCAAGTCACTTAACCCCAGTTGCCCTGCCTTCCCCCCTCCAAAAAGAAAAAGAAAAGCAAGTACCTTCGAGGTCTAATCCAAACCTACTATTTCATAAATGAGTAAACTGAGGACTTAAGAGATTGCTTGACCCACCCAAGGTCAAACAGTAAAGGTCAGAGGTGAGACTTGAACCCAAGTCCTCTAACTCCAAAGCCTATGCTCTTCACATTATACAACAAGGTCACCCAGTTTATTATCGGCAAAGCACAGACTAAAACCCAAGTGTCTTGATTCCCAGTTTAAGGCTCTAGTCATTATGCCAGGTTACCTCCCCAGCAATACCAAATTTGCAGTCAGAGAACCTATATCCAAATCTTGACTCTGCTACTTCTTATCTGTGTGACCTTAGATAAGTCACTTACCCATCCTAGGTCTTCCTCCTGACATCTCTAAAATGAAGTTGTTGGACTATTAGCTTCCAAGTTTCCTTTCAGCACTATAGCTAAAATCTATGAACTTCCCTGGCCACTGGCATCACATTGATAAATGGATCACAGAAGTCTATACTCTGAGTCAAATAGGAATTAGTAGGCTCTGGCAAAGACTGAGCATGCTAACCTGCCTCTTAGGTGGGTGTCTCTCCTATTACCATCCCAGGCCAAAATAGTAGTAGCTGAACAGAATAACAATGGCATGCTAGCTGGCCAATGGCATGAGGGTGGGGGGGGATGGTGAGGTGGGAATTCCATATGATTCAAGAGTCTAGAAAAAAATTAGACACAGCGGAAGAGGCAGGGAGGTGAGACCATTGTTCTAGACCCACTACTCACTGCTGCTTGGGAACTCAGGATCCGCTGCACCCTCCTTCCCTTGGGATAGTGCTACCAGAGATGCCTCTTATCCCCACACACATTCTTCAGGAGTGATCAGAACCAAAGAATGTCAGAACTGCCAATCAGCTTTATGTCGTTCAGTCATTTTAGTCATGTCTTCGTGACCCCAGCTGGGGATTTTCTTGGCAAAGATACTGGAGTAGTTTGCCATTTCCTTCTCTAGCTCATTTTACAGACAAGAAAACTGAGGCAAGCAGGGTTAAGTGACTTGCCCAGGGTCACACAACTAGTAAGTATCTGAGGCTGGATTTGAACTCAGGAAAATGAGTCTTTCTGACCCAGGGCTAGCGCTCTATCCGTTGTACCACATAGCTGCCTGTGCCAGTCACCTTTAGGACACTGAATAACTAGAAGGGTCCTTAGAAAATGAAACATAGCATATTAAGAGCTAGGGACAGCCTAGAAATCATCACCTCCTGTGCTCAGACCACTGTACTTGATACAGGTGAAACAGAGTTTCCTAGAGGGGATGAGATGGTGACTCAGAACTAGCATAAGATAGTCAGAAAACAACGTGCTGAGGTCTGTGGGGCAAGTTTGTTTCTACCTGGGGGAATCAAGTGGAGGTCCCTGCAGGAGGTGACGCTAGAATTGGATTTGAAGGGATGGTTCAACAGGTAAAGATAAGGCAGGTGGAAATTTCAAGCACAGAGAACAGCCTGAGACGAGGGATCAAGACCTTCAAGGGCAAGTTATGTTCGAAGGAGAGTTTCCAGTTTGGACAGTTCATAGGGAGCATTTATAGAAACACTTTTAAGGTATGCAGAGCATTTTACAAATATGATCTCATTTGATCCACACAACAATGCTGGGTGGTAGCTGTTATTATCCCATTATACAGATGAGGAAATGGAGGCAGACAGAGGTTAAGTCACTTGCCCAGGGTCACACAGGTGGCATGTGTCTGAGGGGATTTGAACCCAGTCTTGCTCAGTCCAGGTTCAGTGCTCTATCCATTGAGCCACCTAGCTGCCTCTATACCTTGCACTGAAGGGAATAATTAGAAATAAGATTAGAAAAAGAGGCTAGTGCTAGGCTATGGAGGGCCTTGAACACCAAGGCAAAGGAGCCTGAATTTCACTAGGGAGGTATTAGGGATCTGCTGAAGCTTTTTAAGGAGAAGTGACATGGCCAAATCTATAAAGATTATTCTGGCAGTGGTAGGAAGCATGTGTATGTGACCAAGAAGGGCAGAAACAGACCCAGAGCCCAGTATGAACATTCATGAGTCACTTTTTTTTAATGTTCTCTCAGTGGCCATGAAATGTCCTGGGGAGAAGGCAGCCTGGTAGAACAGAAACAGCCTAGATCGTGAATCAAGAGACCTGGGCTCTAGTCCGTGCTCTGCCACTGACAGGTTATGTGACCTTAAACAGATCACTTCACAAACCACTTGCTCTCTCTCTCTTGTATTTTGTTTTATTTCATCCCTTCTTTCTCATTGTTCACTCCATTGGTTATAATCCTTCTTTACAACTTGACTAATGTTTAATGTGAAGGTATATGTAGAACCTCTACCTGATTGTATGCTGCCATGGTGGAGAGGAGAGGAAGGGGGAGAAAATTTGGAACTCGAGATTGTGAAACTGAATGTTATAAACTAAAAGTAAATAAATAAATTTTTTTAAAAAGCAGATGACTTCACTTCTCTCTTTCCGGACAGAAAAACCAAGTTGGAGAGAGGGGAGATGACTTGCCCAATGTCACACAACCTGTCAATGGTAGTTTGGGACTAGAACTCAGGTCTCTTGGCTCCTGGTCTCAGCTCTTTATATTCGGGACTCTGGGGTTAAACCTAGTTTCACTAGATGATAGTTATAGCTTTGGACTCTCTGCTTCCTCTCCCTTCCCCTACACTGTACCTCACTTCTCAGAAAGGGAGATATGGAAGAAGGGAAGAGAAAGAGGAGGGTACAAGGCCCCTCGGGCCCTCGACCGGCTCTCCCTCCTTCCCCACCCTCCCCCTTTGGCTTTCTCCAGTTGTGCCTATAGGCTCCCCTTTGCCAGGATGTAGCAGAGCTGGGACGGCTTAGGGCAAACCCCAGGCAAACAAACAGGTTGCGGCAGGCTGGAACAGCTTTCCAATCAGTCAATCTCTAGGTTAGATTCCCAGCTCCATCAGGGTAAAGAGGAAAGAAGGGCAGGAGGGAAGAGCCCCTCTCAACCCTGACCCTAGGAATGCCCTGCACCACCCCCCACCTTCCTCACAAATCCTACACAGGGTCTATCCCACATCCCACCTCCTCATGACAGCCCTTACCCAACCAGGACAGTCGGCAATGATTGCTCCTCTGAAATATTTTCTAGGATTTATTAAGCAGGTTGTTTCTACTTCCCCATATCTCTGATATGCCCCCTTCTCTCCATTCAGTCACAGCCCTAGTTCAGACCTTTATCCCCTCTTTCATGGGCTACCCTCTTTCTCCCTAAATTCCTCCTCTGCTCAACTACCAAGGCAACTTTTCTATAAAAATGTCACACCTCCTCCTCTCAACAGCCCATGAGCTCCAGCGGTTCCCTCTTACCTGCGAAATCAAGCCTAAACTCCTCTCTTTGGCATTTAAAGCTCTTTATGGCCCTTCATACCTTTCCATATTCCTTAAACCTTCCTCTCTTCCACAAACTCTACCTTCCAGCAATGCTAACCTACTTGTAACTTTGCCTACATGATACACCATCTCTTAAATCCGTGCCTAGAATGCTCTAGTCCCCATTTCTACTTCTCCCTTCCCCTGACTTCCTTCAAGACCCAGCTCAAATCCCACCTTCCCAAGAGACCTTTTCTGGTTCCTATCCCTCTGCTGCTAATGCCTTCCTTCCTCATTGTAACCCCCACTTTCACTGTATATACCTTGTATTTACTGGTAGCTACTCATTGTCTCCCCTATTGGAATGTGAGCTCCTTGAGAGCAGAGACCATGTTTTTCCCTCACTTTGTATCCCTAGCCCTTAGCACAGTGCCCAACACAATAGTAAGTGGAGGCAATTAAGTGACCCAGTTGACAGAGCATTGCGTGGAAGTAAGAAAGACTTGAAGTCAAATCTCACTTTAGCCGCTTACTAGCTACGTGACCTTGAGTGAGGCATTTTACCTCTGCCTGCCTCAGTTTCCTCAACTGTAAAATGGGGGTACTAATAGCACCTAACTTCCAGGGTTGTTATGAGGACCAAATGGAATATAATTTGTTAAGTGCTTAGTACATAGTAGGGGCTATATAAATGTTAGCTAACATTATTATTAATAATAAATGTTTGTTTACTTGTTGACTTGACTTCTTGAAGTCTTCTGAAAGACTTCTTTGTCAGCACCAGAACCCTCATCCTCATCCCCATCCTAGTGACCCTAAGATTTCAAAAAAGCTGTCCTTTCCCTCAAAAGAGTCAGGGTGGCAACGGATGTAGAACTAGAGATAGAAGTTGTTTTTTAGTCATTTTTCAGTCATGTCTGACTCTTCGTGACCCCATTTGGGATTTTCTTGGCAGAGATCCTGGAGGGGTTTGCCATTTCCTTCTCCAGCTCATTTTACAGATGAGGAAACAGAGGCAAACAGGATGAAGCAATTTACCCAGGGTTACACAGCTAAAAAGTGTCTGAGGTCGGATTTGAACACAGGTCTTCCTGATTCCAGGCCCAGCACTCTATCTGCTGCCCCACCTAGCTAGAGTCAGAAGACATGAGTTCAAATCTTGGCTCTAAAACATGATAGCATGTGAAGCTCTATGGCCTGGCTGGACAGATTATTTCCCTTGTCTGGGTCTAGATTTCCTTATCTGTAATATGAGAGTGTTGGACTCTCTATAATCTCTATAATACCTGTCAGCTCGAAGTGCCATAATCCTAAACCACTTTAGCTACTGTTTCCTCACTGTAAAGTGGAGATAATGATTCTTGTACTGCTTCCGTACACGATGAGGATATTGTTGGAACCTACTCCGTACACTGTTGAGCACTATAGAAACAGGTGTCATTGTTTATAGCCCCACTCTTTTATCCTTTCATTCATTCAACAAGTGTTTAGCAAGTGCATTTTATAGTATGAGGACGTCATCACTAGATGGTGGGGAAAGATACGACATTTAGATAAAAGGTAGGTCTTGCCCTCATGGAGTTTACAGTCTAATAGGAGGTACCCTGTCTGCAACAATAATTAGGAGAATCCCTCTGTTCAGGGCCACAAAACTAGTCACACCAGAACAGAGCTGGGGAGAACTGGGGGCAAAGGGGGAAAAAGAAATATCTGAAAATATACTTGAAGTCCCGTGCCTTCAGAGAACTTACAATCCAATTAGGGAGACAGGACCAGCAAACCCAAAGCAACATATCATAGAATACAAATGCTAAAAGCCAAATTCCAGATGCAATAGACAAAGAAATTAAGGTCCAGACAGAGGTAGTGTGTGGCCTGAGGTCACTCGGCAAATGAATGGTTGAGCCAGGCCTACAACCCTGATCCCCAGGGTTCTTTCCAATATACCATATGTCAGTGAGGTCTTTCCCTCAACTGGTATTCATGAGGTATCCCTCACTTATCTGTGTAATCTTTCTCTTCTTCAGCATTTCCAACCCAAACAGCAGATCCTTATCTTTTTCCACAGCTTGAATGCCAATTGTCCTGGGCCAGAGTTCATTCCCGAAGTCACATACTATTGGCAATAAATACTCATGGTCCTGAAAATTAAAATCGTCCACCAATCAAGAAATCAACATCCCAGGGTCATGTAACAGCAGGGTTCTGCTCACAGATCTATTGTTCCAAAAACCAGGAAGAAGAATCATTTTGGTTTCAGGAACCAAAAAATTCCAGACCCATACCAAACCAGATCAAGACTTCAGAAAAGGAAAGATGATCCAAGCTTTTAAAAGCTGGCCTGTGGAAGAAAGATTTGAGTGCTTCTGGTGGTCCTGGAAGGGAGACCTAAGTAGAGTGAATGACAGTTGTAAGAAGGTAGATTTGGGTTTGGCAAAGAGAAAACAGCCAGATGGCACAGTGGATAGAGTTCTGGGCTTGGAGTCAGGAAGACCTGAGTTCAAATTTGGACTCGGACATTTATAGCTGTGTGATCCTGGGCAAGTCACTTAATCCTGTTTGCTTCAGTGTCCTCATGTGTCAAATGAGCCAGAGAAGGAAATGGCAAACCACTCTAGTATCTTTGCCAAGAAAACCCCAAATGGAGTCACAAAGAAACTGAAACAAATAAACAATAACAACAAAAGGGGAAAGGATCCAAACAATTCAAGCTGTTCCAAGGTAGAAGGGCACTCCTGGTAACGTAATGAGCTCTCCATCAGCGGAGGTCTTCCAGAAGATAAACAGTCACTCCTGGGGAATGTGTTGAACTCAAGGTCCTCCAATGTCCCATATAGCTCTGAGATACTGTGATTCCAGGATTCCACAACTACCACGCTGGCAATTACCTCTCCCACACTCAGGATCCCAGGGCTGAATCAGAGGGAACTGCCTTTCTGAAAGACTCTGGGGACTTATTGGCTCTTCAGATGATTAGGAGGGATGTGAGGGGAACCCAGCTGTTTGGATGCACATGGACACACAAACCCATGTGCACACACTAACATCACCATACAGGTAGCATGACCTGCATGGAGGCCAACAGTCGGAGGCTTTGGAGCCTAATGGGAATTCCCATGAATTCTTTTCTGTAAGTCCTATCCAACTTTTTCCCTCTTTCTCCAAAATGCATATAATGCTCACACACACACACATACTATACACCACATACACACATACCACATAT
>NW_027186372.1:32736632-32742288 GCF_028583685.1 Petaurus breviceps papuanus | reverse complement strand
CACACATATCACATACATACACATACACACCACATACACACATCACATACACACACACCCCCACCCCACCCCACTCCCACCCCCACACGAAGCTGGTCCTGGCCCTCCATGTAAGGAATCACACATACGGCCTCTCAAATTCTGAAAGGCTCCTACAGTTAGAAAAAGGATGAAGCATTATTACTCCTCCCTCTTTCTCAGCCTCAGTTTCTTCATATGCAAAGTGAGGGGGTTGGAATGATTTCTAGGGTCCCTTAGTAAACAGGACTAAAGATACAAAGATGAAAAATAACTCAGTACCTAATCAAGTCAACAATCATTTCTTAAGTACCAGCTACATGTCAAGCACTGTGCTACCCACAGGCCCCGGAAACGGAGTCCAAAGACCTGGTTCAGAATCCTAGCTTTGCCATGTGCTAGTTATATGAACCTAGGCAAGTCACTTAACTTCTCTAGATCTCAGTATTCTCGTCTATAAAATGGGGATAATGATATTTATACTACCTTCCTCACAGGGTTATAATGACGATGTTGTAAACTCTGAAGCACTATGTAAATGTCAGCTACAATTACTGTCATTACTACTATTAATAATAATAGGAGAAAAGACATGTAGACAAACAACACTTGATTCGATGGCATAAATGCATAGGAAGGGACAGAGAGGCAGGAAGGATTGAGGAAGGATCACTTTGAGCTAAGGGATAAAGGAGACCTATAGCAAATGTCCAAAGGGCTATAAAACTGTTCGTGCTCTTTGACTCAGCAATATCACAACTAAGTCTGTATCCCAAAGAGATTCGAGTAAAAGGAAAAGGATCAATATGTACAAAAATATTTTTAGTGGCTCTTTTTGTGGCTTCAAAGAATTGGAAATTGAGGGGATGCCCATTATTGGGGACAGACTGAACAAGTTGTGGTATATGATTGTGATGGAATACTATTTTGCTATAAGAAATGATGAGGAGGATGATTTAAGAAAACCCTGGGAAGACTTATATGAACTGATGCAAAGTGAAGTGAGCAGAACCAAGAGAACAATGTACACGGTGACATCAAGACTTAGCTACTCTGATCAATACAAAGATCCATGACAATTCCAAATGACTCATTAAAAAATGCTATCCACATCCAGAGAGAGAACTGATGGACTCTGAGTGCAAATTGAAGCATATTTTTTCACTTTCTTTATTTTTCTTATTTGTTTATTTCCCCTGCAATATGGACGTTTTACATAATTTCATATGTATAATAGGTATCCTATTTCCTGTCTTCTTAAAGCATAAAGGAGGGGCTTGTGGGAGGGAGAAAATTTAGAACAGAAAATAAAAATTAAAAATGAGCTCTTGTATTTTGTTTAAGAAGGAGAGTCAAGAGGTGGCTGAGTGGTGCAGTGAATAGAGCACTGGTCCTGGAGTCAGGAGGACCCGGGTTCAAATCCAGCCTCAGAAACTTAGCACAAAAACTAGCCATGTGACCTTGGGCAAGTCACTCAACCCCAACTATCCTCAAAAAAAAGTAAAAAAAAAAAAGGAGAGCCAAGTAAAAGGAAAACTCTTTGTTTCCTTCAAAGCTCGGCTAAGATGTTACCTCCTAGAAGAAGTCTTTTCTGATTGTTAGGGCTCTCTCCTCCCTCAAATTATCTTGTAATTACTTAAAAGGTTTTATGTTATGAAGAATGCTTCCCTCCCTCCCAGGGAGAATGTAAGTGCTTTGAGGGCAAAGATTGGTTTTTTTCATCTCTGTGTCTCTAGCACCTATGCAGAGCACCTTGCACTTAAAAGGCAGCTCATAAATGTTGGCTGAACTAAATGAAACTAGATTAACTCAGAATAAGCATGAATAGAGAGGAGGCAGATTCAAGAAGAGTTAGAGCTGACATAATTGGTGATCAACTTGAAGTTGGGGGCAGGGTTCATGGGCAAAAAAGAAAGTCAAAGGTGTCTCCAAGATTTTGAACCTGGATGATGGGAACTGGGGTGCCTCTGACAGAAACAGGGAAGTTAAGAGAAGAAAATGCATTTCTAAAAGAGGTTGTAGATACTTAATAAGGAATTTCAGTCCCAAGTCATAATCTTGGACCAGGAAGGTTGTCTAGTTCAAAATTTTGTGAAATAATGATGAGCATTTGTTACAAAAACGAAGCAATTCCACAAAGTCCCTGATCTCAGCAAACAAGAGTCACAGCCATCAGAGATGAAGCTGTTCCCCTGCCACAGTGGGGTGACGGTGGAGTGACTCACCTCCAGGAGGAACCAAGCCCATTTAAGAAATGGGCAAGTCTTGAGGTAAGGAAGAAAGGGGCTAAAGAGAACCCAAGTACATGAAATCTTAAGCTCATTTTGAGAACCTTAACCTCATTTTAGAAGAGGATTTGGGAAGGGCGGCCATAAGATGGGCAAGAGGTATGGGAAAAGCAAGCCCACAATGACAATAGCAGTAATTCTCTTCATTTTTATAGGACTTCATGCTTTCTACCTTGATTCCCAACCATTATCTTGTTTAAGCTACACGACTACCCTGAGGAGGTAAGGGCAGGTATTATTACCCCCATTTTACAGAAGAAATAAACTGAGGCTCAGAGAGGAGAACATTCAAATGATCACAAAGTAAGTCATTAGCAGATCTGGGTCCAAACCTAGGTCACCTGTCTTCCAGTTCAATGCATTTTCCACTATAACACATCCCTGTTGGATTTTCTTCCTTGACTCATTCTCTAAAATTCTTGGATCTCCCCTCCTATCATTGTTACCTCCACCCCAAATCCTACCTTGAAAGTTAATTCTGATACAGCTAACCCTGAGTGAGAAGACTGACAGAGACAGTGCAGAGACCATTACACAATTATGGCTACAGTTGCCTGAGGCTAAAGACAGGCTAATGATTGGTTGCAATCAGAACTGTGGAATGGGTACCCTCTATGTCCAAACCATGGCAAGGGGCTCTATGGAGAACAGTGAGGGAGAAAACAATCCTGCCACTACTTCCAAGATGGTCCAACCCATGAGAAATGGGAAAGTGCTGGTAAAGTTGGGTAAGGCAGGAAGAAGTTGAAGGGAGCCCAAGCTTCTTGATGCATACCAGGTCTTAAACTTACTCTGAGAACATCTGAGAGGAGAGCTTAGGAAGGATGGCCATAAGCACATAAGAAAATGTGGGGAAAGTGATCCTGTTGATTACAACAGTAATACTTTATATTCCTTACGACTGGGAGAACTTTCTGGATCTCAGTTTCCTCTTCTGTAAAAGGAGTTGGGTGAGTAGATTAAATGATCCTTTCTAGCCCTGACATTCCATGTTCTGTAAACAACCAGCCCCCCACCTCAATCCCGGATCCCAAGAGACTCAACACAGGCTGCTAGCCTGCTAAGTCCAATAGCTCAGGATAGAGGAAAGACCACCTGAACACACACAGTGGGTGCACTTCTTCCAGGACAGCCCATGACACTAACCAGCCCAGACAACTAGCCCAGGTAACAGCAGGACTGAATAAGTCCCATCCAATAACTCAATTTATTCCCTGAAATCTCCCTCCTCGGGAAGAAACTGATCTGACCCCATGGCTGCAGGCTGCCCACTGCCTCCATAGGACATATAATTGATACACATCAGAACTCAATAGCCATATTCAGTCTTAGTCTAGGTGGACAAAGCAAGCAGTTCCACCTAGTATCGCAAGTGCAGGTATACTTTCTGCATCAACCCCCCCCCACACACACACACATACAAACATCAAGCAGATAGTATCTTGCACATAGTAGGCACTCAGCAAATATTGGTTGGATACATTGACATTATAAGCCCCAATAGTTTCCAATATGACCCCCACCTATCTACTAGTATATAGAGTTGATACATATTTCTCCATTGAGTCACATCCCCTGGACACTTCCCCCAGCTACACTTACTTCATATAACCCTCTGAGGACACAAGTTGGCAATAGCCCCCCTTCCCCCCCAGCCCCATAGAGCCCCACCCTGAGTGCTGGCCCAGAAACACTCAGATGAGACATGTAATTTCATGCATGTTCAAACCCAGATCCAGCATCAGATGTTTCCAGATCTTTTCCATGTCTAACAGTCTATGTTCTGTGTCCTGAAGACCCTTCTAAATTTAACATTCTACATTCTTATATTCCTTCAAGCTTTGATACTCTGTGTTCCAAGGCCTCTTCCAGTTCTGACATTAAATTTTCCTTTCTCCTCACCAGGTATACAAAGCCTAATCTTAATCCAAAAAGAGTGCCTATTTAAAATATCAACATGCTATAGTAGATAAAGGTGACTTTAAAGTTAGAAAGACCTAGATCCAAGTCCCATTTCTGAGATATATATTATATATTTTATTATATATACATGTGTATATGTGTATATATGCATATACGTATAATGTGTGACCCTGGGCAAGTCACTTAACTTCATGACGCTCTAGGCACCTCTGTAAGCCTATAAATTGCAGACAAAGGTGCTGCTGACCTGCAAAGGTAGGAGTTTCTTTGTCAGAATTCAAGTGGAGACTCAGTCCCTATCCTTAAGTACCTACTACTTGAATTATTCAGTGCAAGTCAATTTGAATATAAACAAAAATTTCCACAATCTCTTGCCCTCAAAGAGCTCACATCCTGCTAAAAGATCCCAGCTTCTTTGCTACCAGGAAGGCATCCCAATCCTCGGTGGGGGAAAGACAAGGAAAAAAAGAAAACACCAAAACCCAGAGAAAGTCCCCAAGACACTGAACCCTTTCAGATCCCAACCACAGCTTGCTTCTACGTTGTCTCTTTTCTTATAACCCCTGCCCCAATTTATATGACAAGGACCGTAAATTTAGAACTGGAAAGGCCAAGTCCAGCACCCTCATTTTGCAGATAGTAAACGAAGGCCAAGAGAAGTGACTTAACCAGGGTCACACAAGCAGTAAGTATCTGAAACAGGATCTGAACCCAGGTCTTCCTGACTTCAAATACAGTACTCTATCGTCCAGAAAAAAACTACTTAAGAGAATAAATCCCTTGCAAAATTTCCAAGATAGACTTTTCCATCACATCCTCACGCTCATGTCTTCACAGAATCCCAGAATGTCAAAGCTGAAAGGATCTACAAAACCCCACATCGGGCCTGGAAGCGCCCTTAGATCAGTGTAAGAATAGAATTTAGAGCCCATCCATTCCAATCCCTTCATCTTAAAGACGAGGAAACTGAGGAGCGGGGGTGGGGCGGGGAGGGGTAAGGGGAGAGATGGTGCCTTGCTTAAGTTCACAGGACTAGTTAGGAGCAGAACCAGTACCAGAACCAGAACTCAGTTTTCTGACACGTTCCTGAAACCAGTTCTTTCCCCTACACTGCCCCATGCCCACAGAGGTGCCTGCCTAACTCCCCTTGCCTCCATGTTCAACCCTCCCGCCCTATTTGTCACCCTCGCCGCCCCCCACCCCCGGCCCCGACCCGCACGCGCACACACCTCGATGGCGCAGGTATGCCGGCCGGAGCCTCTTCCCTACTACCGGCGGGTGCCCAGCGTGGGGAGGGCGTCTCCTCGGAGCAGTTCTGTGCGGAACCTTCAGACCCGGAGTGGCAGGACGGGCCGGGCCGCCTCCATGAGGGTAGAGGGAGGCGAGCTCCGAGGGGCGAGCGGGGTAAGGGTGGAGGGCGCCGAGGG
>NW_027186372.1:32720910-32736622 GCF_028583685.1 Petaurus breviceps papuanus | reverse complement strand
GGCGAGCTCCGAGGGGCGAGCGGGGTAAGGGTGGAGGGCGCCGAGGGCAAGGAGGCGCAGGCAGCGGCGGCCAGCGCGGAGAAGCAAGTACAGGCTGAGAAAGTTGGAGGAGGTGTGTCCCCACCGGGGAGAAGGCGGAGGAAAGGGAAGAAGGGAGAGGGAGAGGAGGTGGAGACAGGGCTGCTCCCAGCTCCCCGCCTCGGCTCTCGGGAGAGGCGAACCGGTTTGTCGCCCGCTGGGGTCCCCAACACCGTTCCCTCCCCCGATATCCCGCGTTCTCCTCCCCCACACCCGAGCCCGGGCCTGGGCGGGGGATGGGGGTAGGATTGGGCGTTAGGCAGGGGACCTGCACTGGGGAGAAGGATGCTGGGAGCGCGTCCTCGGGTCTCTGGGCGGAGTGGGATGGTGGGCAGCCCCGCAGCTGGACGCACAGCCTCTGTCCCCACCCCTGAGAATATTCACCCGCCAGGGCTACACAGATGTCCAAAAAGATCTTCGACTGCCCAAGCTGGACAGGGCTTTAGAGGTTATCTAGCACCACCACGACCCCATTTTACAGAAGAGGTAAATGAGGCCCAGAGAGTAAAAGTGACCCAAGTACATATAGCTAGCAAGTAACAGGATTTGAGCCCCAATTCCAAATCTTTCTGTTGTTCCACAAAATCTTACACAAGGTCCCCTCTCCACCTGCTGAACCCTTTGTTATTCAAAGGGGATTTTTGCTGTGGCTAGAGGGGGCAGGATGAGGGAGTGGTGGCCTTAATTTAGACGTGGGGAAGAACTTGGCTGTGCAAATCGAGGGCCACGGCAAGGGGTGCTTACCCCGGAATATTTTAGAGGGGGGATTTGGATGGAGGAAAATAGTTTGGGTTCAGTCCTTATCAGAGAGGGAAGAATAGTACCTAGCCCTCATATAGTGCTTTAAGATTTGCGAATTATCTCATTTTAACAAATTATCTCATTTTACAAGTAAATTAATCTCATTCTAATAATTTTATTCTCACAACAACTCTATGAGGTGCTATTATTATCCCCATTTTACACATGAGGAAACTAAGATAGGCATTAACGGACTTTCCTAGAGACACAAAGAGAATGCTGCGGCTGATTTTGAACACAGGTGGGTTCTTTTGATTGTTTTTGTTTTTTTAACAAGAGATTCAGCTTTATTTGCTGTCAATATTTGTGGAAGAAGTGGAGCCCAACATGGAAAAAAGTCCAGTGAGGGGAAAAAATCACATTGGAAAAAAGGACAAATTTGAGGAGGAAAGGGGTGCCCCAGGCCCAGGTTCCTCTAATTGGTTCAAAAGACAATAAAAGTCTCAGAGGAGTGCAATAGGTTGCAGGGAAATTTATAGGGAGATTGCACATTTCTGAGGAAGAGGAGCCTGAAGTGGACCACAAGGGAGTACTGGATGGGGGAGGAGAGGGGTCCTCTTTGGTAGTCACAGGGTGAAGTTTGAGGGGGACCACTGTATCCATGAGGGAGCATTAATGGAAGAGGTCCTCACATGCCATGGGGAAGCCTGGGTCCTGGGTGACCCATGGGAGATCCAAAAGGGGGTCCTCAGAGTAGCATTCCCATAGGAGGGGGGTCAGGATGAGGCATTTCTGGTGGTGGTTGTGGAAGAGGCTGTCCCCCTAAGCTTGGAGGCCCTGCATAGCAGTGTCCCAAGCCATGGGGACCATGGTGGGTGAGCTGCATTTCAGACATACTGGGATGAGGCATTCCTCCTGATGAGAATGGATGAGGATGGGAGTGTCCGTGTCCAGGATGTCTGGCCCCAGGGGTTCTTGCTGATGGAGGCCCATGAGTTCCAGCCCCAGGAGGCATAGTTGGGGGAGGCATATCTGGGGGCATTCCTGGAAGATAGGCTCCAGGAAGTGGCACTGGAGGTGGGAATGAGCCTGGTGAAGGCATACCTGGTAGAGAAAGCCCAGATCCCAAAGAAGACATAACAGAATTAGAGGCAGAGGGTCAGGGTGATGTGTCAACAAATAGTTGATATGGTCAATCTGCCTGAGACAACAGGTTCTGTGCTAAAGTCACGCGGCTGCAGAGCCATGGTGTTCACCCTTACAATCCTTGAAAGCATAAGATACTGTGATAGATCGATTACACAGGCATTGCCATTCATGGCCTCAATTGCTACATCAGAGGCATCGAATGAAGCAAAATTAATAAAGATATATCCCTTGGAGTTGTTTGTGTCAGGGTCCCACGTGATCTTGGGAGTCTGCAAAATAACCCCAAAGGTGCTGAAGGTAAAATAAAGAAGCTTCTCAAGGTCCCATAGCTAGTAAGTGTCTGAGATGGAATTTGAACTCAGATCTTCCTGATTCCACACCCAGCATTGTGACACCAGCTGCCTTTCAAATACAAACTATGAAAGAGTGTAAGATCTTACATTTTAACAGGGGAAACAAGCACATATACATGCACATAGATGCATACATGTAGAACAAATACAAAGAGAATAAACAGAATTAAGTGTAAAGTAGTTGGATATAAGGTAACTTGGAAAGGAGAGCACCAGTAGCTGGGGAGATCAGGAAAGGCTAGTTCTTGAACTAAATCTTAAAGGATGAGAGAGATTCTATAAGGCAGAGGTGAGGAGGGAGTGCATTCCAGAAATGGGGAACAGTAATGCAAAGGCTCAGAGATGGGAGATGAATGTCGAGCAAGGAACAAAAAGAAAGCCAGTTTGGCCAGATCACAGAATATACAATGAGGCTAGAAATATGTATAGGTTGGGACCAAATTGTGAAGCCAAGTGAACAAGCATTTATTAAGCACCTACTATATTCCAGAAACTGTGCTTAGATGCCAAATAGAAGGGTGATATTTTATTCTACAGGCAATGAAGGGACATAGGTTCAGATAAGGGTGCAAGGACAGGTTGAAGCCATACTAGGGAGGGCCTTGCATGTCATAATGAAGTCATGTTATCAATTGACAATAGGAAGCCAGTGAAGGGTTTTGAGCAGACAAATGATATAATCAAAGCAGTGAGAGCATTTGGAAGATTGTGGGGGTTGTTTTGAGTGGGGGAGGGAGAGGGAGAGAGAGAGAGAAAGAGAAAGAGAGAGAGAAGGAAGGAAAGAGGGAGAGAGACAGAGACACAGAGAGGGAGACAGAGAGAGAAGGAGGGAAGGACAGAGAGAGGAGAAGAGAGGAGAGAGTGCTGGACTTAGAGTCTTAAATCTTAGGTTCAAAGCCTACATGATATACTTATTAGCAGTGAGACCTTGGGCAAATCACAATGTCTCCAAGCTTCAATTTCTTCATCTGTAAAATGGGGATGATAGCAGCTAGCTCATAAGGTTGTTGTGAAGAATAAATGGGATTGTGTATGTGGAATGTTTTGCAAACTTAAAATTCTTTGTAAGCATGAACTGTTTGTATAAGGATGGACAGACATAAACCAGGTTACTTGAACAGTTCAGGTTAGAGGTAAAGAGGGGCTGAACTAAGGCATAGTAGTGTGAATGGAGAAAAAGGGACAGGTAAAACAGATACTGTGGAGGTATAATCAGTAGGATTTGGCAAACAATTGGATGTAGAGGATGAGGGAGAGAGAAGAGCCAAAGATGATTCTGAGGTTTCCAGCCTAGCTAACTAGTGGTGTCAAGAATGGTGAAGCCACAAACAGAAGCAGGGAAGTTGAGAGTGAGGGCAGTTTTGGGGAGGAAAATGATGAATTCAGCATTTGGAGTATGCTGAGCTTGAGGTGTTAGCAGGGTGTTACTGTGAAGGTATAAAAGCAAGCAATTGAAAGTATTGAACTGGAACTCAGAAGGGTCATTTGAGGACTTCCATGAGTATATCTCTTTCACATACCTTTATTCATTTGATGATGAATACATACAAATATATACACACATACATGTATGTATCTATGCACATGTGTATATATGTATTCCTTACATATACATGTAGGTATACCCACATATACATATAGAACAAATACAAAGAGATAAACACAAGGGCAGGTAGTTAAATACTAGGCAGCTTGGTAAGGAGAGCACTCATAGTTGGGGAGATCAAGGAATGTTTCGTAAGGAAGTTCGTGCTTACAGTTAGACACAACTAAAACAACTGAAGAACAACTCCGGCCCACCAAAATCATTTTCTCCTTATTCTGTATGTATCTTGTATTCATGAATCTGTATATTTGTTGTATCCCTCCATAGAATGTAAACCCCCTGTGGGCAGGCAGGCACTATTGTGAGAAAAAAAAGTTAGTGCTTGAATATATCTTAAAGGAAGAGTGAGATTCTGTGATGCAGAGGTGAGGAGAGAATGCATTCCAGGCATTATTCATCAACCTTATGAAATTCATAAGACAGGTATTATTCTCCCTCTTTTATAGAGAAGGGAGACTCAGTAAGGTCAAGTGACTTGCCCATGATGCCACAAGCATATTTGTGACAAGAGCTGGACTGGCATTGCCATCTAGAGAGGAAGAAGAGAGAAGCTAGTGTCCAAGTACAGCTGTGTATTACTAGAATTAGTGCACTGGTCCAACTTGCCAAGGCTCAAGAGGGACCAGAGCAGGAGAGTCAGTCAGATAGTGGTCCCAGGCTGAGACCCAGGAGCCACCTGGCCAAGAGCCAATAGGGATGCAGCAGCTAATGAAGTTGCTACACACAGGCAATTACCTGCTCCACTGAGCCTACCTACTGAGGGTTATGGCCTGATGAATGATTAACCTGCATGCCCCAAGTGTCATAGTACAAACCCATTAGGCCTTTGACTATTCATGTGCAGATCTGAGACAATTTTCTTTCTGGGCTTGCCCTTGTCTGATTCTAGCATAGCAGTACCTGAGGACTGTCTGCTCCCCTGGAGGTGTTCACTAAACATGGTGTAAAGATGGTTAATGGAGTTAGGGAATGCTTTATAGAATTTCAAAATAGTCCAACTGGAAAGGTTCCCTAGTGTTTAAACCTTAGAATAGCAAAGGTTTGAAGGGACTTCAGAGGTCCTACCTAAAACAAGTAAACCAGCAGCAACAGTCCTAACAACAGGTCATACAAACTCCACTTTAAAACTTTCAGTGTTGGGGTGGCTAGGTGGTGCAGTGAGTAAAGCACCGGCCCCAGAGGCAGGAGGACCCGAGTTTGGTTCTGGCCTCAGACACTTAACACACACACACACAAAAACTAGCCGCGTAATGTTGGGCAAGTTACTTAACCCCAGTTGCCCTCCAAAAAGCAAAAAAAAAAAAAAACTTTCAGTGACAGGGAGCTCACTACCTCCTGGGAAATTTGTTCTATTGTGGGACAGCTCTAATGATTAAAAATTATCCCTTTTTAAAAAAATTCTGCTTCACTAGCTCTAACGTTGTCACATGTTCTAAGCTCCCTTCTAATTCTAACATTTCTTGTCTGTGTTCTCTGTTCTCTTCTAATTTTGCAGTCTGTCTTTCTGTTACTGTCTGTATCCTTCTTTGGCACTGAGAAGACACTGCCTAGTAGTATTGCTTAACTAACTCTTTCCTGTCTGGGTCTTGTCACTCCAACTAGACAGTGAGCTTCCTGAGGGCAGGCACTGTGTCTTTTTCTCTTGTCACTTCCACAATGTCTGGCACAGGGCTGGACACATATCAGAAAAAGACTTGTTGACTTTCTGATGAATTTGAGTTTATTGTTAAGTCCATTATATAAAAGGGGAGAAAATGTTACTTCAGAGTTGAATCTCCCTAGAGAGAATAATCCAGGAGGAGAAGAAAGGTAGGCTTGGGAGCAAAGGGGACTTTCCCCAGCCCAGAGGGTGAGCTAGGATAAAGAGAGCTGCTCCAGTATAAATAGTGGAATCTAGAGCAGGGCTTCAAAACCTAACTGGAAGGAAGCACTACAGCTCTGACTGGTCATCTGAGTTGAGTGGGCTAGTGACTATTTGCAAGGCAGCTTTGGAAGTGGGCATCCCTGGTGTCACCCACAATACCCTAAGGAACAAAATTCCCTGGCAGAGCAAATCTTTGAAGACCCTAATTAGGCTGGCTGCTAGAGAGATGGTATGCCTTTAAGGGAGATGAAGTAATCGAGGCTTGAGGCCATCTGGCTTAACCAAAGTGGGGTGAGCAGAAGGTGGGCAGCAGGAGCCAGGGAAGGGGGATGTCAACACTCAGGCTGACAGAAGGCCTGCAGGGGAGGGGAAGGTAAGGCCCAGGGGGGAGGCCAGGAATGCAATCAACCACTCAGTGGACCTGCTGGCTGTGGGCATCTGGGCACCTCCCATCTTTCCATCTCATCCGGACCCCCAACCAGCAGATCTGACAGGACAGGCTGTCGTGTGCCAGAAGGAGCAAGGCTGGGCCCAGGAATGCAGTATCCACGGGCTTGATTCTCCAGTGAGCTCACTTTTGGCCAATCCAATGACTCCATTTCCCTGTCTCCTAGGGGTCAGCTCCTTCCAACTCCATCTCTTGTACCCCAAAGAAGGTGGGCTGGTTCTGAAACAGCAGTATGGCGACCACCAAGCTGGTATCAAGTGGATAGGATAGGGCCTAGAGCAAGGACAGCTATATGTAGTCACCATGGCCTTCGCTGCCTCTACCAGAGGATTTGGGGCTCTTTTTTACTGACCTCTCTATCTATAAGGCCACAGACCACAATGCTACAGTGGTGAGCATGTGGGACGATACCAAGCCTATTGTGTACACAGTGTACATTCAGAGTCCCAACTGGTCCAGCCAAGGCAGTGTCAGATTCAGTTCTTGTGATTCCCTAAGGCAAGACTTTGGGGACCTTTCTTTACAATCTGTTGTATTTTTCCTGTGGTATCATAGTGTAAAATGCTTGTTTTTAAATATAACAACTCTTTTTTAAAAACTAAAAACAAATTCTCCAACATTTTTCTAGCATTAACCATTTATATTCTAAGTCCCTTTCCAATTCTGGCATTGTCCCTGTCTTTCTATGTTCTAGGGTCCCCTCTAATTCTGACATCGTTTTATCTTTTAAGCTCACTCCCAATTTTAACATTTCTACATTCCCTCTCTTAAAATCCCTTCCAACTTTGCTTCTCTAGATTAACAAGAGCTTAATTACTCCTGGCTATTTGCATTTTAACTAAGGAAAACATTTTGATTCAAAGGAATAAATAGGTAATGATGGAATTGGGAGCAGTATACTTTCTCAAGGATCTTGTGCCATTTCACTTTTCTCTAAAATTGTCGGATTTGTTCCTTCTGCTGGATTTTGGACTCTTTCCTAGGCTGAGCATCCAACCAAAGAAGTTCCCTATGGGAAAGCCTAGACCAGCTACCTCCTGATATAGTGAGTTCCCCATTACTGGAGGTGGAGATTAGATGACGGCTTGTCCAGGGCATGGTAGAGAACATTCCTGTTCATAGATGAGTTAGCTTAGATAAACACTAAAATTTACTTCCAACTTTAAGATTTTGTGATTCTATGAATTTAACTCCTATCCTGGTCAGCACTTGGCAGCCTGACCTATGCCTTTATGACACTAGGATCTCTTTTCCTGACCTAAGTGCTCCTCTTCGAATTAGATGGCCCCCTTCTCCTCCCTGCCCCCACAATTAATAACTCTGGGGCCACTCCCTTCCTCAGGGCCAGCAGGTAGCTAGCTAGCCTGATGTCATTTGGGGAGGATTGACTCACTAACTGGCTTCCCTGACTCCTGGGAAGGTGAGTTCCTCCAGGCCCAAAATGGAGCTTGGTTGGTCTAACTGGTGAGGTAGCCCTTGGATTTAGGCAACCACTCCTGTTTAGAGATCTTAATACACTTACACGCTCTCAGGAATACAGACACTGTATTCCATGAAGAAGAAGGTGGACCTTGAAGGTTAAGTAAGATCTGGCTAGGCAGAGATGATCATGGAAGGTATTCCAGAAGAATAGGAAGGGAGAGGCAGGAATAGATTAGGGAACTACAGAAGTTTCAGGGAGAAAATGGGAATAAGTATGGTCTATAGAGTGTTGGGGAGGGGGGCGAGGTATGGTAAAGAAGCAGCTATAGCGTATGGGGGGGAATGGGAATGTAGCAATGGGGAAAAATGCTAACTTGCTCTCTGTTCTTGGGGTAGACCCCTTTTCCCTCTCTAGGCTTCATTGGTGAAATCAAGTTATTGGATTAAATGTCCTCTCCAAGGATTCTCTTTCTCTGAAATTGCATGATTTGATGATTCTACTGTGGGTAGATACCCAGTCCCACACTAGAAGCTGTGGGGAAACAAGAGAAGATGAGGCCCCTATCCAAATGAAGCTCACTGGCTTGGGGCGGAGTGGGGGGGGGGGGGGAGAAAATTCATGGATCTGGTACAGTTAGAGAACCAGGTAGAGGACAGTTGAGATTGAAATTACATATAGAATAAGCATTGTAGGAATTAAGGGAGAGAGATTAGTGTGGGCTGGAGTGTAGCGAGCACTGAACAGGCTGTACAGGGCTGGGAGAGACCTTAAAATGTAGAATGCTATAACACAGAGCACAGAATGTTAGAGCAAGAAGGGATATTAGAAACTGTCTAGTCCAACTAGTTTCATTTTACAGAGGAGGAAACTGACCCCCAGATCGGCAAAGTGAGTTGCCCAAGATCATCTAGCATATTAGTGGCAGAACGGGACTAGACCCCAGGTCTCCTAATTCCAAACTCTCTCTCTGTCCAGATGCAGGGGAGTACTAGACTTTGCCTCGTGTACTACTGGACTTTTTCTAGAGCCAGAATTCTGTTTTTTTCCTTCCACTCCTTGCACACAGTAGGTACTCAGTAAATATGTGTTCAATTGAATTAGATGGAAAATTCCTAAGCAAGCATTCCAAATTGCCTGGGGATTTCAGGCTAAGCTGTCTGGCTTATATAAGGCTGGTTAAGAGATTCTTTCAGAATTAGGCTATCATTTACATCTAATAAGATTCTCACTCTTCTGTGGAGTTGGCCCCAGACCCAAGTGATAGATGCTCTGTTTCTGACACCTAGCCAGAGGTAGAAAATCCTGGAGGTCTCCCAGGACTAATAATTTCCTACAGAAAAAAAAAAAGTGGGCTGCTTTGGGGAGATTGTTTTTTTCACCTCCGTGGAGGCAATTCCATTTCTTTCAAGCCAGCTGCAAAAAGTTTCTGAACCTCTGTTCCTTTGTGCTATTGGGCAGAGCCCTTCCCATGATGTTATGGGGCTAGACCAGGGGTGGGGAACCTGCAGCCTCGAGGCCATATGTGGCCCTCTAAGTCCTCAAGTGAGGCCCTTTGACTGAATCCAACTTCACAGTACAAATCCCCTTAATAAAAGGATTTGTTCTATAAAACTTGTACTCAGTCAAAAGGCCACACCCGAGGACCTAGGAGGCCACATGTGACCTCAAGGCCACAGGGTCCCCACCCCTGGGCTAGACCATACAGACCAGCTGGACCAGCAAGGAAACCTATAAAATCAGATGGTCAGAATAAGAAAAGACTTTAAGGATACAACCCATACCTGTGCAGAAGTCTCCATGAATGAATGACCACCCTGCCTCCACTGGAGGGACTCCAATGATGAGGAAGTTCATCCCAAATTTGAACATTGTATCATTGGATACTTGTATCCAATTGGAAAGTGTTTCCTCATGTTGAGTTGAAATCAGCCACCATGTTACTTCTGCCCTGATCATTTTTGTATCCCAGGGCAATTAGGGTAGCAGGATAAAAGTTATGATGATGATAATGACTTTCCATAAAGTCATTCTCCAATAATAATAATAATACTTAACATTTATATGATGCTTTAAGGTTTGTAGAGCATCTCCCATAGATCACCTTTGATCCTCACAGCAACCCTATGAGGTAAATACTATTATTATCCCCATTTTACAGATGAGGAAACTGAGGTAAACAGTGACTTGCCCAGGGTCACTGTTGTAAGTGTTTGTTGTAAGGATTTGAGTAAGGATTTGGACTTGGGTCTTTCTGACTGCTCTATGTGCCATGATGTCTAGCTGCCTCCAATGTCACTTCTGATGCCTCTCTGTGATACAGTAGTGACTCTGACTCCTCAAAGCTTATACCAGTGGAGTCCTGCTAAGATGGAAAAGCTTCAGTCAATTGTCAGTCTGTCATTAAAGGGCCAATCAAACTAAGCTGGGAAAAGCTTATAGAAGGTTGACCACAGGGTGATGAATTATTTTCCACCACAGAAACTCATCAAGACAGTCTGCTGAGGACTGGAGAGCCAGCTCTACAGTGATGAGCAGAGCTCTCACGAAGATGAGCCACACAAATCTTTCTAATTATTAAAGTGATGATAATGATAATCCCTATGAAGAAGTAGAGTTCCTTTATGAACTTGAGAAGTGAAGTTGGTGCCAGGTACTGTTTGTCATAATTTTGGTTTTGAAGCAACTGCCTATTAACCACTCTTCAGTGGAAAAGACACTGGACGTGGAGAAAGAGGATCTGGATTTAAATTATGTCTCTGCCGCTTATGCCTTGAATGACCTTGGGCATGTCCTCTTTAGACTTCATTTCTCTTGTCTGTAAATTAAAGAAATTGGACTAAATGAACTCTAATGTCCCCTCAAGCTCTAGATCCTATGAATGAAGATTAGTTAAAATTTAGATTAAGGATCACATAGATGCATATACAGTATATCAGGGTCTGTGTAGTCAGGTATGAAGGTGGCTTCTAGATTGTTTAGGGGTGTGGTGCTGATTATAAGCCTACAAATGATCTAAACTGAGGGAATTGGGAGCTAAGCCAAACCAAGGTGGGTGGTGAGAAATTTAAGGCTGAGAGTATTCTCAGTGGAAGGGAAAAGAACAAGGTCATTTTTCAGACCTGCCTTACGGGATCATTGTCCCTAATTTCCTCCATATTATAATCTTTAACTATCTGAAACCTCAGGATAGGGGTGTCCAAACTGATTCTTTTCATGTATGGATTAGACCAGATTGCACTGCCCACAGTTACTTTTCCAAACCTTCTCATCTCTCCTCAAACCTTCCATGGTAACCCCTTCCCCACACTCTCAGAGGAAGACATCACCTTATATCTATTGAAAAAGAGGAGCATTTACCATGATATCCCTCTTCTCCCCTACTTCACCTCAAAACTCTTTAACATCTTCCTATATTCTCTCCTGGTTTAGTTTCCCATGAAGCCACAGACCTTCTCTTTGACAAAGCAAACCCATCTGGTCTCCTTCAACAGACTGCCTTCACAATTGTCCCTCCACATTCTAATCTTTAATCTCACCTATCTATTGATTCATTCAATTGTCTGCTACCTACAAACATACTCAATTCTCTTCCATCCTTAAAAACCCTTACTATATCAAGCCATTCTTTTAAGGAATAATCCTTCCTTTCACAGTCAAACTTCTAGGAAAAGTCATCAGTTCTCCTTACCTCCACTCCTTTCCCCTTGATTCTCAAACCCTTTTAATCTCGATTCCAACCTCATCACTCAAATGAAACTACTCTCTCCAAAACCACTAATGATCTCTTTGTTGCCTTACCCCACTACTTTGTCACTGTGGTGTTCATTTTTCTTGACCTCTCTGTGATTTTTGACATGTTCATATCCTTTGATTATCAATTTGCTCTTATTCTTCCAAACCAATATCCACATAGCTGGCATTCCTACATCTCAAATCTGTCTATGACACTTAATTATTCAGTAAACGTTAGTAACTCCTTACAAACTCCTTTGGCATTTAAAGCTCTTCACAACCTGACTCCTTTCCACACTTATTAAGCATTACTCTCTTTTGCACACTCTGAGATGCAACCAAACTAGCCTTGCTCTTCTTCATACACAATATTCCATCTCTTGGCCAATCAAACTAAGCTGGGAAAAGGTTATAGAAGGCTGACCACAGGGTGATGAATTATTTTCCACCACAGAAACTCATCAAGATGGTCTACCGAGGACTGGAGAGCCAGCTCTACAGTGATGAGCAGAGACCTCACACGGATGAACCCTTACACAACCTACCCCGATGTCTGGAGTGCATTCCCTCCTCATTTCCAGGTCATAAAATCCCTAGTTTCCTTCCAAGCTCAGTGCACCACCTTCTGCTTTCCTGATCTTCTCCAGCTGCTAATTTTCTAGTATATATTTTGTATACAGTATACTTATATGTGTACATATTAGCTCCTCTAATGTAATCTCTTTGAGTATAGCAACTGCTTCATTTTTATCTTTGTATCATAGCACAGTGCAGAGGAGTCATTTATCAAGTGCTTGTTGTTTTATTGATTAACTTATCAGTTGAGTGGAAAGCACTGGATTTGGAGTCAGGTGACCAGGATTTAAGCCCCACCCCACCCCACTCTGCCATCTACTACCAGTGTAACCTCCCACAAGTTATTTCATTTCTCCAAATTCCAATTTTCTCTGTAAAATAGTGATGCTGTTATGAATATAGAAATATGTTTTACAAGACTTCACATGTATGATGGGTCTTATATTGCTTGCCTTCTCAATAGGTGAGGGAGGAACTGGAGAGAAGGAGAAAATTTGGAACTCAAAAGTTTAAAAATGAATGTGATATGGGGCGGCCAGGTGGCTCACAGCAAGTAAGAGCACCGGCTCCAGTGTCAGGATGACCTGGGGATCGAATCCAGGCTCAGACACTTAGCACCCACCCAGAAACACCTGGCCGTGTAACCTTGAGCAAGTTACTTAACCCCGATTGCTTAAAAAAAAAAATAAGCCTAAGTTGAATTTGAGGACCTTTCCTGATTTGAAAATATGTACTCTGCACCCTAATAGGTTGCATGTACTCACCAGGAGTTATAAATATATATATATACCTCTGAGGCAAGGTTTTGCTTTGGGGCTCTCTTTGGGAAGATGTGATTTGGGCAGGTGACACTCTGGGCAGCCACTGAGCCATGCCCCCCCCCCCTTTGAAAACCCAGATGTTGGTGCTTCTCTCTCTGGTGACTAATTAGGTGTGGATGTAATGGATAGCTAGGAGCCCTATCTGCTGAATTGTGTTATTTTCTCTGTATTTTTGTCTGCTTATAACTTCTGTTTGTATTCTCTGAAATTCAGGGTGCTGACTTTTTCCCCTGAACTAGGTAAATGGTATAGGTTTGATTGATTAAAGTAAGATTGTTAACCCTTTTTGAGTTGCTTTCCTTTAGAAAAACAGATCAAAGAACCTGTGCTAGCAGCCATCCTGGGTATGCTAGGGTGCTTGCTGCTATACACATCAAAACAATTTTTAGCATTCATTTCCCCCCCTCCAATTTTTAACATTATTATTTAAAGTTTTGGGTTCCAAATTCTATCTTTCCCTCTCCTCCCCCCTCCCTGAGATGGTAAATGTTCAGATATACGTTATACATGTGCAATTATGTAAAACAGTTCTACATTAGTCATTTTATACAAGAAGACTCAAATAAAAGGAAAAAAATGAAAGAAAGTGGAAAAATAGCATGCTTCAGTCTGTATTCAATTAACATCAGCTCTTTCTCTGGAGGTATGCTTCATCATTAGTTCTTTGAGATTGTCTTGGATCATTGTATTCCTGAGAATAGCTAAGTCATTCGTAGTTCTTCAATGAACAATATTGCTGTTACTGTGTACAACACTCTCCTGGTTCTGTTCACTTCACTATGTATCAGTTCATATAAGTCTTTCAAGGTTTTTCTGAAATCATCTTGTTTGTCATTTCTTATAGGCACAGTAATATTCCATTACAATCACATACCACAGCTTGTCTAGCCATTCCTCAATTGATGGGCGTCCCTCTGAGTTCCAATTCTTAACCTCTATAAAAGAGCTACTATAAATATTTTATACAGATACATCTTTTTCCCTTTTTTGGGATACAAAGCTAGTGGTGGTATTGCTTGGATCAAAGGATATGTACAGTTTTATAGCCCTTTGGGCATAGTTCCCAATTGCTCCCCAGAATGGTTGGATCAGTTCACAACTTCATCAATAGCACATTAGTGGGGCGGCCAGGTAGCACAGCGAGTAAGAGCACTGGCTCCAGTGTTGGGATGACATGTGGATCGAATCTGGGCTCAGACACTTATTACCCACCCAGAAATACCTGGCCATGTAACCTTGAGTAAGTTACTTAACCCCAATTGCTTAGGGGCGGCCAGGTGGCTCAGCGAGTAAGAGCACCGGCTCCAGTGTGTGGATGACATGTGGATCGAATCCAGGCTCAGATACTTAGCACCACACCCAGAAATAACTGGCCATGTAACCTTGAGCAAGTTACTTAACCCCGATTGCTTTAAAAAAAAATTTTTTTAAATAGCACATTAGTGTCCCAATTTTCCCACATCCTCTCCAACATTTACATTTTCCTTTTTTGTCATATTAGTCAGTCTGGTAGATGTGAGGTGGTACCTCAGAGTTGCTTTCATTTGCATTTCTCTAATCAATAGTGATTTAGAGCACTTCTTCAAATGCCTATAGATAGCTTTGATTTCTTTGTCTAAAGACTGCCTGTTCAGATCATTTGAATATTTATCACTTATTTTCTTATAAATTTGACTCAGTTCTATATATATTTGAGAAATGAGGCCTTTATCAGAGACACTTGCTGTAAAGATTGTTTCCCAGCTTTCTGCTTTCCTTCTAATCCTGGTTGCATTGGTTTTGTTTGTGGAAAAGCTTTTTAATTTAATATAATGAAACATCTATTTTACATTTCATAATGCTCTCTATCTCTTGTTTGGTCATGTATTCTTCCCTGACAGATAGCCTATTCCTTGCTCTTCTAATTTGCTTATGCTATCACCCTTTATGTCTAAATCATGTACCCATTTTGACCTTACCTTGGTATATGGTATGAGACGTTGGTCTATACCTAGTTTGTTCCCTATTGTTTTCCAGTGTTCTCAGTAGCTTTTATCAAATAGTGAGTTCTTATCTCAAAGACTGGAGTCTTTGTGTTTATCAAACCTTAGGTTACTATAGTCATTTAATATAGTAAATGTGTCTTGTGTACCATTTGGGGTTTTCTTGGCAGACACTGGAGTGGGTTGTCATTTCCTTCTCCAACTCATTTTACAGATGAGGAAACTAAGGCAAATGAGGTTAAGTGACTTGCCCAGGGTCACACAGCCAGGCTAAATTTGAACTCACAAAGATGAGCCTTCCTGATTTCCTGTCCTGGACCCTATCCACTCTACCCTACCTGCCCTTCTATTTTACACATGAAGAAACAGGCCCCGAGGGGATCCTAGAACAAGTTAATGGCAGAGCTAGGATCAGAGCATCCAGGTCTCCGGATTTCCCTTCTGCTGCTCTTCCTGAATTGCCCTGCCTTTCCCGTGCCCACCCCCACCCCCCACCCCCAGCTGCCAATGGCTCCTGCTCTGAACTCTCCTCTGATTTATCTTGTATGTATTTAATCATCTACATGCTGTCTCCCCCATCAGAATGGAAGCTCCTTTAAGGCAAGAGCTATTTTTTTTTTGGCCTCTCTTTTTATCCCCAGTACTTAGCACAGTGCCTGGCACACACAGGCATTTAGTAAATGCTTCTTGGAAGACCTACTCCCTCCTGACTCAACCTACTACCACACTTGGACCAAGAAAGACTAACAAGGTATCATATCGGTGACAGGGAGGTACATGGGGAGGATTTGGAAAGGGGGCTTCAGGCTAAGCATACAATCGACAGTTAAGTATGAAGACTACACATGATGCCAAGTTGGTTAAAAAGAATATAACAAAATCCCCACAACTTGCCTCTAATTGTTCCATTTAATTCATTAAAGGATTATCTCTGAGACT
>NW_027186372.1:32687641-32720900 GCF_028583685.1 Petaurus breviceps papuanus | reverse complement strand
CTGAGGCACTGGAGAAAAACACCCCTGATAGCAGACACCCCAGGCTCCAATCCCAACTGTCAAGAACGTGACCTTTGGGGGAGAGAAGGGACTGACTTCTTCCTCTGGTTATTACCTATCAACTAAGGCTCAGATTCCTCTACCTGAGCACCTGGGGCAGTCTCCTCTCATGTGAGCCCCCAGAGAACTCCGGGTTCAAGACACTCACGAACAAAACATAGCCCACCAAGTCCCTAGCCATGGGTTTCTTTTTGCAAAATATCCCATTACATGTTCAAATAATCAACATTTAATATATAATATATAATAGCAAATAAGGTGACAAGATCCTAACTCTTCCCCTCTCCCTGTACACACACTCACACAGGTGTGGAAGAGGACACCCTCAATAAAAAACACTTTGAAAGATTTAAGAACTCTGATCAACGCAGTGACTATGGCTCCAGAGGAAGCGTCCCACCTACCTCCTGACAGAGAGGCAGTGGACTCACAGTGCAGAAGAAGCCATCAATTATTTTTTTGACGTGGCCAATGTGAGAATTTGTCTCTTGACGATGCACATTTGTTACGAGGGTTTTTTTTTCTCTTGTCTTTTCAATGGGGGTGAGGTGGGAATAAGGGTTTTCTTCTCAGAAAAAGAGAAGAGAACAAAAGGGAGGTCACAGGGAATCAAGCAATACATATTTGTAGATTGTGTGTTGAATTTATCATATGCTTAAAAAGAAAATCAACCTACATGTAATAGAGATTCATAACAGGCATAATCCCCTTCTGTTCTACAGTACCTTTGGAAATACGCATTTATTTAACATTTTAAAAATTCAGGATTTAAAAAAAAACTTGTGATCATGGAACATACATGGAAAGCACATATAGGTAACATGTGTGGTCAGGGAACATAAGGAAGAATCATATATCAGAGAGCTGTACAGGATTAATGCCTGGAAGACACACACAGGGAAGGCAATTCACACTTCAGTTATTTCAGAGTTAAGAATGGTCCCTCAGGGGCAGCTAGATAACACAGTGAATAGAGCACTGGCCCTGGATTCAGGAGGACCTGAGTTCAAATCCCACCTCAGACACTTGACACGCTTACTAGCTGAGTTACTTTGGGCAAGTCACTTAACCCCCATTACCCTCCAAAAGGCAAAAAAAAAAAAGAATAGTCCCTCAGCTACTCTACTGAATCTTATGTCTCTCCTTTTGAAAGTGAATGGGCATCTCCATAGATGCCAAGATCATGAAGCTTATTTTCACTATCATCAGCTAAGCTACAATGGTAGAAAGCCCCTTTCTGAAAAGGGGTAGCTAACAGTTTTTTAGTTCACCAGGTGAGGTTATGGACTGCCACACCTAGCTAAGAACGCAGCCAAAAAAAAAAAAAAAGCCAACCACAGTAAACCAGATTAAGGCTGACTTTTTTGTTTTTAAATTTTTTAGCACTTGTTCCTGATGCTGATTTAAAGTGTGTGGTCCTAGACAACTCTATGTATTAGAGCTAGAAAAGCCCATTTAAGCCCTAATTGGGCTCCTATACAACCTATTGTGAGGATTCTGTCCCCCTTCCCAACCCCAAGAAGTTGTGTAGGGAGGCTAGGGCCACTAAACCCTCCTCACTCCCATGAGCCCTCCTGATTGGCATAAAATTTAATTTGAGCAAGAGCAAAAGCTAAGCAAAAAAGGCAAGGTCACTGACCTCCTGACCCATAGTCCTCCCCAGTGCTCAGCAAAAACAGAAGTTAAAACAAACCCCTGGCTTTTACTTTATTTTAGCTGTCCCTAAACCTTGCTCCCTCCATAATGGCATTAAGGCCTTCTGTAATCTCATGCCATCCAAATGTATCTCCTTATCTCCTGTTGATCCTCTTGATATACTCTCAGCTCCAGCCAAACTGGACATCTCTCCACCTTCAGAAAGTATTCTGTTCTCCTGTCTCTAAGTCTTGGTATGTACTATTTACTGTGACTAGAAAGCCCTTTCTCTTCCTCTTGGCACACTGAATTCCTACCCAACTCAGACCTCCTTTGTGAAGCCTTGTCCAATCCCCCACCTTGGATTTCACATAGCACTTAGTTTATAGCTTTCTAATTTGTATTTAAAGTTTGACTCTCTCAGTAGAGACCCCAAACTCAGCCTTCCATAGGTCTGCATCAGCCCAGGGCCAGCTCTTTGGTACAGACTAAGTTCTCGAAAACAGTGCTTCTTATTCTGTGGGTCAAGACCCTACATGGGATAGTGAAAAGTATGGCAACAATAAAAGGTTTGTGAACTCACAACAACCAAAAATTAATTTAAAATCAAACGAGTAATGAATCAGAGGTGTTTCTAGCAGTGCTGGCCAGTGTTGTATCCCACAATTTCACTGCAGCCTTGGTCCTGAACACAAATCGTGCACACTTTGCACTGCAGTGCCCTCAGGCCATGCAACACTAACAGCCAAACTGCAAAAAAGGGTCTTGAGTGGAAAAAGTAAAACTCTTCCTCTGTAATCACTTTTCCCAGGCACACCTGGCATCTCCCAGCTCCTATCTCAGCCCTCAGCCCTCAGCTCCAATTCCAGGTGATTGGAGTACATTTTTCCATAAGGAGGTTCTGTGCACCTGCCTGACTTGGTTAGATAAGGGATTCTAGGTCACTTAAGGAGACAGACTTAGGTGGAGGTTAGGAAATATTTATTGGGACAGATGATCTCAGATTGAGATGCCTGGGGCATCTAGCTGCTCCCAAACTGAGGTTTGACCTGGCAGCTGACTTGAGTTTTGGGAAACACTCTTCCTTTTTTCCAATAGGCTTGATGGAAAACACAGTTGAGGAATGGAGATGTCCTTTCCCTTACACTCCTGTAGGTTTCTTCTGTCTCCTAACTAGCCCGTGGCCTCTGCCTCTCCCCTCTCCTATCAGTCCCCAGTAAATTAAGAGATGGGATTGAGGATGAGGTGGTACTACACAATCCAATCCAAAGAATCACAGAATAATATTATGGATGTGGCCTTAGAGGCCATCTTGCATTACTGAAGTCTTCCTAGAGCACATAAAACTGGGACTAGATGGAGAGCTGGTTTGGGTTAAGTGGAACCAAAGGGTAGGAGTTGGGGGGAGAGAGAAAGGAGGAATCTGGAGTAGGTAGGTTCACATACTACTAAATAGGAGGAATGTATTTCTGCAGCTGCTGCCACTGGGGGATCATTCTAGGTAGGAGGAAGGCGTGGAAGCCTGAGCCTCTTCCCCCTGGCTATCCTGAGCCTAGTCCTAAATGGCCTCCTTGTAATGTCTATGAATAAGTCAGGACTTGGAATCCCATTCAAGGCTTGGCTCACATGGGGACTCCATTCCTTAATCTAATCTGAGTTCACTTTATAGACTTAGATCATTCTTAGATCCTGGGAAGAACCTAAGAATCCTGAACATAGAATTTCAGAACTGTATGGGAGAAGGATAAGAGGAACCTATATTGAATAGCACGTTCATGTTTGCAAAGTGCTTTAGTACAATCTCAACGGAGTGTCCCCAAAACCCCATGAAGGAGTCAATGCAGATATTATTATCCCCATTTTACAGATAAGAAAACTGAGGCACAGGGAGGTGGGAGGTAACAGTGACTTGCCTAAATTCCCTCGGGTAGTAAAGTGGGAGAGCCAATATTCCAGTTCAGGTCTTCTCATGTTAAAATACAGAATTTAGAATTCCAGAGCTAGAAGGGACTTTAGAAACCATATAGAAGGGGCATCTAGGTGGCGCAGTGAATAGAGCACCAGCCCTGGAGTCAGGAGGACCTGAGTTCAAATGCAGTCTCTGACACTTAACACAAAATTAGCCATGTGACCTTGGGCAAGTCACTTAACCCCAATTGCCCTACCTTCCCCCTCCAAAAAGGAAAAAAAAAGAAACCACATAGAATCCAAACACAGAATCCAACTACCTAATTTTATAGAGAAGGAAACTTGAGACCCAGAAACTGAAGTCCTAATTTTACAGAGAAGGAAACCAAATCTCTGGTTCCAAGACAAGGACTTGTCCACAGTCATTCAACCGGTTAGTAGTAGAGAAGGGAACAGAACCCAGGTCTCCTGACACCCTTCCTGTATTCTTTGTACTACAAGGGGCTGCCTTCCTATCCACTTCAATTCACTAGTTTACATCTTTTACTTCAACAATAATAGCTCACAGTTGTTATAACACTTTATTATGTCATTTGATTTTCCAGATATCCTTGTGAGGTCAGTAGTGCAAGTATTATTTTACCCATTTTATAGATGAGAAACTAAGGTAGGTAGGAAGTGACTTTTTTTGGAGGGGGGAAAGGCAAGGTAATCAGGGTTAAGTGACTTACACAAGGTCACATAGCTAGTCAAGTGTCTGAGGTCAGATTTGAACTCAGGCCCTCCTGACTCCAGGACCAGTGCTCTATTCACTATGCCACCTAGCTGTCCCAGAAGTGACTTTTTCAAGGTCATACAAACTAGTAAGTGAAAGAAGTAGAATCTGAATCTAAGTATTCTTATTTCACACTAACCCAAGCCTAGAAAACACAGCCAGGGATTCTGAGTCCTTCAGCATTGGAGTGGAATCTCCTAAACTGAGATTTTAATTTTTATTCCTTTTTTGCTCAGACTCAGGTTATCATTCTTCTCCCCATCTTTTGACCTTTTCCCACAAGCTGCTTGGTACTCCACCTCTGATCCTTAACCCAAATGACCAGACTCCCTTCAGCTCCTGATTCACACCGTTTTTCTATTCTCTCAGTCTAATTTAGTGACTGCTCCCCGTTCTTTTGTTCCAACCTGCTGGAGTCCAGCTCTGTGTTGCTTGAGGTCATTACAGACTAAATTCAGGCCTCAAAATTCCTACTGCAATCCAGCCCCCTCCTTCTAGAACCAAGTAAGCAGTTGCCATCCTTGGAGAGGGACGGAGGCCCACCTGAGGCTGACCAGAATAGCTTCTTCTACCTAGCACTTGGCCTAAGTCAACAACCCCAGTTATCCTGGAGATTGAGGAGTCTCCAACCTAGTTCCTATTCCAGTGAAAATAACCATCTTTAAGGTGGCACAGTGGATAGAGTGCTGGGCCTGGAGTTAGGAAGACCTGATCAAATCCAGCCTTAGATACTAGCTGTTTGAGCTTGGGCAAGTCACTTAACCCTGTTTGCCTCAGTTTCCTCATCTGTAAAATGATCTGGAGAAGGAAATGGTAAACCACTCCAGTATCTTTGCCAAGAAAACCCCAAATGGATGTTCTTTTTGGAGGGGGTGAGGCAGGGCAATTGGGGTTAAGTGACTTGCCCAAGGTCACACAGTTAGTAAGTGTTAGGTATCTGAGGCCAGATTTGAACTCCAGTACTCTTGACTCCAGGGCCGGTGCTCTATTCACTCAAATGGAATTATAAAGAGGTGGATATGACTGAAATGACTGAACAACAACAGAAAACATCTCTCATTTCCTCAAGAATGGCATTTACTTATGGTAAATGGCACCTTCGTTTAGAATGACATATATTTCTGTATGTGTGTGCACTATGTATATATGTATATATATATATTGTGTATATATGTATATATGTGTGTATATGTATGCATACATGTACATGTAGGGGGTGTAGGGTATGTATGTTCAGGGAAGTCTAGAGCTTCTGGCATAAGGGCTTCTGAGCCCTTTTCAGGGCTGCTCATCCACCTTTCACATTCACCTGATTCACCCAACTCTCACTTATGGCTCCAAGAAGCTGTAGCAGGCACAGCATCCATACCCTGCCAAACTATTTTGGCAGAAGGGCTAAACCAGGCTGAGGGTACTCCAGGGGTACCTTTGGTGAGTTAGGGATGTATCTACACCAAGCATGTGAAGACAGTAATGGGTGTATGGGAACAATTTGTTCCAATGACCACAAAGGCTGAAGCAGGCACTGTGGAGTGCTTACAGCTCAGTTACACATGAAGGATGCCAAGGTCCTCCACTGCATCCCAGACCATCACCAATCATCTTGACTTTTGTCTTGCCACTGGATTCTGATGACTTTTGAAGAGAGAGTGAGGCCGATGACTTTGAGCAACTCTGCCTCACTTAAATACAATTTGTGTGTAAGTCAAAAGACATTGCTGAAACCATTTTACCATTTTTACCTACCTCAAAGTACTGTGGCAACTGGCAAGTGATGAAGCAGCAGGTGCAGATACACTTGGAACTATAGTCACAGCCCTGCACATAGGCAGCCTAGGCCATAGGGTCATTTTCTATTTTTTTTTTTTGAGAGGGCAGTCGGGGTTAAATGACTTGCCCAAGGTCACATGGCTAGTTTTTATGTTAAGTGTCTGAGGTCAGATTTGAACTCAGGTCCTCCTGACTCCCAGGCTGGTGCCCTATTCACTGTGCCACCTAGCCGCCTCCACAGGGTCATTTTCTTGCTGGACTGAAGCAGCAGTGTGATTCAGCAGCCCCTTGGGTGTCTGAACAGCATTTTTTTTTTAAGCAATTGGGATTAAGTAACTTGCTCAAGGTTACACGGTCAGTGATTTCTGGGTGTGGTGCTGAGTATCTGAGCCCGGATTCGATCCCAGGTCATCCTGACTCTGTGGCCAGTGCTCTTACTCGCTGTGCTACCTGGCCACCCCTGAACAGCATTTTTAAAGGACTGCTCTACTCACCTCCTGGTTTGAGGAGGAGGCTAGAAAACATGCCCTAAAAATTGTCTGCTTCACCCAACCCTGGCCTGCTTACTAGGCAGGCAGGAATCAAAAAAGTACAAAAATCTTTTGGAAAGATGATTCTACTGGCCCTATTAGTACATAGAATGTGCACATGCTTATGGACAACACAAAATTCAGCAGACCCGAAAGACAAGCAGCTCTTTTTGTGAGAGAACTAAGCATGTATGGCATTCAAATAGCAGCCCTGAGTGAACCAAGTTGGCATGAAGGCCCGCTTACTGAAGTTGGAACTGGCTACACATTTTTCTGGAGTGGCCACAGTAAAAGGGAACACTGTGAAGCTGGCATATATTTTGCAATCAAAACTAATCTAGTCACCAAGTTTATATACCTATCAAAAGGAGTGAATGACAGATTCATGGCAATGTGATTGCCATCATCAGTTAATATGCTCTTACTATGATGAACCCTGAGGAAGTCAAAGAAAATTTTTATGAAGACTTGGAGACCTTCATCATCAGTGTGCTGAAAGAAGACAAGCTTATAATAATTCTGGATGACTTTAATGCTAGCGTTGGCACAGATTTCCAGACATGGCAGAGAGTCCTTGGAAAAAATGGAGTCGAAAACAGCAACAGCAAGGGTCACTGAAGACTTGTGCATCTCATGACCTTTTCACCAACACTGTCTTCTGTTTACCTAAATAAAATAAAACTTTGTGGATGTACCCTCGCAGCAAACATTGGCATTTAATAGACTGTCATAGTAAGAATAAGAGGCAGAGGGGGCGGCTAGGGGGCACAGTGAATAGAGCACCGACCCTAGAGTCTGGAGGACCTGAGTTCAAATCTGGCCTCAGATACTTAACACAAAAACTAGCCATGTGACCTTGGGCAAGTCACTTAACCCCAATTGCCATCCAAAAAAAAAGGCAAAAAAAAAAAGAATAAGAGGCAGACAGGATGTGAGAGTGAGAAAGGCAATGTGTGGTACAGAGTGCTGAACTGATCATGGGCACTCTCTCCAAGCTAAATATTTACGGTCAAGAAAAGTGTCTTTCCTCAAGGAAAGACAACTACCAGAAGATTTAAGTGAACATGTTAGAACCCTTCTCTGAGGAGAAACAGTTTGTTGCTAACTTGGAGTGAAAATTGATTCAATACACTATTGGCAACAATGAAGCAGAAAAGGAGTGGGCAGCCTTCAGAGATTTGGTTTGGTTCAGTAAGAAGGCAGATGAAATTCAGTTTCACATTGATAGTAATAATCAAAAACACTTTCATGATGCTCTGAAGGCTGTTTATGAGCCAAAGACCTATGATGCATCTCAAGTACTCAGTGCTAATGGAGTCACATTGATTAGTGAAAAAGACGTGGTCCTGGAGAGATGGGCTGAACACTGCCATAGTGTTCTCAACAGACCGTCACCAATCAATGCTGAAGTCATTGACTGGATACTTAAGGTTGAAGTCAATCCCTCTCTAGTTGAATTTTTAACTGAAAAAGAGGCTTTGAATGCCATTTGGCTCCTCTTACATGGCAAAGTGCCTGGTACTGATTCTATTCCAGCTAAGATTTACAAGGCAGGGGGTCCATTACTCATGCAAATGCTTACTGAAATTTTCTGAGTTATATGGCAAGCGGAGGTTATCCCTCAGGAGTTCAAGGATGCCTTCATTGTAAAGGAAATAGCTTGTCCTGTGGCAATCATAGGGGGGCAATCTTTTAGTCATTGCCAGTAAGATTCTTGCCAGAGTCTTCCTTTCAACTGGAAGACAGCCATATACCTGAGAGCCACTGCGGTTTCGGAAAGGGCCAAGGAATAGTTGATAAAGTTGTTTGCTGTCCAACCACCCCAGAAGAAATGCAGGGGCAGGACAGAGGTCTTGTACACAATGTTTGTCGATCTGACCAAGGTCTTTGATACTATGAGTTATGAGGGTTTGTGGAAAATTATGGCAAAATTTGGGTAGTTGAAGAGGTTCGACAATATTGAACGTCGGTTTCATGAAGGCATGCTTGCACACGTTCTGGTTAATGGGCAATGCTCCTGAGCTTTCCCAGTCCCCAGTGGAGTAAAGCAGGGCTGTGTGCTTGCTCCCATGCTTTTTAACGTGATGTTTTCAGACATCTTCAAGAAGGACAAAAACAGCATCAAAGTCACCTGCCACACAGATGGTAAATTATTTAACTTGAAAAGGCAACAAGCCAAGTCTAAAGTGGAGGGAAAGTTGGTGCATTAGGTTTTGTTTGCAGATGTGTGCTCAATGCTGCCTCTAAAGCTGAGGTGCAGCGTATGGATTGATTTTATCCTGCTTGTGCTAATTTTGGCCTGTTAACACCAAGAAAACCACGGGTTTTCCACTGGCCAGAACCACACCATCTGTAGAAGGAACCATTGGTTACAGCAAATAGAGAAATGTTAAATGCTGTGGATAAGTTCACTTACACTGGCAGAACATCTTCCAGGGATGTACATATAGATGGTAAGGTTGATGCATGTATTGCCAGAGCTAACTCAGTGTTTGGGAGGCTCTGAAAGAAAGTGTGGGAGAGAAGAGGTATTAAACTGACTACCAAACTGAAGGTCTACAGAGCTGTTGTGCTGACCTCATTGTTGTATGCCCATGAAACCTGGACAGTATACCAGCACCATGCCAGGAAATTGAATCACTTCCATTTGAATTGTCTTAGGAACATTCTGAAGATCACCTGGTAAGATAAGGTACCAGAAGCTGAGGTTCTTTCTTGAATTAAATTGATAAGCATTCAAACTCGACTGCAGAAAGTACAATTCCAATGGACTGGCCACATTGTTCAAATGCCAAATGTACGTTTGCCTAAAAGACTAACAGAGAACTCACACAAGGCAAGAGATCACATGGAGTTCAGAAGAAGCAATACGAAGACACTCTCAAGGGCCCTCTGAAGAACTCTGTGATTGATTATGTGTCATGGGAGACACTGGCAAAGGACCACCCACCATGGTGTGCCCACATCAAAGAAGGTGCTGTGCTCTGTGAGCAAAGGAGAAATTGCAATAGCTCAAAAGAAACAGGATATGCACAAATTTAGAGATATCTCCACTCCAAATGTTCATACAGACTATTTGTACCTGATCTGTGGTAGAGTCTTAAGAGCTTATATTGGTCTGATTAGTCACAGACAGACACACTGTACCTTGACTCCAACATAGTGATGTCATTGATCCTCATCAAGAATGAAGGAAAAGAACCAAACGTGTGTGTGTATTCACATATATGTGTGTGTGTACATATACATGCAGAGATAGAGAGAAAGAGAGAGAGAGTATGGGTATATTTGCAAGCATGGACATGCATTTTGGGCATAGATATGTATGTTCATGTGCATATGTGGGAATAAATTTGTGAAAAAGCATTTATTAAGCACTTACTATATACCAAGCACTGTGATAAGAGCTGGGAATATAAATAGGAAATTTAGATAATCCTCAAGGAGATCATATTCTAATTAGAAGAGAAAACATATATAACAGGGTTCAGCTGCAGAGCAGTTAGAAGTCTGTTAGTGCTTGGGGAGTAGAGGCAGGGTAGATAGTTGTCAGCAGTCTTACCAGAAGGATTGTAGGTGTTGACTTTCTGTTCATCCAAGTGATGTGAGAGGCCATGTCTCTAAACTACTTTTGGAAAGGGGTAGTGGGACCCAAAGGTAAGAATGGAGCTGGGGCTCTGGGTTACCTCTCTAAGGATGGACATGAGGTCTCAGCATCCAGTCAGAATAAGTCATCCACTGACTGGTAGGAATTAAGTAACAGGGATTGTGTGGAGGAAGGGAATATTTCTCTACAAAGAATCCTGGTTGACCCTCTGACAGAAAATACCTCTGTTTGTATAGATGCAGCATGTGTATAACCCATGTATGTGTACATGCCCACGTATATGTGTGTGCTATGTTTCTGGACATGTATGCATAGCACAACTGTGTATGTATGCCTGTGCTGTTTTATGTGATACATAAAACTGTATTTGGACTCACACCTGTGTATGCTTGTGTTTATTATCATAAGACATAGAAATACATGTATGATACTTGCTCATTTATGCATGTTAGTACATATTATTTGTGTATATGGACATGTACATGCCCGTGTACAGAATATACTTGTGTGTGTGTGCTGATGAAAAAACAGTGAAGTTTTTGGAAAGAGAAGGATGTAGAGCAGGATGAGCCCTGTCACAAGTCAACCCTGCTTCACAATGCTAGAATTCTTGAGGTTAATTCTCACAATACCATAGCTCAGGGACTGTTGCTTCTTTCTTTCTCCCCAACCCTGACTCTCCAATAAAAAATTAAGTAGAGATTTCCTGGGCATGGTCCCCCTATCCCGGGCAGAACACAGATCCAGTGCTCATCCCCAACACAGAGAGTAATTGGAGAATGGGTTCTCCTGGGCAATTACCCTCATATTCCCAACCATCAGAGGCACCACTGCTAGATGTCAGATGAGAGGAATTAGCCTTGTACGTGGGTCAAGCCCAGGTTCCCACCTCTGCTGTAAGGAGAGGGAGGGAAATAGACCTTTTTCATTTTCTGTGTTAAACATTCCATTTTCTAACAGTCTTAAGTTCTCAAGTCCTTTTCAGTTCTGAGCTCTATGACTTGAGGATGCCTGCCCACCCTCCTTTCCCTATAACCCCCATTTCCCCACCCCTACCAAGTGTGGCAGCTTCAGGTTTCTTGCCCTAGGGAAGAGCTGGGGCATGTTGCTACAGTTTAGCTCTTTCCACACAAAGAAAGGAAAGGCTCACCTAACCTGAGCAGGCAGTGAACAGCCCTGGGAACCAAACTGGGGAGAAGTCACTGAGGGGTGGGGGCTGTAGCCAAAGAATGCTGACATAGTTATAGGGGAAGGGAAATTCTTTCTTGTCAGTCCAGGAACATACATTCAGGCAGAAAGAGGATAGAATCTGTGCTGGGAAAGAGTGGAGGACCCGTGGAAGATGTTTTGTGTGGGACATTAAGGAAAGGGCCTGGACACCTTGGAAGCAAAGGCTCCTGGGAAAAGCACCCCTCCCGACACCTAATCTTCAACAGAGTCACGTCCAAATCCAATTATCCCAGGGGGAGCCTAGCTCCCCAACAGCTAACAACTTGCTTTCAAGAGGCTGTGGCCTGGGTTCCCCAAATCCTAGCCTCCAACCCAAACTCAATGCATTCTGTCTCAGCCTGCTAACAAATTCATTATTTTAATGTACAGCTAATTCCTTCAAAATTGTGGGATCAAACCTGCCGTTAAATTTGGCAGGCAAAACCATATACCTTTGCACTCTGCTTCCATAGCAGTAGGGCAAAGATCCCATGGACCAAAGATCCCAGGCAGAGAATCTCTTCCTCCACCCACCCTCTCCTCACCACCCAGGTACTCAGAGGCCTTTGGGATACAACCTGGTGTGGTGGGAAAAGGACTGCTCTGGAAGAGACTGAAGCACTACCTGTGCTTTAGTTATGATGACCACCACTAACAGCCTACATGACTTTGGACAAGTCACTTCCACCTCTCTTCTATTTTCCACATCTCTAAAACAAGAAGATGGGGATAGATGCTCCCTATTTTTCCTTCTGGTTCCAATATGTCATTAGTGAGGGCCCTTCTAGCCCTGACATTCTATGACCTGAAGTCCTTTCTAATTCTGACATTCTATGCTTTAAGGCCCCTTGCTTGGTTAAGGGGATTCTGAGAGGAGCAAAATGGGTTATGATAATGAAGAAGCAGGAATATTAATTCGCGAGGAAGTTCAGATTAGGTACCCAGGTGGGTAGTGAGCCATCGCGGTGTAGAGGGACATGAATGCCAGACTGAAAGGTTTGGACTTCATTCTATAAGTAGCGAGCAGTTAGTGAAAGTTCTTAAGCAGGGGAGTAACATCAAATGGATGCATTCCATAAATGCCTGTGCATCTGGAGAGGTCCTCTGAGTACTCTAGTGTTTCTGAATACCTCCCCCCCAAGGGAAGTCCTGAAGCCTTGATACCGGGCTGACACCTACAAAGTGCAATATTTGCGGGGACACAATGAACAATATCAAAAGAGTACTATGCAATAGTACTGATCAGCTCCCCATCGTCAATCCAACAACAATATGCATGGAGTTCTAACATCAAGGCAAGTAAGCAGGGATGTCTTACCTGCAAAATAATTGTGGGGAGTTACTGCCTGCTAACCCTCTGCCAAATCACTGCACAGTTACTCATGCCCAAGCTTTGGGCCCAATTAAGTGAGAAAAGACAGTGGTTAATGAAGAGTAAACAATCAGAAAGCCAGTAATTACACCACAGCTTTGCTCCCACATGTCTGGGGGGAGGGAAGGGAATGGAAAAGGGGGGGGGAGTGGTGAAGGGGAGGAGGAAGAGGAAGAAGAATTGGAGGGACTCTTTGAGGCAGAAGAAAGGGACATCAGGATTTATGTTGGGGACCTGCTGTCCATCAAAAAATGTTAAAACAAGAAAGGACCTTAGGAAATAGAATATGAGCTGGAGTGTAGGCAGGGGAAGGTATTGGGGGTGAGGGATGGGGGGAATGGAGAGAGGTAAAGGAAGGGGAGACTTAAAACATAGATTATCTGAGCTGGATGGACTTTGGGATGTCACAGATACAAAGGGGACCCCAGACCCTATCTAATCTGACCCCAACCTCAACAAGAATCTTCAACAACATTTCTTATACATGGTCATTCAACTCCCAACTGAAGTTTTCCAGAGACGCAGTGATAAGGACCCTACCACTTCCCAAGGCAACCTTTAGATGGACCAAATCTTTAGACATTTTCCCTTAAGGTGAGCTTAAACCCGTGTCTTTGCAGTGGCAGAGTTAAAAGGATCCTTAGAATACAGAATGTCAGAACTGGGGCTGGGGGGTGGGTGGAAAAGGAGGATGAAATATGTTCTCACCTAAGGAGGAAAGTTGGGTGGTCTACACAAACTATTCAGGTCAGGTCAGAATATTAGTGCGCAAAACTTGCAAAACCCAGACCATCTGCAGTATAAGCCTCATAATCAGAGCTGTATAAAAGTGGAATGGACTGAATCAGTAGGTAGTGAGTGACCTATGTCTGGAGGTATCCAAGCAGAAGCTGAATGATTACTTGGTGGGAATGGTATAGAAAGGATTACTGCTCAGATTGGCTTGGGGGAATTAGACCCTAGGGCCCTTTGAGCTCTGAATTTCTGTGATTCATCAGATTGTAAACTCCTTGAGGGCAGGGACTATCTTTCCTTTTCATATTTATATCCCTAGTTTTTAGCACAGTACCTGGCACTTAATGAATGTTAATTGACAGACTGACTGATTATATGATTGGCCCCAAGATCCTGTGGCAGCCAAGGTGAAGGCTCAGATGCAGAACTTTTGAGTCTAATTAGGCTCCCCAACAACTAACAACTGGCCTCATGAGGCTGTGACTTGGGTTCCTCAAATCCTAGCCTCCAACCCAAACTTGATGCATTCTGAGGCTCTCAGCAGTCAGGAGGCACTTAGCTGGGCAGATAGAGTGCTGAGCCTGGAATGAGGAAGAGTACAAATATGGCTTCAGACTCATTAGCTGTGTGATCAGCCCTGGGCAAGACATTCCACTGTCTGCCTCACTTTCCTCACCTGTAAAATGGGCATTAGAATAGCACCTACCTTCTCAGGTTGTTGTGAGGATCTAATGACATACTTATAAAATGCCTAGCACAGTGCCAGGCACATAATAGATGCTTAATAAACGCGAATGTCTTTCCTTCCTAGTAACCCAAACAAATTTTTTTTCTGGCATTATTCCTAAAAAAATGTGCTCATCAGAAATAACTCAAGAAATGTCTGTCACTCTTAGAGATACAAAGAAAATGGAGAAGATCCAAAATTCAAAAAAGAGAGCAAGTGTCTCATGGGGGTGGGGAAAAGCGTGCTTTGGGCATTCTAACACCAGGTAAGTCTTAATGCTTAGCAAAGGTTCCCATGGGGCTTCAGTGGTTTGGGCATTGACCCCATAACATTACTGCATTGTTAAGCCATCTCAGTCATGTTCAACTCTTTGTGACACCATTTGGGGTTTTCTTGGCAAAGATCCTGGAGTGATTTGCCATTTCCTTCTCCAGCCCATTTTACAGATGAAAAACTGAGGCAAACAGGGTGAAGGGACTTGTCCAGGGTCATGCAGCTAGTAAGTGTCTGCAGCTGGATTTGAACTCTCCAAGATGAGTCTTCCAAACCCAGTGTTCTATCCACTGTGCCATCTAGCTGCACTGACATTACTGGATTATTCATTATTGGATTACCCATGCTATCTTGATGTTTTTATTATCAACTATTTTCAAGTGCAAGTGGGTTTTTCAATCCCTCTTGGATAGAGCTTCTTTTCCCATATGTAATTTACAGATTAGGACTAGATTTGAATTGGAGTCCCAAATAAACGCCTCTTTTACTGCCTATGTGACTGGTTAACAGTCTCATCCCTCTGAGCCTGAGATGCCTTATCTGTGAAATGTAGATAACACCCTATATTTTTGGGAAAAGGATAGTAATGTGAGCGACTACTGAGTGGATAGAGAACCTGCCCTGAAGTCAGGAGGACCTGGGTTCCAGTCCTTGCTTGGACACACACTGCTATGGGACCCTTGACAAGTCCCTGAACTTCTCAAAATCTCAGGCAATTCTCCTATCTGTGTCAGTAAAGGGAGGCTCCTCACTATGAGCTCCTTCTTGTTGAAACCACAGATGTGGACAATCCAAAACTGGCATAGAAGGAGCACGAGACATGAGAGTTTGCTATATCAGTGAGACTCAGTTTCCCCCTTTCTAAAAATTAGGCAACACAACCCTGACTCTGCTTACCTCTCCAGGTGGTTGTGAGCTATTGTCACTCAAGATGAAACAAAGATGCCAAGTGACTCACCCTAAGATCACAAAGCAATCAGCCCTGAAGCGGTTGCCAGCCTTTTATACTTTCTCGTCATTCCCAGGGTAATGACACTCTCTCATAATGGTCCTTCCTCCTCAAGCCTGAGTATGAAGACACAAAATTGGTCTCAATTCAGAGAGCCTGGATTTCCATGAACTTCAAAACACTGAGTCCTGAGCCCTGGAGCGAGCACAGAGGAGAACCTAGCGGGACATGAACTGGCCTGTCATCCACCACCTTCCCTTCACCTTTAGCTGGTCAGTTAATGAGAGCAAATTACAAGAGGCTCATGAGCAAACAGGGGTTTTATGGCCTGGGTGGCGGGCTGAGACAGCTCTAGAGAGGTTTTTCTTCCACTTCCTTGGCTATGACACAACCATCCTTCAACTGGGAACAGGCAGGCACAGGCCAGGGCACGAGGCAGGCAGGGAAATATTAGGCAGGCTTTCTTCCCTAGTTCCCACAAGAATGTGGTTGGGCCTTGTAGAATGAAACTCTGGGTGTCCTCACAGCCATTCGGGAAGCCTGGCTAAGAGATGCTATGTACTAGGGGAAGGCCCAAGCCTTTCTTCCTCTGCTATAGTTGTTGGGTTCTGATTTTCCAGGTCTACCCTAGGCCAGAGCATGGTCTTGGCTGTCCCTAGCTCTCATATGTCTCTGTATCTCTATATGTATCTCTCTATTTTTCTCCTTTCCCCCCTTATGTCTCTGTTTCTCTTTCTCTGTGTTTGTCTCTATCTCTCCCTTTATCTATCTCTCCCTATGATTCTCTATCTTCCAATATTTCTGCCTCACCCTATGTTTCTTTCTCTTTCCTTATGTTTCTCTCCTTATGCCTCTCTTTTTTCCGTCTCTTTTCCCCATGTGGCTCTCTTTATGTATCTCTGTCTTTCTCTTTTTCTCCCAGTATCTCTCTCTCTCTTCCTCTCTCTCTATGTCCCACTTTCTCTCTCTCCCTGTGTTTTTCTTTCTCTCTGTTATGTTTTTCTTTATTTCCTTATGTCTCCATTTCCTTTTCTCTTTTTGTCTCTGTCTTCCTGTCTATCTTCCTCACCACCACTACCCCTTTCCCATTCTATCTCTCAGACAGGATTAGGAGATTGTTTCTCCTTTCCATCTTCTGTCTTAGAAATTAATGAGTTTAGGCTCACAAAATCATGGAATTTTAAAGCTAGAAGGGCCCTAGGGACAGAGAATAGAAGTATTTCTGATCCCTATTAATGCTAGTGTCTTTTCCTCTGTTGATTATTTCCAATTTTGCCTATATCTAACTTGTTTTACATAATTTGCATATTATCTCTTCCATTAGATTGTGATGTCCTTAAGAGGAAAGACTATTTTAAGCTTTTCTGTAACCCTGGCCCTTAATAAATATCTATTGACTGACTGAGAATGTTAAGAAATCCTTGATTCAGAATATTTGAATTTGAGTTTTGACTTCTATATTTACTAATTGTACAACCACAGACGACTCACTTGACCTCTCTTTCATCCTCAGTTTATTTGCCTATAAAATGGGGCAGGAAAATTACTTACACCTCCTTTCATCATGGTTGCTGTGGAGAAAGAGCTGGGTGAGCTTTGGCATGTTATATAAATGTGGGCTATTATCATATGTTATCAAGGTGGTACATCAGAACTGGAAGGGACCTTGGGGTTTAGAGCTTTAGACCTTACAGAACATTTGACATTTACGCAGACTCCGGCTTTCTTGAGCCCGGGAGCACCTGAAATCCTTGGCCCCAATTCTTGCTTCACACTGACCTCTGCTGGCTGCATTCAGGATAGCATTCAATAATCCTGGGAGAGATGAAAGCACTCACCTGCCTGGAAGACAACCCAAAGGTTGTCTATGCGTAATCCCTTTTCTTTCCTTCCAACAGGACCTTTCCTAAACCTGTGTAGGTTAGATGAAACTCCCCATTATAAAAGCTCCTCTATGTGTCTCACCTAAGGTCAAGTCACAAGGGCAGCTGGATTGAGTGCCAGACCTAAAGTCAAGAAGACTTACACTTACTAGCTGTGTAATCCTGGGCAAGTCACGTCATCCTGTTTGCCTCAGTTTCCTCATCTGTCAAATGAGCTGAAGAAGAAAATGGCAAACTTCTCCAGTATCTTTGCCTTAGATGGGGTCATGGAGAGTCAGACACAACTGTACAACAACAAAGGCCAAATCACGTGCTCAGTTGGGTTCTAGCTTCAGTTCTGGTTCATGCTATTTCCTGTCTAGTCAAATCTTGTCTGTCCTTCAAGCCTTCCCTGGGCAGTCTAGTCCACTGAGTCCACAGGGGTCTCTCCTTTATTCTTTTTGTAGTGTTTATTCTCCACATTCCTCATTATGACATAATTCCTTTTCACACTCTTTTTCCCTGGGGTTAGCCTAATTCCTTGTACAGTAATCTAATCCCTATGGGGAATGACATGGGAGCCCGTAAAATACCTTAATATCTGTATTGTCATTCTTTTCCCAGGATGAGCATTTAATAAGCACTTACGACATATAAAGCTATCTCAGACACTACTGAGAAAGGGAGATGTGGAAGGTGCATACCCTGATCATTAGGAGCTCCCAGTCTAATTAAAAGGGTAAGACTTCAATGATAGAAAGAAAAGCCCCATAAATTCCAAATTATTTATGGGGGCACTTTTTTATAACTTTTATAAAGAAGTGGAAACATAGTAGATAAATGTTCATCAATTGGGGAATGGCTAAACAAGTTGGTGGTTAGTGTATGTAATGGAATATTACTGTACTATAAGAAGCAGTAAATAGGAGGAATTCAGAGAAGCATGGGAAGAGTTATATGAACTGATCCAAAGTATAGTAAACAAACCCAGGAAAATAATATGCACAATAACTATAATAATGTAAAGAGAACAGAGAACAATACAATAATAGAAAGCGAATACTACAGAATTATGATGACCAGCCTTGGCCCCCCAAAAGATATATGAGATGTCATCTTTCCCTGTGGGATGCTGCATATGGCTTTGTGCCTACATTTCAAATGGCTTACTGGACAGTGAATGTAACTATTAATAAGGACACTCATTTTTTTCATGGATGGGATAAGATTAGGATCTGGAGTTTCAGGGGATAGAATAAGTTTTATTGCTGCAATAAGACTGGGGAAGCTCAGGCACCAGTATGTATAAACAGAGGGGTTTTCAAGGACATAAATTAAGGTGGACAATAGATAAGGCACTGCTTGTCTTCTTTGCCTGTTTACAATGAAACTTAATCTTATCCTTAAGGATCATGTGTATAAAACAATATACACTGATAGTCTAACTCCATCTTTGAAGTTAATACCTTTGCAAGTGAATCTGACCCTAAGACCTTTATGAGGAAACTAGATCTGGCTGAGGGACGAGACAAAGAGGAAATAGAGAGAGGAAATGAGGGGTCCTTGGGGCAGCAATAAATATAAGACAGATAAGGATGAGCAAACTTAAGTTGGGTTTAGTGTATACCTACCCTTTCACTGGGCTGTACACCAAGTGGTGAATAAAGAGAAACAGCGTGGCATATTGGAAAGAGTACTGAACTGGGAACCAGGAGAGAGTTGGGTTTCAATCTCTCCTCCCATACTTATCATTTAACTTCTCTAAACTTCTGTTTCCTCATCCACCAAATGTTCAATTTAAGTGGTAAAGTGAATAGAGCACAAGTCCTGGAGTCAGGAGGACCTGAGTTCAAATCTAGCCTCAGATACTTTCTAGCTGTGTGACCTTGGGTGAGTCACTTAACCCTCTTTACCTCAGTTTTCTCAACTATGAAATTAACTGGAGAAGAGAATGGCAAAACACTCTAGTATCTTTGCCTCAAATGAGGTCAAGAAGAATCAGACCTGGGGCAGCGAGGTGGCACAGTGAATAGAGCACTGACCCCGGAGTCAGGAGGACCTGAGTTCAAATCCAGCCTCAGACACTTAACACTTATTAGCCATGTGACCTTGGGCAACTCACTTAACCCCAACTGCCCTGCCTTCCCTCCTCCAAAAAGCAAAAAAAAGGAGCCAGACATGACTGAAATGACAATAACAATAGCACCTCACAGAGTTGTTGTAAAGGATAAATGCAATATTTGTAAAGTTCATAAACTTCACAGTCATATATAAGGTTTCAAATATATATATATATATGAAGGTTATAGATATATATTATTTATAAAATGGAGGATAGTTTTTAGATGGAATTACTTATGTATAATATAGACAGATTATGTATATATAGATAGATATATATATAGATATATATATATATATATATATATATATAATGTGTGTATGTGTATCATATGATAAAGAACTAGCCTTAGAGGATGGCTAGGTGGTGCAGTGAATACAGTAACAGCCCTGAAGTCAGGAGGACTTGAGTTCAAATCCAGCCTCAGACACTTAACATTTACTAGCCATGTGACCTTGGTTAAGTCACTTAACCCCAATTGCCCTCCAAAGAACAAAAAAAAAAAAAAAAAGAACCAGCCTTAGAACCAGGAAGGTCTGGGTTCAAGTCCTGTCTTTGAAATACATTGATTGTGAGTTGCAGGTCAAGTCACTTGACTTCAGGACGATCTAAAAAACTTGACTTATAAGCTGTACATGATTAACATGGAAATATGTTTAGCATAATTGCACATCTATAATCTTTATCAAATTGTTTACCATCTTAGGGAGAAGGGATGAGAAGGAGGGAGGGAGAAATTTTGGAACTGAAAGTTTTGTGGAAAAAGAATGTTAAAAATTGTTTTTGCATATAATTGGAAAAAATTACATTATAATAAAATTTTTTTGCCACATCATACTATATGTTGCTGACCTGTTTTGGTAGAAGGAGATGTTTCATTTAGGAAATTCCTTGTATCAATGACAGCACAGATCTGAGAGAGAGAGAGAGAGAGAGAGAGAGAGAGAGAGAGAGAGAGAGAGATTATTTTTATACAGCTATACCAGATGTTCACAGTTTGGAGCATTCAAATTGCTCTGCCCCTTGTGGAGGCAGAAATAAGAGTCATATCTTCTGACATAAGTACTTCCATCTTGGAAACTATCCTTGATTTAATCTAAAGTGAAGAGGAATGTAATTCCTTGATTGTCCTTGTACATTAAAAACCTTTCCACTCTTGTCTTTGCTACTGAGCTACAAAGCCAGAGAGAACCATTTCTGGGAATGTAGATTAGTCCATCTACAAGGACAATGCTAATAAAAGGTAGCCATTGTTCCTAAGAAGTGTATAAGTCTTCTTTGAGCACTGAAAATGAAAGGGGCGGGGAAGGAGCCAAGATGGCAGAGTAGAAGCATAAACTTGGAGTGAGCTCCTGCTCCAATCACTTCCAATACATAAAAAAATGACTCTAAATAAACTTTAGAGCTACTGAACCCATAAAGTGACAGAGAGAAGCAAATCTCCCACTGAAGGCAGCCTGGCAGGTGGACAGCAAGGGTCTATCACTTTGAGCTGGGAGCCAAGCACAGTCCTGAAAGAGCTGTGGTTCCAGCCCCAGGGCAGGCCAGACCTGCAGTGGCCAGAGCAGATTTCAGGAGAGTGAATCAACAGCAGCTGTGGTGGTTTCCAGACTTCTCAACCCATAAACACCAAAGACAAAGTAAAAGGTCAGTGTGAAACTCTATTGGAACAGGGGTGGATGGAAGAGTAGTCCGGCCCCTGCCCCCCTGGGTAATAAGGGGGGAAGGTGTGGTGGCTGTGCCATGTGGCTGCCTCAGGAGCTCCTGGCCTGCAGATCATAGAGGGACCAAGCAACCATTCAGACTGCTCTGGCTTTAACCTGCTTGGATCTGGATCGCGGTCTTAGGTGGTAGTCCTGGAGTGTGTGGCCTGTGAGCCAGAGCTTGTGGGGGCTGTAGAGAGGGCACCCTCCTAATAGCTCTGGCAGCTACAAAAACCCCAGCAATTTTGGGACAAACTCTCTCTATTCTGGAAGCAGAGTTTTACTGTGGCAAAGAGCTCAAAAGTCAAGTAATTTGCTGGCAATATGAGCAAGCAGAGGAAGCACAAATAGACCATACAATCCATTTTTGGGGACAAAAAGGATCAAGGCATAGAGTGAGAGGAAGATAGAGAACTCAGAACTCCTGCATCAAAAGGATCCAAGAAAAATATAAATGCGTTACAGGCCATGGAGGAGCTCAAGAAGGATTTTGAAAATCAAGTAAGAGAAGTGGAGGAAAAATTGGGAAGAGAAATTAGAATAATGCAAGAAAATAATGAAAAGCAAGTCAACAGCCTGTTAAAGGGGACCCAAAAATACACTGAAGAAAATAACACCTTAAAAAATAAGCTAACTCAAATGGCAAAAGAGCCCCAAAAAGCCAGTGAGGAGAAGAATGACTTAAAAAGCTGAATTTGCCAGATGGAAAAATAATTTCAAAAATTCACTGAAGAAAATAACTCCTTCAAAATTATATAGGATGGGGTGGCCAGGAAGCATAGCGGGGGCGGCCAGGTAGCACAGTGAGTAAGAGCACCGGCTCCAGTGTTGGCATGACCTAGAGATCGAATCCTGGGCTCAGACACTTAGCACCCACCCAGAAACACCTGGCTGTGTAACCTTGAGCAAGTTACTTAATCCCAATAGCTTAGGGGCAGCCAGGTGGCTCAGCGAGTAAAAACACTGACTCCAGTGTCGGGATGACCTAGATCAAATCTGGGCTCAGATACTCAGCACCACACCCAGAAATAACTGGCCATGTAACCTTGAGCAAGTTATTTAACGCCGATTGCTTTTAAAAAAAAAAATTAGATTGGAGCAGTTGGAAGCTAATAACTTTATGAGAAATCAAGATACTATAAAACAGATCCAAACAAATGAAAAAATACAAGGCAATGTGAAACATCTCATTGGAAAAACCACTGACCTGGAAAATAGATCCAGGAGAGATAATTTAAAAATTATTAGACTACCTGAAAGCCATAATAAAAAAAAAGAGCCTAGACACCATCTTGCAAGAAATTATTGAGCAAAATTGCCCTAATATTCTAGAACCAGAGGGCAAAATAGAAATTGAAAGAATTCATTGATTGCCTCTTGAAAAAGATCCCAAAAAGAAAACTCCTAGGAATATTATAGCCAAATTCCAGAGTTCCTAGGTCAAGGAGAAAATACTACAAGCATTCAGGAAGAAACAATTTGAATATTGTAAAAACACAATCAGGATAACACAAGATCTCGCAGCTTCTACATTAAAGGATTGAAGGGCATGTAATATAATATTCCAGAGGTCAAAGGAGCTAGGACTAAAACCAAGAATCACCTACCCAGCAAAACTGAGTATAATGCTACAAGGGAAAATATGATTATTCAATGAAATAGAGGATTTTCAAGCATTCTTGATGAAAAAACCAGAGCTGAACAGAAAATTTGACTTTCAAATACAAGAAGCAAGAGAAGCATGAGAAGGTAAACAGGAAAAAGAAATCATAAGGAACTTATTGAAATTGAACTGTTTACATTCCTACATGGAAAACCAATAATTGTAACTCATAAGACTTTTCTCAGTATGAGGATAGTTGAAGGGAAGATACACACACACACACACACACACACATATGTATGTATAGGAGGGTTTTTGTGTACATAAATATGTATGTGAGTGTGGGCATATGTATGTTCATGTGTACATAAACAGAGGGCACAAGATGAATTGAATATGAAGGGATGATATCTAAAAAATAAAATTAAGAGGTGAGAGAGGAATTTATTAGGAGAAGGAAAAAGGAGGTGATACATTAGGGTAAATTATCTCATATAAAAAAGGCAAGAGAAAATTGTTACAATGCAGGGGAAGAGCATGAAGGTGAAAGGGAATGGGACAACCTTATTCTCATTGAATTTGGCTTAAGGAGGGAATTGGGTGTCTTATCCTACAGGAAAATAGGGGCAAGAGGATAAGAGGGGGGATGATAGAAAGGAGGGCAGATTCGGGGAAGAGGGTAGTTAGAAGCAAATATTTTTGAAAAGGGATAGGGTCAAAGGAGAAAATAGAGTAAGTAAGGGGCAGGATAGGATGGAGGGAAATACAGTTAGTCTTTCACAATATAACTATTATGGAAATGATTTGGTTAACTACACATGTACAACCTATATTGAATTGCTTATCTTCCCAGTGGGGGTGGGTGAGGAGAGAAGAAGGGAAAAACTCTGGAACTCAAAGTTTTTTTTTATTATTTTTTTTTTTTTAAGCAATTAGGGTTAAGTAACTTGCTCAAGGTTACACAGCCAGTTATTTCTGGGTGTGGTGCTGAGTGTCTGAGCCCAAGATTCGATCTCCAGGTCATCCCAACACTGGAACTGGTGCTCTTACTCGCTGAGCCACCTGGCCACCCCTGAGCAATTGGGGTTAAGTAACTTGCTCAAGGTTACACGGCCAGGTGTTTCTGGGTGGGTGCTAAGCATCTGAGCCCGGGATTCGATCTCCAGGTCTTCTCAACACTGGAGCCGGTGCTCTTACTTGCTGTGCTACCTGGCCACCCCAGGAACTCAAAGTTTTAAAAACAAATGTTTTAAAAAAAATCTTTTTTTTACATGCAACTGGGAAATAAGATATACAGGCTCTGGAGTAAAGAAATCCATCTTGCCCTACTAGGAAGTTAGGGGGATAATGGGAGGGGGGGATATAAGAGAGAGCAGATTAGGTAAAGAGGTATTCAGTAGATTTGCTATTTTGTGGTGGGGGTAGGGGAAATACGGGGAGAAAAATTGTAACTCAAAATTTTGTGTAAATGAATGTTGAAAACTAAAAATAAATAAATTTAAAACAAACAAAAAAAATAAGATGAAAGGGGGAGGGAAGTTATGTCCTTTCTTAAAGATACCTCCCCATGGCCTATATGTTTGTCTTCTATATTCCTTTAATAAAATTCTATTAGCCTTTTATTAGCAAGATGTGGTCTTTTGACCATGACATTCTCCCCCAAGAACTTAGGGAGTAAAAGCATTGAGAGATAAGGCTTTTGTCTGATGACCAATTAGTGGATATACTACTGGGGGAGTTGACAGCAAGCACCCTAGCATACCCAGGATGGCTGCTAGGACAGGTTCTTTGATCTGCTTTTCTAAAGGAAAATAACTCAAAAGGGGTTAACAATCTTACTTTAATTAGGCATATATATCATTCACTTAATTCAGAGGAAAAAGTCAGCACCCTGAACTTCAGAAAGTACAAACAGGAATTACAAGCAGACAAAAAATACAGAGAAAATAACACAGTTCAACAGACAGGGCTTCTAGCTGTCTGGCCATTACATATATACATAGCATACATAGTTACCAGAGAGAGCAGCACCAACATCTGGGTGTTCAAAACCAGAGGGCTCAATGGTCACCCAGAGTTTTTTCTGGTCAAATCACATAACTCTTCCCATAAGTGAACCCCAAAGCAAAACCTCACCTTAGAGTATAAAAGGAAGTTGTGGCTAAATGGTAAACCAGCCTCCAGATTTCCCTTAGAGAGACAAAAAAAAGGAAACAGCAAAATTGGTTTTATCATGCATCTGAACACAAGAAACTCATTTCATGAGATATAATGGTCATCTTGGATTACATTGCTCATGACAAGCATTTGCAAAAAGATCCCTGTGAAGATGATGTCGGTGATGAAAATAATAATAATAATATTAATTTGTTGTTTATCAGTGTCTTACTCTTTGAGACCCCATTTGGGGTTTTCTTTGCAAAGATACTGGAGTGCTTTATGGCTTCCCTCTCCAGTTCATTTTACAGATGAGGAAGCTGAGGTAAACAGGACTAAGTAACTTGTCCAGGGTCACACACTGAGTGTCTGAGGTCACATTTGAACTCAGGAAATTGAGTCTTCCTGACTGTGGAACCAATGCTCTGTCCACTATAGTGCCACCTAGCTGTCCCAACAATAACAATAATAATAACAATAACTTACATTTATATAGCTCATTATGTGCCAGGCTCTGTGCTAAATACTCTACAAATAGTGTCTCATTTGATCCTCACAACAACCCTGGGAGGGAGGGGCTATTATTATTCCTATTTTACAGATGGGGAAACTGAAATGATCAGAGGTTAAGTGATTTCATCTCTTAAATAGAGAGGTTAAGCATCCAGAGTTACACAGCTAGTAATTTTCTGAGGCCAAATTTAAACTCATGTCTTACTGACTCTAGGCTCTGGCCACTGCACTAACAACAGCAGCAGCAGCAGCAACTAGTATTTACACAGCACTTTAAAGTTTGCAAAAACATTTGATGTATATCAACTTATGTGATTATTGATAATTGGTAGCTGTAGCTTTCCTCTATCAGTTAATCAATGAGAATTTTAACCAACAACATCCTGGCCCCTACTATATTCCAGGAACTGTACTGGAGAGGCAGGGACAATGAATAAAATAATTCTTGTTCATAAGGAGCTTGGTTCCAAATGGGAAGGCAACAAGGATATAAATAAGTATATAGAGAATTAATAGAAAGAAAACAAGTACAAAGAGGGCAAACACAAGGTAGTTTGAGAGAGAGAACACTCGAGGGTTCAGTTGGGCACAAGATGGTTCATTTGGGCCATTATTTCTAGATGTCCCTAGAACCCAGATTATAAACCCATCCAATTTCATTCACCTTATTACTGTAGTGCCAAAATGATATTCACAGCACCAGAGGTGACTATGAGTATGCTGGCATAGTTCTGAATTGCAAAATATAATAGACTCTCCACATAGAAGACAGGAGAAAAACATTTATTCATATACCAGGAAGCCAAATCCCAACACCAAAAAACTGAATCCCAACAGCAGAAAGCTGAATCCATTACAGCAACAAAACAGTTAATACACCTTATCACCACAGGGAGCTACACCATACCTAGCTGTCTCCTTGTCTGCATCCTCTCCTCCCTCCTTTCTAACTGCTCTGATTCCCAGCTTCCTCAGAGCTCTGCTCCACCCCTTCAGCAAGCTCCTCCTACCACAGGCTCCATGCAATTTCATTCAGCCTATTAAGGAGTATGGAATATCTTCACATTCCCATTCCCATTACAATTATCCTCCTAGATTTTTCTATCCAGCAACACTCATGATACTCCATCTCCCAATCTTGTACCTTTTCTCTTGCTGTTCTCCATGCCTGAAATAATAATAATACCTAACATTTACATAGTGTCTACTATGTGTCAAGCACTTTACAAATATCATCTCATTTGATCTTCATGACAACATTAGGAGGTAGGTGCTATTATTATCCCCATTTTACAGTTGGAAAAAGTGAGACAAAAAGCACCCAAGGTCACTTAACTATTAAGTATAATAGATTTCTAGATGTCCCTAGAACCCAGATTTGAACTCAGGTCAGATGTGAACTCAGGTCTTCCTGATTCCAAGTCTACCACTGTACCACCTGGTTGCTGTAAAGCCAAGCATGAGCAGCTGTCCAGAAGAATGCTACTGTGAACAGCTTTTAAGGTACTGATTACATAGTATAGTGAACACTTTATTTATTCAATAACAAATCAGAACAAAACATTCACAGAAAATCAAGGTACAGCATTCACAATGTTACAACTTATCACAGATAATCAAAATACAGCATTTATAACACCTTATCACAGAAAATGGCCACATAGTTTTCACCACCGTGGTCATACAGTTTTGAACAAAGTATAATCATTTAGTCAATCAATCACTTAGTAACTTAATCATTCAATCATCCTTAAGGAGGTTTGCCACAAAGTACAATAGTCAAAGTTCTCCACTCATGGGGTACACCAAATTACAATTCAATTGCTATTCAGTAACCACTGACTATTCAATCATCAGAAAATACACAAGCCCTCTACCTAGTCACTAGTAAATTACAATTTCTCAGTCAGTACACAGTATCCAAGTAAAGTCTTCTTTCAGCTTGACTCGGGATAGTCTCTCAGATTCCCTGGATCCCCTTCCATTGTCCCAGATCCTACCTGGATTCATCAAACTGTCACCTGGGTTCAAAGGCAGACAACTCCCAGTTCCTTGTCCAGCTCTCCATGCTGTTCCTGTTCCATGCTAAAGCTCACAGTGTCCAGTCCACCTTAAATCCTTCACAGTCTCTGTTCCCGGAAAGTCAAGGTTTAATAAAGCCACAAACAGGTTCATGCAAAGTACCAGTATCACAGTCATGCTTCCTCAGTCTGCGGCAGCTCCCAGGAGAAACTGGTAGCTTCCCAGCAGAAGCTCCAGCTGGTTCCCAAAATCAAAATCATTCTCTCCAGCCTGGGTTTCTCCTCTACAGCCTCCTTGGCAGCAGCTGCTTCTGCCTCCATGAAGCTTATCCCAAGGAGTTCTGACTCTCTCTCTCTCTCTGGGCTTTTCCTTATATACAGTATTGTTCCTCCCTTTTCATCCCCTTTCTGTTACACCAGCAATAGGAGTTCATACCTTCTGTTAGCTTTCCAGTACAAAGGGATCTTTAAATTTCATTACCTTTACAGTTGCCTATCTTTTTTAAACTCCAGTCCTTGGCTTCTATCCTTTTCTTCAAGCCTCAGCTCAACTCCTCCTTTCTGCAAGAGGCCTTTCCTGATCCTCCCCTAATGATAGTGCTTCCTTCTGAGATTACCTCCCATTCAGTGCTGCCTCAGTCAAACTGAGACCTGGGAAAGACCTTAGCTTAAAAAGGCCAAGGTCTCCCACTGCATCCAGGGCCATCTCCAATTGTCCTAATCTATAACTTGCTACTGGACTCAGATGACTTTGGAGGAGAGAGTGAGGCTGATGACTACACGGCTCTGCCTAACTTAAACCCAACTACAGGAAGAGATGTTTTTACAAATTATGTTTCTCAGGAGACCATATCTTTGCAGATTTGTAATTGAGTAAAATGAATACAAGATTCCAGTCTGCTTATTACTTGTAATGGACAACCCAAAGACCTGATTGATCAGTATATATCTTAGACAAATACCTTCATGTGAACAAAGAACTGGACCCAGATTTGGATAGGAGGAGACCAGGCTTAATTGACTTTGGGTTATTTGTGTAGTGGTTCTGATGACTCCAAGCTTCTTTCCAATGTAAGGGTCCATCTTTTTAATATAAACATTTTGTTTTTGTTGTTAATGCCATATGACTACAAACCATAGAGTGCCATAGTCTCAAAAGCATTAAATTTGTGAGAATCGGATTTGATATCTGGTATTTTAGGACCTAGAAAAGTCTTGAACCCTGACAAGCACATCTATGAAACTGTCAAAATGCCCCAGAAGCAACAATCATGAAGAAAAACAAAGAGAAAAGTCTATGATCTCTTCTGTCCAGTCTTTACTACACAAGAAGTCTTCCAGAAACAAAGGGAGGCTGTGAGAGGAGATAAGCCAGAGTTGATAGAAGGCAAACATAGGCAGCCAAGACTCACAGCAGGAAATGGGGCCAGACTGGTGCCCAAAGCAGGGCCTAGGCAGCCCATTCCTGAGTCATAACTCTGTTGGAACTAGAGGGCAAAGTGAAAATAGAAATAATCCATCAATCCTCCTGAAAGAAGCCCCAAAATGAAAATTCCCCAAAACGTCACAGTCAAAATATGGAGCTTCAATGACTAGAAAGGGTATCCATTAATTAGTATATGGTTAAACAAATTATAATATATGTGAATATAATATTATTGCGTCCTAGGAAATGGCAAAGGAAAAAACCAGGGAGGACTTTTAGGAAGTGATACAGAGTGAAATGACCATAACCAGAACAATTTAAAATAACAACAAAATTATAAAGAAAAACAACTTTGAGAGATTTACAAACTTTGATTAATGGCACCTCTCTTTTGATAGAAAGGTGGCGGTATCAAAGTGCAGAAAGAGAATACACTTTTTAATATGGCCAATGTTGGAATTTGTTTTGACTAGATAGATAGATAGACAGACAAACAGACAGGTAGATTTATTGTATAGGTTTTTTCTTTCTTTTTAATTTTTCTGGGGGGGTGAGAATGGGGGGGTGGATTAGCAATGAAGCTGTAAAAAATAAAGAAGAGAGTCACTGAGGCATTTTTAATGAGAAAGGCAAGAAGGAAACATAGAAAAACAGAATAGTTTTGAAAGTTGTGTTAAATTTATTACATATAAAATTTACTTTTTTGTTTTGTTGAGTTTATTATATACAACATATTTGTTGTTTATTATATACAATATATTAATCAAAAATTGTATAGGAGAAGCAGAGTGAAGGGTGTCATTAGACATATATATATGTATATATAACTGAAAAAACATGAATTGGTCATGTAGTAAGAATGAAGGATAACCGATGGGTAGGCCATGTATTTTCTATGTAACATCAAGAGATCTAGAGAACAGTCACCAGGATGTTGGGTGGACCCCTGTGGAGGGTCAGATATATGTTCTATTGCCATTCCCAGGGAAATGATACTGTCTTAGGATAACCCTTCTTCCTTTACTCTAAGCCTTTAAAGTGGTATTTTGTACAAATTCTTTTTTTTTTTTAACTCAACAAATGATAAACACAGTGAGATCACAGTGGAAACTGCCCTGTGGAGGATTTACAAGAGAACAAGTTACACAAAGGACAATAGTAAGGGAAGGTATGGATGGTTTTATCTGCATAGAAGCATAAACAGATAAAGCATTTACTAAGCACTTACTACGTATAAAGCATGGAGCTAAGTGCTAGGGATACAGTGGAAAACTAAGGGAATCTCTGCATTCAAGGAGCTCCCATCCTAGTGGAGGAGACAACATAGAGGAAAGGTTTTGGCTGCAAACAAGATAGGAGGTCCCAAGGTCTTTGGGGTCCCAAGGTCTTTGGGGGTATAGAGGCAAAGCAGACAGTAATATCTCTTCTTTAACGACATTTTCCACTGACAAAATAAAACCAGCTTCTAATGTTGGACGATCTGACCGTGCCAACGACTTGGGTGACAAGAACTTTCTTTTCAGGGCCATCAGTGGCTGTGGCTGTAGCATCTGTGGGAGCAGTTTCCTGGCTACATCTCCACAGGTTCACTTCCCAGGATGATAACCATGGGCCCTGAGCTAGAAATAAGGCTGCTTCAAAGGCTCTTAGGTTCAGGGTCCTGGGTTGTCCCCATCAGGGTCTGAGGGCAAATGGTGGTGTTTTATCCTGCTTCCTGCCTCTCCCTCAGGGTGCCTCAATGCTTTGGCTATGCTGGTCCCCCTGACCTGTGAGTGCCATTTGCTTGGCCGGCCTGTTCTCTGCAGGAGTTGCTACCTTGGATGACAGTTATGAAGCAGGACAGGTGGTTTGGGAGGTGCTGCTGTTCCCAGGGCTTCAGAGCTCATTTGCCTGTTGGTGGGAGTTGGTCAGCAATTGTTGATGGTGGCAATGAGCAAGGTGGGCTCCTCCACAATGATTTCTCCCTTCAGCGATGGCCACGGAGGCTGGGCTAGAACCATGTCCGGTGACTTGGGGAGCATTGCTATTCCCAAGACTTTGGGCTCCCGGTTTTGGAAAATCTTCTTCAGGGTCTGAGGGGAGAATGGTGGTCAAGATGGTGGTGGTGCAGCTTTCCTGGTATGTGCAGCTTCTTTTCTCTCCCTGAGGGTACCCTGCTGCTTCAGTCAGGACAGTTTGCCTGCCCCGTGAGTAGCAATTGGTGGGGATGACTGGCTCCTTCTCCACAAGTGTTGGCTTCCCTGGGTGGTGGCCATGAGGGTGGGGCCGGAAGCAGGACTGGTGGTCTGAAGGGCGCTGCCATTCCCAGGTCTCCCATGCTCATCATATATGGAAGATGTATCCATATCATCGACACCACCACCAATCCATTGAAGTATCAAAATATTGATTCTCTCCTACTTATCCTTTCTCAATGTCACTGCAGTAGCATGCTAACTGATCTCCCTACCCTTATTTTCTCCTTCCATATAATCTATCCTTTATACACTCTCCTGTATTTTCTAACTGCCTTATATCATTGTTTTCCCAAGTAGACTATAAGCCCTATGAGGGCAGGGATATAGTCATCTGTACACCCTCCATGCCTTGCACATCTTATGTGCTTTTATTGAGTTGTTAAGGAAAAAAGAAGGTCATCTAACATAACATCTTAATGGGCCTTGCTGTGAGGAAATACTTGTCAGTTAGGCTAGAGATGTCGAGAGGACACTCATGAATTCTTATATTCCTTTACCTCCACTCTAATCAAATCCTCCTTTTAATTTGTTTCTCCATCACATCTCGACTAGGTATGTCAAAGCCCTTTCCAGGAAATACGGAATAATGATACAGGTCTTCACAAGTATGCTCTGGACTCTGTATTCTGAAGGCTGTATTTCTACCCTGACAGTTCCTTCTTGCTCTGATAGTCCCTTCCAGCTCTGAAATTCTGAAATGTTCTCCATTCCCAAATCCCTCCTAGTCGTGACATGCAATGTATGAGGAGCAAAGGAGATCATGTTTGAAAAGCACCGTGCCTGGCACCTAACGGGTGGGGGATAAATATTAGCTGTTATAAGGCTGACGATCACTGTTCTTTAAACCAACGTTCAGCCTCTTGACCCATCCCAACCCTCCACCTCCAAGTTCCTTGGGTGCAGTTCTCATCTGCTATTCTCAGCAAGCCCACTAAGGGGAGCTCTGAGGCCCTCTGTCCATTTCTCCCTGAGGATGCTGAGGCCCGGACACAGCAGTGGATATAAGCCCTAGTTTCTTTGGCTTAGGTGCCTCTCCGCAGCCTGGAGCAATAGCTCAGCTGGAAAGAATGTCCGGTTCTGGCCCGAGTTTCTGGCTGACAGAGAACAACTGGGAAACAGGTTGCAATGCTGCCTGGTCCCCTTCCCCCACCTCGCGTCCTCTCTTCGCCCACTCCGAGGGAAACGGGGGACGTCTCCAATCTGGGCACCTCCAGGCTGCGGTTTAACCCTTGCAAGCCTCGACTGCCTCCCGCTCTCAGTACGATTCTGGATCTGTACCGGAACCCCTTCGGACTTTAGTTTTAGCAATTAAGCAGTCCCGCAGGTTGAGCAGCTGCCCTGTGTGCGCCCATTAGTATAAGCATTATGATGGAATAAAAAAGAATATCGTATGTGAATCATACTGAATCCCCCCTACCTTTTCCTCCACTTTCCCCCCCACCTCCCCTGGTCTAGATTCCACCCAAACTTCTCCTTTGGGTAGCTCATAGCCCAGTTGGGTAGATAAAATTCATATTTAAACTCTTAAACATATCCTTTATTTTGGTATATGGGTGGCCCCCCTCGACCAGCACTGATTCCAACTCATGTTGTTTCATCCTGTTTGCCTCTTGTCCCTCTCTTTCCACCAATCCTCAAAAGATCCAACCAACCTCCTTGCCTGGTTCCTTTCATCTCAGTGAAGCATCTGGTCAGTCTGTTATCTCTTTGTCTCATCTCATAACTAGTCCACCCCTCTGTCAGTCACTTGTGCCCCCGGGAACCTCATCACCCTGCAAGATCAAGTCAGCCTCGGTACTCACACCGCTTCAGTACCCTCTGCCCTTGGGAGCCCTCTGAGTGAAGGATGGGCAGGAGAGTTCCTGCGAGAAGGAAAGGACCCAGGATAGCCGTCTCTTCATTGCCCATTCCCTGCACTGTTTTGGACTTCATCGTGCCCTTTTGGGTACCTTCCCTTCCTCCCACTTTTGCAGCTTCCTTTAGTGTGTTATTTTCCCCCATTAGAGTGTAAGCTCCTTAAAGGCAGGGACTCTCTCTCTCTCTCTCTCTCTCTCTCTCTCTCTCT
>NW_027186372.1:32653019-32687541 GCF_028583685.1 Petaurus breviceps papuanus | reverse complement strand
TCTCTCTCTCTCTCTCTCTCTCTCTCTCTCTCTCTCTCTCTCTCTCCATATTTGTATCCCCACCACTTAGGACAGTGCCTGGCATAAAGTAGGTGCTTAATAAATGTTTGTTGACTAATAAACTGCACCCTGCTTAGACCTACCATATGTTTTTCCTGAGAGCTTGTTTAGACGCGCTGGGCCGAAAGTACTATAATAGGAAATTTATTTATTCTTTCTTCTAATTTGATAATGATTTTAACCAGCACATAATCTGACTCCACAAGGACAGCTGAGTCCGAAATATCTTATCAGTCATTTTCCTGTCTGTTAGGTTATATGGTTGGTTTCATTTTTTGTCACAATGTTTGGTGCTCAATACCTTCTGAGTCATTGCTTAAAGGTCTTTAAAATGTACAAGTGTGTGTTTTTGTGCAGTCTACAAGCCCTTGGCCACTTTCATTCCTTGATCCTGAACCATATTTGCCAATAGTTTTCACTGTGCTCTCTCTGCTTTTAGGTCTCAAGACACCAGCCATCAAGGTTTATGTGAACTTGATTTGGAGGATCTGGCCAAATTATTCAGAGCATTTCTCTACTTCATTATTTGCAGTAGATATTGCTGATTAGGGGGCAACTAGGAAGTTCAGTGGATAGAGCGCCAGGCCTGGACTCAGGAAGGCTCCTCTTCCTGAATTCATATCTGATCTCAGACACTTAACTAGCTATGTGACCCTGAGCAAGTCACTTAACCCTCTCTGCCTTAGTTTCCCCATCTGTAAAATGAGCCAGAGAAGAAAATGGTAAACCCCCTCCAGTATCTCTGCAAACACCTGAACAGCAATTGCTAATCAGGAGCCATCCCTTTATGAAGGTGTTTTTGCTCATGGTAATACAGGGCAAAATGGATGAACCCTCTATGAGATGGGTACATGATTAAATTAACTCTCCTCACTCCTTTATTTGGCTCCCCAAGGAGAATCTGTGAGCCATTCTTCCATTTGATGGTAATTTCCTGATGTCTTCTGGTTTTGTTTATAGTGAATTTGTTCATTTGGTTATAGTTCAATTCCTCTAGTCGCGTCTGCCTCTGGACAAAGATTATTCATTAACAGCACCAACTATTAAACTGATGTTTGCAGATGTTCTTATTCCTGTGATCTGTAGCACCTTGTCCACTCTTGGGCCCCGTTAGTACAATTGCTAGAGACAGACGGGGCCCATCCAGGGCAGAAGGACACTTTACATTCTAACAGGGGTCTGATTAGTACAATTTCCCAGTGTGCCGTGCAGCCAACACAAACCCATTTGATCAGGAACTACATCTCCCAGAAAGCAATGGCTCACGGGAAAAGATTCTCAGGACTCCATTCTGCATGAACCTGTGACAAAAGGCAATTTCTTCAGGAGGCACAGACTCTGATTGGAATCAAAGAGACTTCTGAGCAGAGGCACCTGTACAGAGGAGATGCTGAGATGAAAGCACCCATGGACCAGTGCCGAGAGCATAGAGGCAGGCTGGAGTGGCCTGATGTGTTTAGATGTCGTTTTCAAGCAAAGATGCCTGCACTGAAACCTACATCAACCTTGTTTTGGTGTGTGTGTGTCTATGAGAAAGAGACAGAGACAGAGAATGAGTGAGACACAGAGACAGACACAGAGGGAAATAGAGACAGAGACAGAGATGAGGAAGAGGAAGTGGAGAGACAAAAAGGGAGGAGAGACATAGAGAGAAGAGAGTGGGAGGAGAGACAGCATGGGGGAGGGGGAAACAGAGAGAGAGGAAGAAAGACTAGAGACAGAAAGAACTGAGATAGAGACAAGAGGACAAGGAAGAGAAACAGACGAAGAGAGAGAGAGAGAGAGAGAGAGAGAGAGAGAGAGAGAGAGAGAGAGAGAGAGAGAGAGAGAGAGAGAAGAGAATGGGAGGAAAGGCAGAGATGGTGGGAGAGATAGAAGGCGTGGAAAGAGTCATAGAGAGAGAGAGACTCTGATAAAGAAAGAGAGATAAAGAGAAAGAGAAAAGAGGGGAAGAGGAAGGAAGAATGATGGAGAAAATATTCTTCATTTAATCAACATGAATCCAAGAGAACATTATTTTTCTAAGTTATTTGCTTGGGGATAAGACACTAATCCTCAAAGAGTATGTGTCAAGATTATTTTCCCTCCTCCTTGCCAATTGCTTTAATTATGATTAAATGTCTTACTTTTAAAATTCAGGTAATTTGCTTAATAGACTAGCTTGGTGCACACTGAGTTTGGAGAGTCTTAGAGATCCCCCAGTAGAGCTGGGATGGGGGCTTGAGTCAAGTGAGGCCCATGTCATCCACTGTATTTGACCTTGAACTTAGTTCATTTGGATCTAGAGGTGCAGTGATTCTAGACTATATGCTTTTATCTACTTTCTGGTAAATCATCACATAGTGACCAAAGTTCTGGTCACATGCTTCTTTGTCCTGAAAGAAGACAGAGCTTCTCACCAGGCCCGCTCTTAAAGCCTTTTCAGTTTAGTAGAACATGCTGTAGCTTGCTTTTCTGGCATTGCCTTCAAGAACCCAGGGCTGCCTCGGAGGCACAATGAGGCCTTGTTGTAGAACTTTTGTGGAGAAAAATTCACATTCATGGAACAGCTCCTAAATAATGCCAGTCAGTGTAGAATCAAACGCTAAACAGGGAGAGACCAATGTGGGCTAAATTGGTTATAGAATTCCTTCTGGAAGAGGTGGGATTTTTGACCTCCACTTTGACATTTGGTCAGATTTGGATTGGAGAAGAGGAAAAAGCCATTTCATGTAGAGGACTCAAATATTCCATGTGCTCCCTGTGTCCATGCTAGATCTACTGTTCTGTCTGCAATGCTAGGTTTCCTTCCAGTTCTAATATGGTTTGCTGTTCTGTTCCCTCCTATGTCTTGTGTCCTCAAGGCCTGTCTCACCCCTGAGCTCCATTTCTGCATCTCCAACTACCTTTTGAATATCTCTGAAATGTCCTGCTTCAAACTCAGCAGGACCAAAGTTGCATTCATTTTCATTACCCCAAACCTGACTTACATCTCTCTTTCTAATGATGGCACCACCATTCCCCCAGGCTCAAAATTTCAAAACCTCAGGATCATGTTTGACTCTTCTCTTTCTCTCACTACCCATACATAATAAATAATGATTCACTTCTTGTTCAGTCACTCTTTGTGACCCCATTTGAGGTTTTCTTGACAAAGATACTGAAGTGGCTTATCATTTCTTTCTCCAGCTCATTTCATAGATGAGGAAACTGAGGCAAACAGGATTAAGTGACTTGCCCAAGGTCACACAGCTAGTAAGGATCTGAGGCCAGATTTGAACTAGGGAAGATAAGCCTTCCTGACTTCAGGCCTGACACTCTATTCATTGTGCTACCTAGCTGCCCATCAATAAATAATAAAAATGATAGCTAAAATTAAGCACTTACATGCTAGGCACTATGCTAAGCACTTACTATCTCTTATTTATTCCTCACAACAACTTTGGGAGATAGGTGCTGATATTATTTCCATTTTACAGATGAGGAAATTTGAGGCAAAGAGGTTAAATGACACATACAGTCATATAGCTAGTAAGTGTCTGAAGTTGGATTTGAACTCAGGTCTTCCTGACTCTAGGCCCGGAACTCTATCCATTGTGCCAGCTATCTCCCCCTGTTGAAGTCCTCCTTCCTGCTACTTCTTCCATATAGCCATCCCTCATTCTTCTCCCCCAGCTGAAGGTGCTTATTCTTCCTTCTGTCCAATGAGCAGCAAGACTTCGTAAAGACCCCAAGCCAGCAAGCACTCTGCCACAGGTTATACCTGTATCACATTAAGTCTTGCAAAAAAGGTTTTACAATATACATTATAGCATTTGAGCCTTAAAAATAGACCTGTGAAAAAGGACTTTATCCTGATTTTGCATATAAAGTAGGAAATGAAAGACCAAGGTCACAAAACTACTAACTTCCAGAGGCAGGATTTGAAGCCAGGCCTTCCTGACTCCCAATTCATGTTCCTGTGCTGGCGGAAGTACAAAGATGAAAGACAGTAGGTAGTGTAGTTCATGATGGAATGGGCTTGGAGTCGAGAAGAAGGACTTGGATTTGAATCCTGACTCAGACCCTTCTGTGTGACCATGAGCAGGGTATCTACTCTCTCTTGAGTCTTATTTCCTCAGGTATAACATGGGATACCAATCACCATAAGCATTTACCACACGGGGTTGTGAAGACCAAGTAAAAAACATTTATATGTCATTTATTTTGGGGGCAGCTAGCCGGCATCATGGATAGAGTGCCAGGTCTGGAGTCAGGAAGATTCATCTTTCTGAGTTCAAATTTGACCTCAGACACTTACTAGCTGTGTGACCCTAGGCAAGTCACTGCCTGAGTTTCCTCATTCGTAAAATGAACTGGAGAACAAATAGCAAACCACTCTAGTATCTTTGCCAAGGAACCCCCAAATGGGCTCACAGAATCGGACACAACTAGAAAACGACTAAGCAACATTTATTTTCTCAATTCTTTTAGATCTTTCCTCTTTCCACCTTAACTTGATATACCCATTTGAGTCCATTTCATACCCTGTCCAGATGACCAGGACCAGGAGCACAAACCTCAGCAGGAAGGCTGTTTTATGCATATCTCACGGGTCTGACCAGGGCAAGCTTACATCCCAGTGTGCTGGGTCGCAAGTACAGGCCTGTTCTGTCATGAACTACACTACCTGTAGTCTTCCATCTTTGTACTTCCACCAGCACAGGAACATGAACTGGGAGTCAGGAAGGCCTGGCTTCAAATTCTGCCTCTGGAACTTCACAGCTTTGTGACCTTAGGCTTCCATTTCCTACTTTATCTGCAAAATCAGGATAAAGCCCTTTCTCACAGGTCTGCTATAAGGTTCAGATGCCATGGTCTATGTAAAACCCTTTGCAAAACTTAGCGTGATACATGTATAACTATATTAGACTGCTTGCTGTCTTGGGTTTGGGGGAGGACAGAGAGAAGAGAGGAAGGGAGAAAAATTTGAAACGCAAAATCTGTCCAAAAAATGAATGTTGAAAATTGTCTTTAAGTGTAATTGGAAAAAATAAAATACTATAAATAAAAAAACACCATGGAGCGGCTAGGTGGCGCAGTGAATAGAGCACTGGCCCTAGAGTCAAGAGGTCCTGAGTTTAAATCTGGCTTTAGACACTTACTACTTACTAGCTGTGTGACCTTGGCAAGTCACTTAACCCCAATTGCCCTCCAAAAAGCAAAAAAACACCCTGATGGGGAAAAATGTGATCAATGTCAGTTATTATAGTAGCCATTTAATAATTTTAATAGGGCAGTTACATGATGCAGTGGATAGTGTTGGGCCTGCAGTTAGGAAGACCTGAGTTCAAATTTGGCTTCAGACTAGCTACGTGGCCCTGGCAAGTCACTTAACCCTGTTTGTCTCAGTTTCCCCATCTGTAAGGATGAGCTGGAGAAGGGAACGGCAAGCCAATTCAGTATCTTTGCCAAGAAAACCCCCCAAAAAGGGGTCACTAAGAGTCAAACATGACTAAAAGACATTTAATAAAGGCCTGTGGCATTGATTGAAATAAGGTCCCTTTCAGCTCTGCCATTCTAGATCTATATAAGTAGCTGATAAGAGGTGCTGTTAAATAAAGGAGACTAGAAGAAATGAGGCACAGATTCTCCAATTGATAAATGGTCAAAGGATATGAACAGGCAGTTTTCAGAGGAAGAAATTAAAGATATCCATAAACATATGAAAAAATGCTCTAAATCACTACTGACTAGAGAAATGCAAATCCAGACAATTCTGAGGTACCACATCTCACTGGTCAGATTGGCTAAGATGACAAAACAGGAATATGATAAATGTTGGAGAGGATGTGGAAAAATTGGAACATTAATGCATTGTTGGTAGAGTTGTAAACTGATCCAACCATTCTGGAGAACAATCTGGAACTATACCCAAAGGGCTATAAAAATGTACATATCCTTTGACCTTGCAATACCACTTCTAGAGCTGTAGCCCAAAGAGATCATATAAGTGGGAGGAGGACCCATATGTACAAAAATATTTATAGCAGCTCTTTTTGTGGTGGCAAAGAATTGGAAATCAAGGGGATGCCCATCAATTGGGGAATGGCTAAATAAGTTCTGGTATATGAATGTAATGGAATACTATTGTGCTATAAGAAATGAGGAGAAGACGGACTTCATAATAACCTGGAGAGACTTATATAAACTGATGCTGAGCGAGGAGAGCAGAACCAGGAGAACTTTGTACACAATCACAGACACAACATATGTATAACTACTAACTTTAATAGACTGGGCTCCCCTGAGCAATACAAGGTTAGAAGACAACTCCAAAAGACGCACAATGGAAAGGGACATCCACATCCAGAGAAAGAACTACAGAGTCTGAGTGCAGACTGAAGCAAACCACTTGTTCTCTCTCTCTCTTTTTGCTTTGTTTTGTCCCTTCTTCCTCACTATTCACTCCACTGGTTATAATCCTTCTTTACAACCTAACTCATGTTTAATGTGAAGGTATTTATTTGTAGATCCTATACTTGATTGTATGGTGCCATGGTGAGGAGGGGGGAGGAGAAGGGGAGAAAATTTGGAAATCAAGAGACTGTGAAACTGAATGTTGTAAACTAAAAGTAAATATATATATATATTTTTTAAATTAAAAAAAAAGAAAGAAATGAGGCACAGGCTGGCTGAGTCTGCAGGTTTCCAAGTAATTACTTTTTATTCTGAAACTTGTCAGATTGCTCACACCACGTGGCAAGACTGTATAGGATTAATAAGAAGCAGCAGCACATGGAACACTGGAGGCGAAAGGGTCCTCAATCTCCGGAGAGAGTTGACATCCCTTTCACAGTGAAGATCTTATCTTCATTAAAAACAAACAAACAAAAAAACCCCACACGCATCCTCACACGCGCTCGCACACACATACACACACAAAGAACAGACAGAAGCTAGAAAAGCCCCTCCAGGGATAAGCCACAGCAGTGGAACAGCAGGGTCCACTTGGTATAGGGTATTTTTTTGGTCCTTTGTCCGAAACAGCATGCAAATTTGGGGCTTCTCTGAGGGGGGCAAGAATTTAAAGGTAAGAGATACAGGAGTAGAAACAAGCTTCTAGAGCAAGGGGGTAGTTTGCCTTGAGGGAATTGGCAGGGGTCCTACTAAGCAGAAGCAAAAGAAACAGCCCAAAGTTAGAGGAATGGGACAGAAGTAACAGTGGGGAGCATTTTCTTCAGTTTTGTTTTGTTTTGTTTTGTGGGGTGAGGGGGAGGGAGGGCCTGGGTGTGTGTGATGGTTTCTGCATTTACAGTCTCTGCTTTTCTTTGTCTTTCTTTTTCTTTTCTTTTGTTTTGACAAATTATTGCTCAATTGAAGTACTTCTGGATTAAATTTTTTTTTTCTGCTTTCCTTTACACTGGTTTCTCCTTCTCTGGGGAAGACCCCAGGAAATCTTCACCCAGGACCACTGCACTACTTTCTTAAATTCACCACCATTCCCGACATCCTTTGCTCATCCCCTTCCTCTCCCTCGCCCATGGGCCAGGCGCTGATGCCCTGGAGTTAAAAGAGCTGTAGAACCTGACTGTGAGTTATTCAGTTTTAAAAATAAGAGTGTGGATCTGAACCAAAAAGGAGGGCCGCTGTGTAGGATGGGTCGGAGTGGGCTGGAGTTGCTCCCCATATGCCATGGAATCAGTAAGCATCGCTGCAGAAGAAAGAAGAGGAGGAAAAGGAGTAGCTGAAGAACTGAGTGAGTGAGCGGCCCTCAGACGGGGTAGGTTAGGCAGCCAGAAAGTCACGGCTTCATTTTCCGTTTGGTTTTTAGCACCGTTAATACACACATCTTAGACCTATATTAGCACCTCATCCCCAGGGAGAAAGAACAAACCAACCACACACATTAATTATAAAAGAAAATAGGAAGTCGGGAGGTAAGGAAAGAAAACTTGGGTGACCAGGAAGGAGGCTTCTGGCTTAAATCACCAGGTCCTTGTCAATATCCTCTGCAAAGGGAGAAAAAAGGAGAGACCGAGTTATGGGCAAAACCTGGCACTGACGTGGCCCCTTTCTTTCCCAGAACATGTCTGATTAAGCACCTGAGCTGGGTAACCTAAAAGACCCCTTTCAGTGCACTGAATTTGAAATTAGGGACCTTGGTTCATACCCCAGCTCTGCTACTTAGTACCTGTGTGACCTTAGGCGAGTTGCTTGACCTTCTCAGGGCTCGGTTTCTTTACTTGTGTAATGGGAGGGACTAGACAATATCTAAGGAACATTCCAGCATTAAACCTATGATCATAGTATTTTAAATCAGGACACAAAGTCCAAGAGAGTTTGAGATCAGTCCAAGGTTACAGTGAAAGGCAAGGACAAGAGCAGATACAGTGACCTTGGAACAAAACAGCATCCACTATTCAGCTGTCTCACAGACAGAGGTTCAGGTGGAAGGTTCAAAATTTGAAATGTTTTGGATGATTTCTCAGAAAGCTTCATCAGTGTCTAATGAACTAATGAATGTTTTTGGCTCTATAGTGAAAACTGTACAACAGAGTTCTGAATGCTTTAGGGGTTCCAGTGATACTTGAGCATGACGCTGGCCACATTCATTACTGGACTTGGTACTTGGGAAAGTTTCTAAGCCCTTCCAGTTACCCCAAAAGGCTGTTATAGTACAGGAAATTCTAACATAGAAAGTTAGGGCTATTCATCTAGTTCCAACTCCTTTGTTTTAAAGACAAGGAAATTGAGGTGCAGGTGAGGAAAGTAGCTTGTTCAATATGACACAGAGGCAAGGGCAAATACAGGAAGAGAACATGGGTCTCCTGACCTCCAAACTAAAGCTTTCTCCCCTAAACTATTTCTGCCTCAAGGAAGTTTTTCCATATAGTGCTGGATGCAGCTACCCTCCTTTTCATCCTCAGAGGTCTCCCTGGGTGTGTAAGGTGAGCTGGGAGAAATCTATGTGAAGTCAAGTGTGGTCCCAAGGCAGCCTCTATGATGGGTATGGGGGAAAGGGGCTGGTGGCCCAGTGACACTCACGATCCTTGATGCCAAAACAGCCGGCCCATTCATCCAGGGCAATGTACTTGTCATTGTCCAGGTCACAGGTTTCAAAGAAGCGGGTGGTGCAATGTTCCATGGGAATGAGAGGGGCCCGAAGTGGGGCCAGTTCAGTGTGGGAGAGGTACCTAGGAGGGAATTGGAAAGGAGTCAGATGTTGAGGTCCTTTGACCCCTGAAAGGGGCATGAGTGGCAATTTAAGCAAGGAAGTGACTTGTCCTTTAAAGCAGAAAATCATTTATTTCCCATAGCCTGAGTCCTGTCACTAGGCTTCACTCTCAATCTCCCGACCTGTAGATCCAAGCTGACCAGCTCCGCTCTCTTGGAGAATACAGATAACTGAACTCCACAGAGAGTTCATAAGTCTCACTTTAGCCAACATCTCCTCAGCTTGGGGCAGTGGGATTTGGGGATGACTAGAGGACTGACCCCAAGCAGACTAAGAAATGAATTCTAGAAAGCCCTAAGAAGAAGGGAACTAAGGACTGAAAACCAAGGATGCCAGAGCTGGAAGGATATTTTAATGAACCCCTTTATTTTACAAAGGGGGAAAGTGAAGCCCAGAGAGAAGAGAAAAGGGAAAATGATGTTTCCTAGTTAACTCCAAATCAGTGCTAGGCTGTCTGTTCTAATGGCAAGGGGGCCAGCTATGGAGGGGCAGCTCACCCATCAATGGGGTGCTGGTCCAGCTGGCCAAACTGCCAGTGCACGGGGAAGATGTACATCTGGTAGTTCTTCTCAAAGTCCCGGGCCAGCAGCTCCACTGGGTGGTCACCGGCCTCCAGGCGCTTCTCATTCTCATGGATCTTCTTCACCTGTGGAAACAGGGACAGGCAGGGGCCTGGGGCTCAGCTAGGGTATAGTAAGTACTACTATCCCTACTTCATAAATGAGGAAACTGAGATTAAGTGAATCACTCATGGTCACATGTCAGATTTGAACCCAGGCTTCTCTTGATTCCAGGCCCAGTGTTTTTTCCCTGATGCTCTGGTTTTCTCTTCAAAGAAGTGCAATGGTTAGGAAACTTCCTCCCACCCTCCCTCGGGAAGCCAGGGGAACCATCCTGTGTGTAGGGGTGGGGGTGGGTCCCTGGGTTCCAGTCCGGCTGAGGCATCGGTAGAAAGAGGCCATTCCCTTGCACATGCACAGAAGCCTGAGCAGAGGGTATTGGGAACTGGGGCGTGTTCACGTCCTCCCATGCCCACGTTCTGGAGGCTTACTCACTTTGAGTTTCTGCTTCTCGGTCAGCAGGTTGTTGTCCTCATCACGCTCATAGAGGGTGACCAACACGTTCTTCAGCCAGTCACGCATGCGCAGGGGAAACTCACTCAGCTCAGAGTCCAGGCATGGGGCAATGTCTAGAGTCCAAAAGCAGGGTCGTCAGCCCAAAGCCTGATTCTCCGTAGGTGGCCAGGAGTCATGGATGTCCTGTAAACCAGACTCCCAAGACACAGGTGCCCTCTTCCATCACTAACTGGCCCTATATGCCTTGAGCAAGGTTTGCTCTAACTCACAGGATTCCCATAGGTAACGTTACTTAAAGAACCCAGAAAGTCCAATCCAAACACCCCCTCCTAAAGTCTACGCTGCACTTCCCAAGGAAGAATGGTTGGTCCCTTATAATGTAGTCTGCACACTGTGTACGCCCTGGAAAAGCAGAAAGCAGGTATGGCCTTGGCTATGCTCACCAGCTGGGAAACTTAGTGACTTTTGTATATGAAACAGGGAGGGAAGACTGAAATTAGGAAGCGGGAGCTGGAGGGATACAATTCTTCAAGGGTATCAGAAGTACCTGTGCACCATCCTGACTCTCCATGTGGCATAAAAAATCCAATGCCATCCTGTGACTGGTCTTTGGGGTTGGTTCCCTACTGCAGATATCAGCCTTGTTCTTTTTTTTTTTTGGAGGGGGGAAGGCAAGGCAATTGGGGTTAAGTGACTTGCCTAATGACACACAGCTAGTAAGTATCAAGAGTCTGAGGCTGGATTTGAACTCAGGTCCTCATGACTCCAGGGCCGGTGCTCTATTCACTGTGCATCTCAGCCTTGTTGCCACAGAGCCCCAAAATTCCTAGGAAGGACCTCAGGGATCCCCTAACCCAAGAAGGCACGAATATTTCCTACAGCATTCTTCCCCCACCCAAAGGAGTCATTCAGTCTCTGCTTAGAACCTCCGGTGACAGGGGTGTACTGCCAATCAAGGCAGTGGCCCACCTTGAGGGTTCTAGTTTTTAGCTTCACTTTACATCAAGCTGAAATCTACCTCTTCAGAATCCCCCGAGGTTCTCAGCTCTGTCCTCTGGGACCAAACTAAAAAACCCTCTCCACAGGCTGGCCCCTTCAAGCACTGGAAGATAGCACTATGCCTCCTGTGTGTCTTCTCTTCTCCAGATACCCACTCCATGGACGGGAATGATTCCTACCACATGGTTTCCAGTCTCCTCTGCCTTGTGGTCAGGCTCCACTGCTGGTGCCCAGAAGTGGACATAAATCTCTAGATAGGGTCAGCCAAGGCAAAGCAGAACAGAGCTATCACGCCTCTCCCTGCTATTAGCACTTCCTAAGAACTTGGCAACCAAAAAAAAAGAGGTAACAAGTCACACTGATGATGATGAGAGGGAGCCTGCAGTCACTAAAACTTCTTGGGTCTTTTCACAAGACCTAGGCAAGCTTCTCTATCCTGTGCATTTGTGCCAGGCTGGGTGAAAATTAAATTCTCTCATTCATCCCTTACCATGGACCAGAAGTGGAATTCTTTGTTTTTTTGTGTGTCATAGACCCCTTTAGCAATCAGGGGAAATCTATGGTCCCCTTCTAACAATAATTTTTAAATGCATAAAATAAAATATATAGGATTACAGAGGAAATATATTGTAGTGAAATATAATGATCAAAACATTAAAAAAAAAGAGCAGAAGCAAGTTCATGGATTCTAGGTTAAGAACCCATAGAACAGGGAGCTAGCCCTTGGGGGAGCTCCGTTATGGCAGATCTTCCTCATAGCAGATGCCTTCCTTAGCCCTCACCCCAGTCTTCATTTCACATTCTGCACACCTATAGCCAGATGCAGGGAAGGAGAATGGCCTTGTTTTTCCTGATACCACTCTGACGCCAGACACACCTGAAGCAGGTGAGAGGCGGTCCCCAGGTGTCACCTGGTGCCAAGATGCCTGAGGCCTACAATGAGGCCATTATCACAAGCAGTGGAGGGGAGGGTGTGGGAAAGCAGGTTGGCACTTGAGTGTTTCAGATGATGGAGGGGCAGCCTGCCTGGGCCTGAAGAGCTGAGCCAGCAGGATTTCATGAAGCTGCTATTACTTATGTTATCTTAAACATTAAGAAGGCCTTTGAGTATGAAATCCAGGTGTTTCTTCTACCCAACACCTGCCTTGTCAATATCTGAGCCACAGACATTGCCTAACAATTGGAAGGGACCTTAGAGTTCAGCTAATTCAGACTAGAACTGAAGTATGAACCTCCCTTGACTATATCTTTGATAATAGGTCATCAACCTCTGTTTTGGTCCCCTAGAGATAAAGGGTTTACAACCAACCAAAGCTGCTGTAACTGTGTAAAAAAAAAAAGTTTCCCCTTACACTGAAAGCTCTCTTCCTATAACTTAAAACAAAAAAAATCAGGGTTAAGTGACTTGCCCAGGGTCACACAGCTAATAAGTATCTGAGGCCAGATTTGAACTTAGGTCCTCCTGACTCCAGGGCTCCACCTTTCCTATCACATTCAGCCTTTTCTCCTGTTCTATCCATTTATCCCCCTGGGGCCTAGAACAAGTCTCCACCTTCTTCCACATAATTGCCTTTCAAATGACTGGAGACGCTATGATGTCAGGCTAAATCTCCCAAGTTCCTTCAAATAATCCTCTTGGGGCATAATTTCCAGTGCCCTTACTCCCTGGTCACCCTCTTTTCCATCCAGTCAATGGTCTTCCTTAAATGTGATGCCCAGAAGCGAGTCTAGTGCTCCAGCAGCGGCCTGACCTGGTGCAGAGCGCAGCCAGGCTCCACACCAGGCTGTGATTGATTAATTTAGCCTATGTTGGTTTCAGGTTTTCTTTTAGCTATCAGAAGCCACTATTAACTTATACCGAGCTTCCAGTCCAAAGACCTCCCCACCCCCTGGCAATGCCATTCCCTTATATTGAAGACTAGAAGGAGACACTTACATTTGCAGGGTCCGATGTAGTCCAGGTGGAGTTTGTGCCCCTTCTTGGTTCCCTCCAGGGTGCATTTGGTGGCAAAGAAGTGGCAGGAGGAGTCGAAAGTCTTGTTGTCATTGCTACAAACCTACAGGATAGAGATGAGCTTGAACAACTGGATTTCCAAACTTTATTTCCTCCTATTTCAGCTGGCCCTCATCATATGCCTGAACCAAATGAACAAGCATTAAATTCTTTTCATTTTATAGGTGAGAAAGCTAAGGCCCAAAAGACTTGTTTAATCACAGCTTCTGGAAGTGATCTTAGAGAGAACCTAGACTAGTCTCTAGTTGAAACACAAATCCTATTTGCAACATCCAACAACCTATATTTTATATTATATTATTATAGAATAGAACATTACATTAACTCTATTCTATTCTATATTCCCCTCCAAGGTTGGGGAATTTGTTCCCTCCCAATGCAGTCCATTCCATTCTTGGACAGATAAACTTAAGGTTCTGCCCATGGAAGGGCAGGGTCTTGAATGGAGGGTTCCCAATCCTAAGTTCAGGGATCTTTCCAGAAGATTCTGCTAGTCCAGAGCCTTGATTTTGTCCCTGAACCACTTAGGGACCTCCATTTTATAAACCAGTAAGTCCTGGCTTCTCAGCAGACATGATCCTGGTGAGGGAGGAAACTGATTATTTAGTACGTAAATAGACTTTGTGCAGGAGGAAGATGACTATTCCAGCTACATCCCAACTCCACCTGGGGCGCTCTTCCTTGATTCTGCTTTGTTAGAACACTACTTCTTGCCCTGAAGTGAAAAGGAACCGTCTTCAGACTCTCCCCTGCTGCTACCAGGCAGTGCGGATGTCTCCTTCCTTTCCCTTAGTCAACTGAGACAAAGGGTGGGGTCTCCAAACGATTATATTTGGTGACAAAAGAAAAGAGGGCAAAAATACAAGAACTACCCAGAGAACAGGCTAGCCAGGTTACAGAGCTCTGGGATCTGCTCTAGAGAGCCTCTCCCTGGCTTCATCACATCTAACTCCTGTCCAAAGTCGGTTCCCTCATGGTCCCTCCTACCAACCTCTGGGGTACAGACATCAATGCCACTGACACTCCACGGAGGCTCCACCTACTTTAAAGAGTCACAGGCTCTTATTCTCAACCTTCCCACCCCTAGTCCCTAGAACAGATTCACATTCATCCACGCAAGGTAAGAAAAGGGATCTTTATTTGATGAAGTCTTGATAATTCATTGGGACCAAACTCTCTAGCTTGGTAGTCAGCATCTTCCGCAAACTGACTTCAAATGACGGTTCCAACCTTATCTATCTTCAGGGCTTATTTCACACGCACTAGGTGCCTGACGCATATTAGGCATTTAAGAAATGGCTGTTGACCTGTGACTGATGGAGTCAATGGATACACAAACTCTAAGTGATTGGATAAGAGTCTGGCCCCTTTGGAGTTCTTCCTTAAATTGAACTCAATTTGCCTCCTTGAAATTTCCACTCACTGGTCCTAGATCTACCCCTCAGGATCTGGGTCCTGTCTCATGCCCAGGCACAGAAAAGGGTTTAGCAACTGAGCCCCAAGCTGTTGTTGAGTTGTTTCAGTCATATCTGACTCTTTGTGACACTGTTTGGGGTTTTCTTGGCAAAGATTCTGGACTGGTTTGCCATTTCCTCCTCTAGCTCATTTTACAGATGAGAAAACTGAGGCAAACAGGGTTAAGTGACTTGCCCAGGGTCACACAGGTAATAAGTGTTTGAGGCCAGATTTGAACTTAGGAAGATGAGTCTTCAGGACTCCAGGTCCGGCACTTTGTTCATCGTGCCACCTACCTGCCCCAAGCTGTACCAGCAGAAAATCCAGGATGCTTTAAATCCCAGTCCCATTGTTTTCCCTCCTTCCCAACATCCCTGGTCCCCTTACCTTCTCAAACTCTCCTACGGGGGCAGGGCAGCTGGTAGGGTCCTGGCACACGCACATGGGAGAGTTGTTCTCATCCAGCTCACAGATCTTGCCATGTTTGCAGTGGTGGTTTTGGCAGGGATCTGGGAAAGGGCAAGTATATACATAAGGGCCTCTGGACATGCCCACAGTGCTGTTAACTTGCCTCCCACTGAATAAACGCTCTGAGTTATTTACACTGAGCCATCTACATTCCCTCACCCAGGTCTCCCTGGAACATTAGATCTGTGAAATGGCTCGCAGGGGGTTAGGGCTAAGTCTGGGGCTGGGGTCAGGGCTCATATGTACCCAGGATTAGGGCCCTGTCTTAGGGTCTGGGTTGGGCTCAGTTCATGCCAGGGAAGCAGAGGAAGAATAATATAGGAAGAACCTATATTAATATAATATATTATTATAAGGAGAATAAGGGAAGATTAAAAATAAATCACTATGTGGCCCAGGTCTAACCATAGGACAGAGTAAGAACTCTAGGGGATTTCAGTGACAATGTCATTTCCTATTGTGAACTTTTCCTTCCTGTTCACTCACAGAACCGATGAGTGCTCTGATTATAAATAGATCCTCCCAGGCCACTGAGGGTCAGTGTTCATTCCCAGAGCCCTGTCTGTAGACACTAAGGCCGAGGCATTTTTTTAATCCTTCTCCAGCAGTGTACCAGGGTCTTTAGATCCCCAAGGACTTTTGTCAAAATTTCCAGTGGGAAAGGATTTCACAAAGTGCTTAACCTCTCTCCATTCCTCTCCCTCACTCAGGGAAAGTTAAGGAGTCCGCCAGGGTCCCCCATTACTTACTTTCAGCTACAACCTCCTCAGTCTCCTCTACAGCCTCGTCAAACTCTCCAACCTCAACCTGGACAGGGTTGGCACCCACAGGATCCTGGCAGGGAAGAAAGACTTGGTCAGCCATTGACCAGGACAGGGCTTGGGGTAAGCAGGGAGGGACAGGAGAATGAAGAAAGGGAGAAAAGAGGGGGAGGAGAGGGAGAAGAGAGATCGGGGGAAAGGGAAGAGGGATGGAGAAAGGGAAGGAAATAGGACAAGAAGAAGATGGGAGAAGAAGAAGGTATGGAGAAAATGTTAGGGAAGGACAGAAGATGAAAGAAGGGAAAAAAGGAATGGGGATAGAAGAAAGGTGAGGGAAAGAGAGAGAGAAGGGTGGGGGAGGAAAGAAGCCTAGGAGAGGAAAGCAAAGAAGAAAAGAAGAATGGCAAAAGGAGGAGAGTGAGGAAGTGAGAAGGAAGCACAAAGGAGAAAACTGTATGTCAGAGGTGGGATGAGAATGGGGGGAGAGGAGATTTGGTTGGAAAGATGAAATCTGGAAGCAGTGGAAAAATGGAAGAGAAAAGGGGAGCGTCTGTAGATATAGAACAGGGGTAGGTAACTTTTAGCCTTGAAGCCACATGTGGCCCTCTAGGTCCTCAAGGCCACATGTAGCCCTCTAAGTCCTCAAGTGCAGCCCTTTGACTAAATCCAAACATCACAGAACAAATCCCCTTAATAAAAGGATTTGTTCTATAGAACTCGGTTAAAAGGCTATGCCCAAAGAAGGCATAGAAGGCCACCTGTGGCCTTGAAGGTGGCAGATTCCCCACCCTGGTATAGAAAATACCATGGAGGGGACTAGGGGAGACCGAAGATAAGGCAGTTTAAGGTAGCACATCATGAAGCCTAGCTTTTTCTAACTTTCCATCCTCTTTCCCTTAGTACAAGCACAGAGACCAGCAAGAGCAGTCAGCAATACTCTTTGTCCTGCCAAGGTTGGCTGAGGGATGTGGCAGATACATGGGGACCTGTGTAGTGTTATCTTCCCAATCATCCAAAACTTGCTGACAGGTATAACCCATATCAAATTGCTTATCATCTCAGGGAAGGGGGGGAGGGAGGGAGGTAGAGAATTTGGAACTCAAAATTAAAAAAAAAAACAAATGTTAAAAATTGCTTTTATATGTAATTGGGGTAAATTCTTTTTAAAGAGTTGCTGGGCATCTGCTCTGTGGAAGGGCCTGGGATTGATGCTAGGTCATAGAGAGGTGACTAAAACTCAGCCTCCCTCAGGGATCTTGCAATTTAGTTAGGAAAATTGTGCAGATGTGGGAAAAAAAAACTGCCAGGCAGAATGTGCTAAATGGCCAGTGAGTGGGGAAGCCAATAAGTACTGAAGATATCCAGAGAAAAGAGGAATGCCTGTGTGCAGAGAGGTGGGGGAGGGACAGAGAAGAGGGGAGAGAAGGAAGGTCAGGGAAGCTTCCCGGAGTTGAGTCAGCTTTAAATCAGCCCTGCACAACCTCTGGCCTGCAGTCACTTGCAGCACACCACACCAAAGGATTTCAAGTGGCCCTCCAAAAACAGAGAGGATGTTTTCCTCTACGCTTTTCACGGGCTGCCCAAAATCCTTTGGAGTGACGCAGGTTGTGCAGGTCTGGTTTAAATAGTGAGGGGGAGAAAGGGAAGGATATGTCATTCAAGGTAGAGGGCACCACGTATAAGCAAAAAACCACATGTTTTTTATTCAAAGAACAATGAGAGGAGCAGTAGAGACAGTAGTAGAGGAAGGGAAGGGGAGTGGACAGAGAGATAAGACTGGAAAGATAGGGTGGGTCAACTTGTGAAGGGCCTTGAATGCCGGGTTAAGTTGTCTGAACTTGATTCCACTGGGAGAAGGGTAGGCGTTGAAGGCTTCAATGCTGCCTGTGATGAGCACCTATGTGCTGTGTGTTATACGTATGTACCTGCATGTAGCATGTTTCTCTTTCTGTGAACAAGGGCTATAAGCACATGTCTCAACAACAGGGGAAGGGGCAGACATTCGGGCAACGCCCCCTCTTGCTTGAAGAATAGAACCTGTAGTCAACCTTGACTCCCTCATGAGACAATAGCCAGCCAGGAATCTGGGGCTAACATCAGCACCTGTGTGCACCACTGGGTAGGTGAAGCCATACCTCGGTGACCTCAGCAACCGGCTCCTCCACCACTTCAGCCTCATCAGGAAGCGCCTCCTGCTGCTGCTGCAAGGGAAGGAAAATCAGGGAAACAGGATCCATCAATGTTTAAGTTCACAATGGGAGTCAGCTGGCCAGCAAACCCCCACCCCCTCCCAAGGAAATCTGATACTTAGCATGAAGCAAGGGCTGGCATTTCAACCGGGAGATGGGGGACTCAATTTAACCTTAAGGATACTGGTTGAAGAAATCTCTGCCCTGGTCCAATGCCCAGTAGCCGCTCCTAGGTACAGCTCAGGTTAGCCAAGTCTGCCCCCAAAGTTCCTTTATAGTCCTTAGTCCTATCTATCCTTCTCCATGCAACATCCTGAATGTGTTGGAGAATGTCAAGAAGGGGCTGCAGGAAGATTATTGACACTGAATCTGCCTCTAGTCCCTCCTACCCGACCGGGGAGAGGTAAGGCTGTTTAGATGGTCCAGTGGGTAGAGTACTAGACTTGGAGTCAGGAAGATCTGAGTATGACTTCTGCCCTCGACACAGCTAGTTGTGTGATTCTGGGCAAGCCAGTTAACTGCCCTCTGCCTTACTTTCTCCATCTATAAAATGAAACGAATAATAGGATCTACTTCCCAGGGTTGTTATAATGAACAAATGAGGTCACATGTAAAGCAATTTGCAAACCTTAAAAGTGATAAATAGATGCAAGCTACTAATAGAGACCAGATGAAAAGGGGTTTTGGAAAGTTAAAAGCACTTTATAGATGTGAAGTGCTCCTTAAAGGGAATTTGTTCCACTGTGGCATCCACATTTGTGGGAATGGGCACTTGAGTCTGACACACCCTTTCTGGGGCTCTGAGGATGATGATGAAATTATGACATGGTCACCTCTTCTTTAAAGTGCTGCTTTGTGCTCCTGGCTCAAACTTACCTAAAATCTGAGGATAGCCCATTGAAGGAGGGCAAAAATGAAGGGTTCGAAGTCTGGCCTAGAAGGTTGTTTGGTTCTGGTAGGTTTACCTAGATCAGGGGTAGTGAACCTATGGCCTCAAAGCCACATGTGTCCCTCTAGATCCTCAAGTATGGCTCTTTGGTTTGGGTTCCAGCAAAAGGTTGCACTTGAGGACCTAGAGGGCCACATGTGGCCTCAAGGACACAGGTTCCCTACCCCTGACCTAGATTATGAGCCATCTCCAACTGCCAAGTGTATGACCAGGACCCCAGCCCCATGATTTCTTCTGTAGTAGTTGTAATAATTTTCATAATAAATGCTTTAAGGTTTACAAAGAGCTTTTTTTAGAACAACTTAATGAGGTAGCTAGTACAAGTATTGTTACCTTCAATTTACAGATAAGGAAACTGAGGTCCAAAGAAGGGAAGGGATGTGTCCAAAGGTGTATAGCTAGGCAAAGTCAGAGCCAGGTCTGGGCCTCAGATGGTCTGCCTCCAAATCCAGTGACGATTCCAAATGGCCTCTCTCACACCTCCCCCCTCACTTCCCATTTGGCCTGTGAACATCTCTCCCCTCCCCCTCTCTCCTCACTGCTGAATCTATAGTCTTGTGCCTGGGTTGTGGAACGGAAATCTGGTTAATCTGCCTTCCTCAGAAGAGGACCGGTGGGTGGGAAAGGGAGCCCTTGGAGACCCACATACAGATGGAGAATCATTCTTAAACAAGCATGCCAGGAAAAATCAATCCCACAGAGGCCACTTGAGAATCCACCCCTTAGGAAATAAACAGTCATCAGACTATTCCTTAGCTCCAGCTGCAGCCCCTGCTTTGTCAGGGCTCAGTCACACCAGGTGAGGGAATTTCTGCCACTAAACAAATTAAGAACCTTGGACCCAGGAAGGTTCAAGTGATTTACCTTAAGGCAGGGATTGGTTCTTAAGCATGAACTTGTTTTATTTTTAATATTTTAAAACTGTTTAACAATGTAATTGATTTTCTTTGCAATCCTATGTATTTATGCATTTAAAAGACTGTTCTGAGAGGATTTGGCAGGCTGGTGAAGGCTATGGAAATCTATGACATAAAAAAAGGTTAAGAATCCCTGGTGTAACTAAATAGGGGATCTCACCCTCCAGGAGAGTAGGGGGGGGAAGGGGATGAGAAGGGGGATGATGGAAGGGATGGCAGGCTGGGGGGGGAAGGAAGTTGGAAGCACCCACTTTTGAAAAGGGACAGGATCAAAGTAGAGAATAGAACAAGTGGGAGGTAGGATAGGAGGGAGGGAAATATAGTCAGTCTTTTACAATATACCTACTATGTAATTGTTTTGCATTAGCCACACATGTACAACCTATACTGAACTGCTTATCTTCCCAGTAAAGGTGGGTGACAAGGCAGGAAGGGAATGAATCTGGAATTGAAAGTTTTAAAATCAAATATTCAAATATGTATATATATGTGTATATATATATATATATGTATATACCTATATATTATACTATTATTAATACCATCTTACATGTAATTGGGAAATAAGATATACAGGCACTGAGACATAGAGACCCACTGGAAAAGTCGAAAGGGGTATGGGAGAAAATATGAGAGAGAGCAGATTGGAGGAGGGGATATCCTGTGGGACTGCTATTTTGGGGCAGTGGGTAGGGGAAAAATGGGGAGAAAATTTGTAACTCAAAACCTGATGGAAACAAATGATGTAAATCAGAAGTTAACAAAGCATTAAAAACAAAAAAAAGAATCCCTGGTGTAAGGGGACATTGGCTACTAATGACAAAGCTGAGACTTATGTTCCCTTACTCTAGAGAGAGAGACAGACAGAGAGAGACAGAGAAAGAGAAAGAGAGAGAGAGAGAAATAAATCAGGAAGACATAGGTTTAAATCTAGCATCAGGCACTACACTGGCCAAGTCACTGAAACTCTCTGTGCCTTAGTTTCCTCATGTGTAATAAAATGGGAAGGTTGGATTTTATGGTCTCTTGATTCCACAATCCTTCATGGTAAGGAGGTGACCCAGGGTTCTCCAAGGCTGTACTCATGGAGTACAAACTCTTGTGAGTTTTACCAAGATGGAAAAGCTTCAAAGTATGGACTAAGTGTATGAATTCTGTCATGAATTCTGAGTTCAGAGAGTGTCATCAATAGACTGGCCACAAGGTAATGAATGTTTTGGCCACAACAATTCTCAGAGTCTTCAAGGAACTACAACGCTCAGAGGAAAGAGTGCTCAGAATGATGGAGTCACAGCTCACTGAAGGGTTGACAATATTTCTAAGGCCATGTGGTATGGTGGATTTGGAGTCCAATGTGAGTTTAAATCCTGGCTCTGCCACTTGCTACCTGTGTGACCTTTGGCAAATCGACTAAAAGCTTTGTGCCTCAGTTTCCTCATCTGTAAAATGAGAGTTGGACTGTGTATCTGGTACAGGATGGTGATGGGATCTTTCTCTCCAGAGATCTTATGGAAGGGGAGTAGAGGGGGTTGAGACTGGAAACCCTAAAGCCAGTAACAAAGAAAAGTTATATGGCTAAGGAGATGTAATACTTACAGGTGCTGCTAGTGCCCTGCCTGCCAGGCAAAGGACAAAGAAAATCCAAGCCCTCATGGTGCTAGCAACCCTGTGTGGGAGAAAGAAAACAAGAATTGAGTCAGTGGGAGACCTTGGGTTGTAGGGTCCTCCTCATTACCGAATCTCCATCCAGGGAGCACTCAACCTACCCCCTGCCCCTCAATCACCAGTGGAAGGAATCATCTAGGAGCTTTCAGTTTGGGGGAATTCACTTTAACCTAACAATACTGTGTGGGGAACACAGGAAAGGTGTTGGCTTCAGTGAAGTCTGAGGTTGACTCCAGCTTTGATTCTACAATTCCTTGCTCTCTCTCCTCCCCGTCTTCCTTCCCTCCCCCTCTTGCCTTTCATCTTTCTTTCTTCCCTTTTTCTCTTTTCTCCCTCCCTTGTCTCTCTGACTCCCTCACAATACAATCCCTATGCTTTTCCCCTTCTTATTGCCTTCCCCACACACAACCCCAACTTTTCTTCCTACCAAGCCTTCCTTTATCGCCTAGGTATTCCTCTTATGGATCTCCTCCCCTCTCTCGCACACAATCTCTTTGCCCATTTCTTGAATGCACATGGACTTTAGTTCTCCTACACTCTCCCTCTCACACATACACTAGATTTCTCCTCCTTTTGCACATGCTTATCCTACACATCTGCACACACATTTTTTCCCCTCACACAAACTCTAAAATTTTCCCATCTCTTTTCTCATTGTCTTCCCTATACAAACAATCCCTGTAGTCTTGCCCTTAACCCCCCGCCCCTTCTCATGTATACCCATCTTCTTTGAAAATAGACAGTATATTCTCCCCCTCCCTCCTGTCTCAGAGTCTCTCTTTCACACACACACACACACACACACACACACACACACACACACACACACTTTCCCCTACATCACTCACTCACCCCCAACACAAGATGGTGGCCTGCACTAAATCCTGGGTTGGCCCATCTCTTCCCAGGAGGTTGTGTTAATCAGAGAAAATGAGATCCAGACTCCAAAACAATGAACACTGGGTTCCTGAAAAATGACCCAACCTTTCATACAGAGGGAAAATATGTTCTTGAGCTTCCACAGAGACTCTGTCATGTGACACATCGTGCCTGCATTTAATTTTCTTTTTATTCCCCTCTCCGAAAAATGAAGCAATTGTTTCCATTTGAGACCTAGAATGTCCTTGGCCCTCACAATAATTCTGAGAGCTCATATTATGTGTTACTTGAAAGTTTTTACAAAGCACATTCCTCCTAATCACATAAAAACTTTATTCTCCGGAACCCTGAGTTCTAGACTACTGCATATCTTCTTGGACTTTCTGACTATAGAACCTAGCAGAATGAGGGAGGTCACTGTCACCTCAGAATATTAACAGAGTGAGATATTTATTAGCCCTTCATAACTTACATTTCTTAAAGTCTCTTATGATTGTCTTTCTAATGGCAATCCTGTAAGGGAATGAGTATTATCATTCCCATTTTACAGAGGCAAAAACTGAGTCCCAGAGAGGTGTCTTATAGAATTTAGAGCAGGAGAGATCCTTAGAAATCACCTGCTCCAAACTCCAATGGCATATAAACTCTTTGAGGGCAGGGACTGTACCATGACTTAATCCCAGCACTCAGCACAGGGCCTGGCACACAGCAGACATTCAATAAACATTTGTCGGATGAATTAATTTTATAGATAAGGAAATTGAGGCCCAGAGATGTGAAATGACTTCTCTAAGCTATTAAGTATGTCACATCCCTATTAAATTGAAGAAGCAGGATCTGAACCCATATCTTCTGAATCTAGGGCTGGTACTCTTAACATCACATTGTGCTGTTTCTGATCTAGCATCACGCTGCTGGTATCAGAGCAGGGATTCAAACCCAGGGCTTGCTGCTGACTTATGCTGCCTTTCCAGTCTCTGTGTTCCTGGCCTGCCACGTCTCCCACTGTTGCACATGGATTTAGGTTCTAGGAGATGCCCTAAGCCTGTCATTGTTTGGACCCTGATGACTTGGGATTTCTGGAACCTTCTTCGCCCCTCAGACAGATCAGGGCTTGTCTGATCAGGACTCAAGATGGAAAACTTCCCTTCCCCCTGCTAGTTGGCATGTGGCTTTACAAAAATGAACCAGGGAAACTCTATCAATGAAAGGGTTGTCTGAGTTTGTTTGAAGGCAATCAATTAGAAGCCAGACTTGCAGCTGGAAAAAATCATCCCTGCGCCTCCAGGAGAGTCAATTGTGTCATCAGGATGGCTCCCAGCCTGGACTGGAAATTTACCATACTGCTTTGAACAAGGGCCACCACTGGACAGAGGCTGCATGTCTAAAATGAGATCTCTTTGAAAGGAAAATAAATAAATAGATGGTTATGCATTGAAAAATAACAGATTATAGGTGGCAGCCAGAAGTAGGAGGTGGGGTTGGGAGGAAGTACCAGTAATAGGTTACAGGTCTGGGATTTGGATAGAGTAAATATTTCCTGAGTCTGTTTCTGGGCAAAGGTCCTGTGTACCTCTCAGGCCACTGAAAGGGTTTATCTGTCAGCCAAGAGGTTCTGTCTCAATATCTTCCTACTATCTGGATGGTAGCCCTTCCTCTCTCCTCAATGTGGGCCAGAAGAGAAGGGCATTCAAGGCTATATACTGGCTTCAAAGTGGAATCCTGGTCAGTGTTAAAGTACATGGGGACTTGGTTTGGGACTGAGAACTGAATGAGCAGGTTTATTTACCCCCCAATGAAGGAGTGCTCAGATCTAAGAGATGATGGCTGGGGAAGTGACTGGGAGTATCTCAAGTCAGGAAGATCTGGGGGAATGGCCAGGATCACAGAGAGACAAGTTACTGTATTACCCCTTTCCCTTGGAAGTAAACTTTTGAATCTTGGGTCCTAAATTAGATAGCTGGCCCCGTCTCTAAGAAACAAATAAAAATGGTTAAAAAATAGAAACAGTGTGGAATAGTGTGAAGTATAAGCCTGCTTCTGACACTGTATTACCTTGGACAAATCCCTTCCTCTCTCTGGACAGAAGTTTCTTCTAACTATAAAATAGAGGTCTCTTTGGGACATCATCTAAGGTAGCCATCAACATTCCTTGGTGGGTTGGGTGAGGTGTTTTTGTATCTTGTTATAGCCTAAATGTTGATCTCTGTCCACTTACAGAAAGGTATACAGTTCTGCAAATGGTCCAAAGGTCCTTGCCCAAAAATTGGGAACTATGAAAGGACCTTTCAAAACCAACCAAAGTGTCAATACACATGGAAGGCAGTCTGTACCAATGCAAATGTTAACTTACTTCTGCTGCAGGCCAAGCAGAATAAACAAAACAAGCGATGGTAAGAAGGAAGCTTATGAAACAAGCTGTCCTTGTAGGACAAGCAAGCTTTGAGAAGTTACCTATGTCAGTGCCCTTTCCGTCAATTGGGCTGCTTTCACAACTGGGACCAGAGAGGAAAGCCAACTTCTTGTTTCACAGAGTATTTTCCTAGGTGCACAGCTACAACTCCTTTTCTTCCTTCCCTCCTCCTCCACCTCCTCCCTGGAATACTCTGAAGGATGCTTAGGAAACCCTCATGAGACAGCTCCAAAAAGGTCCAGGTGTCCTCACAGACTCCTGTGACAGCCCAGAGGGAGAATGGGGGCTGAACGGTAACGATGGTGCCTCTAGAGTCTGAACACACATCTCTCCCCACAAGGGTATAACCCGCTAAGTCCAACAGGCCCACCCAGGGCATTTTAGTTGCCCTTAAAATAGATGGTCTACCTTTTTGGACATGTCCAATGTGGGAAATTTGTTGTGCATATTTGTTATAAGTTCTGTTTTTTCTCTCTTTTTTTTCCTAATAAGGAAGAGAAGAGACTGAGGTGGAAGAGTGAGAAAATAAATTCTTGCTAATTGAAATTTTTTTCAAAGACCTGACCTATTAGTTTTTCCCAACCTTATTAACAGTCCCTCTCATATTTTTAAAGCCCCCTTTACTTTTCAACATATATCTTCATCATTTCATTTGTTCCCCAAATTCTGTAAGGAAAGGGATTATTCTTTCTATTTTAAAGATATGGAAATGGATCCTCAGAGAGGGCAAACCACTTTGTAGGGGTTAAATGGCTACATTTAAGCTAGAACTAGAGCCTAGGTCTTGTGCTTCCAGTATAACTGGATGCTGACCTTTACACACTCCCAGTTCTCTCACGGACAAGAACCCATCATAGAACTTCCAATCTGGAAGAAACCTTGGAAGCCATCCAGTCCCACCTGTACCTGAACAAGAATCTTCACTTTAGCATCCCTGATAGTGATCAGATGGCTCCAGTGATTGGAAACTCACTTCTCTGAAAGGAATACCATTCCACTTTTGGACAGGTCTAATTATTAGAAAGCTTTTCCTAATATGGAGTTGAAATCTGCTTCCCTGAAACCATTACCCCACTGGTCCCAGTTTTGCCTTCTGGGGCCAAGAAAAACAAGTCTAATCCCTCTTCCCCATGACAATCCTTCAGATATCTGAAGATAAGAATCATCTGAGTGTTCTCTTTTCTAGGATACACATCCTCTATCTCTTTCATGCACAAGCTGAATATTTCTTCAAGGGCAGAGAAAATACGGACAGCTGTGGGAAATTTGTTGTGCATATTTGTTATGTTATATTTTTCTTCTCCTTTTTTCCTAATAAGGCAGGGAAGAGACTGAAGTGGGAGAGTGAGACCTGGTAATGTTAGATGTGGACCTATGTTGTGGTCCCATCTCTGTGTCTGATTTATCGTATGACCTTGTACAAATCATTCCTCCTTTCTGGGTCTCTGTTCTCCACTTATTGGTCTAAGATCCTTAAGGGAAGGGACTTTGAAAGTTGTGTTGATGTATCCCTTGGTTGAAATAGCACTTTGAACATAAAAGATGCTTAGTGAATTGGACTAAACGGAATTGAGTTAAGCTGAATTGAACTGAGGAGCTTGACAGAGGTTAGAGGCTGATGGAAGGGAGGCATACGCTGACATACCACTGCCAGGCATTTCCCTTGGCGTGATGGCAGCAGAAAGCAGACAGTCCCCAAGGCCAGAACCCCCAGTCTCTCCCCTTACTGTTCTGAACACCAAGTCCTTTCCTCTGGTTTTTGTTTGTTCTAGAAGCTTCTGAAAGACCTTCCTTACTGCCAACAACACTGAAAACTGAGATCATTCAATCTTCTCAGTGCTGGCCTTAGGGATGGAAAAGAACAGCTAAATTGGTTGGACCTTTCTACTCTTCCATTTCCCCCCTTCATAAGCAAGGACTCTTCCCCAGACACTTGGATAGGACATGGACAAGCTCTTAAGAGAAAAAGGAAGGGTAGGACTGGTCATGTGGCTGGTCCTCAGCACCAAGACAGAAAGAAGATACTGTTCCTCTAGCTATGGGGGAGGTTATGGAGACTGGGGCCTATCTATCTCTCTAGAATATGAAAGTGTGGTCCCAAAGGATGAGGGTCTGGGCTCCTTAGCCAAGCTCAAGTCTGTAGGGTCCCATTATGTGGTTTGGAGGGAAACTATGGAAATTCAAATAGTTCCACCCAATAAACAAACTTTACGCCACAGAAACGGGAAAATAAACCTGAAGGGTCAACATCACCACTAAAAAAAATCAGGCCCTGAAAGAAGACCACCTCTAGTCTCTTTCATTATGGGCACCATTGGGACATTGAGTCAGCTTTGCCAGGCCCCACAGGTTGTCCTACCCTAAACTGGCTCTGCAGAGTCCTTATAGGCTTGTATCTAAGGCAGTAGGGTGCCCAAATTGGGAAGCAGGGGATCTGAGCTTGCTCTACCTCTACCTGGCTACAATACTAAATAATACAAGCCAGTTTCCTTCACTGGGCCCCAATTTCCCCAACCCTACTAGGGTTGCTATGAGGGACTGATGAGGCAATAGACATGAGAGCTTCAATCGGTATGAAGGAGACATAATTAAGTATAGATCAGTAAGGAGCTCTTGGAAAGACCGTAGCCTACTCTGACATATTGGGGGGATAATCTGTTATAATCTGGGCTGGGGGGTGGTATCCTATTTCTGGGAAGCGAGTAGATTTTGTACCTACCCCTACAAAAATGAGGCTCAGTGTCTCTCGGTGGTATTACAAAGACAGTTGGGCCATCCCTGTTCTGACTTGGCTTGGGTTTATGCCAGCCATCTTGGCAGAACCATTTCATAGTTGGGCTTCTCTATAGGAGCAGAACTTTTCTCAGGGAAAACAAGGGACTAAATAGAAGTGAGTGACCTTGAAACTCAGCAACAGTGGCTCTTGGGAAGCAGAGGGCCAGCTCCCCCGATGGAGGATGCAGCCCAAGCACCGAACTGAAGCTGGTTACATAAGCACCCTCCCCCCCCCCCCCCTTCAGATGCCACGTTAGTAATGAGAGAACAGAACAGACAGGCACAGGGGAGGGGTCCATAATTATTCTCTGGCTCCCTCTGGAGGCCAGACTCCAGGACAACAGCCTGGACAAAAAAAAGACATTTTAGGATTCATAAGATTTGGAGCTGGAAGGGGCCTTAGAGATCCATCTAGTAACCCATCGTTTTACAAAGGAGAAAACAGGTCAGTTTCCTAGCTAATTCCAGAAAATGTAAGTGACCTACCCAACATAGCACAGCAGTATTTTAAACAGGTCCTCTGCCTTCCAATTTCATGCTGTCCCACTGACCCTTCTGGGCTACAGGACCATTCCTAGGTACTTGTTTAATGAACCCTTCTGCTGCCTTCTTGTTCCTAACCCCTAGCCCCCTCCTCTTATACTACCTAGTGAGCTCCCCTCCCGGACTCAGTCAAAAAACAAGATAGCTCCCAATAACATGTATGAATTTGGGTAGCTTACTGAATTTTAGGCAGGCTAGGCATGGGGGAGATACGTTAGGCAGTAATGCATTTGGGGACCTCTTAACAGTAATGACTCCTATTTCTATAACACTTAAAGATTTACAGAGCGACTTTCCTACAACCTCAGAAAATGAAATTGAGGCTCAGAGAAGTCGTAACTTGCTCAAGGCCACACAGAACTAAATGTTAGAGCCTTGACCCCAAATCCAGTGTCTGTACCGCACAGGTGGCCAGATATAATATCAGCCTTAGAGTCCTTTATGAAAAATGAGGAAACCCAAGGCCTAGTTCCAGCTCTACTATGAACATACTGGGTGACCCGAGCTAAGTCACTCCTGCTCTTTGGGTCTATGTCCTCCTTTGTAAAAAGAGGGGTTGGATGAGATCGAGCTAGAACGTCCTCTCCAGCTCTAAAACTATTGCTTGGAAAAAAATCTACCAAGTGTTTATTTTCCAAATAAGCCTTTTATGTGTGTCCCAGGATAGAACTGAATGGAAATGGGGAGGGGAAGGCTGAGGAGTAGAAAAACAGCAGCCTTGGGTCAACAGCCAAAGTCACCAGAAAAATCTAGGGGCTAAAAAGATCATTTAACACTATCCCCCACGCTCACCCCCGAGTGAGACTGGGTGGGAGAGGGGGACCTCCAAGGGTTCAGACCTGGAACTTTGGAGTATTTTGAGAAGAAAGGTCCCAAACACGGATCTTGCTTGCCAGAGCCAATGGGGAGGCCACTGTGGATGAGACGCCCCTAAACAGGCTGGCCTCAGCTCCAGCAAGACCACAACACAAGCAAACAACACTCAATGGGTTTGTTTCTTTCCCAAGCCAGACTCGCCAATAGGGCTCTCCTGGTCGCCAGGTTGTTTGTACAGAAAGGGGACTGAGCTTGGTCCAGATGTTGACATCTGTAACTGAACAGTGGGTGAGGCATGGAGTCAGTTTCCTGTCCAGTCTGCCTCCCTTTAGGGAGTTGAGAACACTGTTTTTCTAACTAATTTCAGTTAGTTCGTTGCTTGACCTGGGGCAGGAGTTCGGTGGCCCTTCTAAGCCATCTGTTATACAGAGAAGTTCCTTCGTTCTCTCCTTCCAACTTCTTCCATGTTTCAGAAGAAAAGATGAGTTATTAGGAGACTAGAGGGATACGGTGGAAAGGAGCACTATTTTTAGTGAGAGGATATGGGTTCAAATTCTGGCTCTGCTACTTCACTACCTATGTGATTTCTGGCAAGTGATCTTTTCTCTTTGAGCCTCGGTTTCTTCATCTGTAAAATGAAGTTGGATTTCCAGCTTTAAATCTGTGATCCTCCCTAAATCCATGATGCTCACTGTCTTCCCAAATCACTGCTCAACAGGGGCGGCTAGGTGACGTAGTGAATAGAGCACCAGCTCTGGAGACAGGAGGACCTGAATTCAAATCTGACCTCAGACACAACACAAAAACTAGCCGTGTGACCTTGGGCAAGTCACTTAACCCCAATTTCCCTACCTTCCCCCCTCCAAAAAGCAAAAAAAAATTTAAATTTTTAAAAAAATCACTGCCCAAGGGCATGAGATCCAAGAATGAATCCTGCCCCTCTACTACTTAGAAGCTATGTGCTCCTGGACAAAGCACATCCCCATCCTGAGCCTCAACTTCCTCATAAGCAAAATGAGTATAATTCTAGGACTACCTTTCTTGTGGGCTTATGGATGTGAGGATCAAACAAAATAAAGTATTAAATGACAGCTGTTAGGGCAGCTAGGTGGTGCAGTGAATAGAGCACCAGTCCTACAGTCAGGAGGACCTGAGTTTCAATCTGGCCTCAGACACTTAACACTTACTAGCTGTATGACCTTGGGCAAGTCACTTAACCCCAATTGCCCTCCCCTCCCCCCTCCAAAAAAAAGATCAATAATAAATGACAGCTGTTACAATGATCATCATTAATGTACTTCAGATGACCAAGATGACAGGGTACATGAGAAATACTGTTAAAATCTATGAAAATGATTCCCACAGAAGGCAAATGTCCCAAATAACTGGGGGATAGGTATCTGTACTTTTTTCTGGGGAGTAAAGGAAGTGGCAGGCCAGATGTCACAGTGGGTGTGACTGGGTTGGAACTCAGGAAACTTGGGTTCCAGTCTGACACTAACCTGTGATGTGGCCCAGCACAAGTCCTTTATATGAGGTGGGCCTCAGTCTCCCCACTTATTTTCTCATTCCAACAGAACATGTCTGGAGCACAAGAACTGTTTTTCATTTTGTCTTTTTTTGTTGTTTAGTCGTTTTCAGTTTTTACTTGCTTTCAGTCATGGCCCATTCTTTGTGGCCCCATTTGGAGTTTTCTTGGCAAAGATACTGGAGTGGTTTGCCATTTCCTTCTCTAGCTCACTTTACAGATGAGGAAAATGAAGCAAAGAGGGTGAAGTGATTTGCCCAGGGTCATACAGCTAGGAAGTATCTGAGGCCAGATTTGAATTAAGTAAGATGAGTCTTCCTGACTGTGTCTTTACATCTTATAAAGCCTTTCATGTCGTAGGAGATTTAATAAGTGAATGCTGGATAGATGGATGGATGAGGGGATTAGACTAGATAATCTCTAAGGTCACTGCTAGCTCTGATGTTCCAAGTTCAGACGTTCCGCCTGTCCATTCCAGCCCTTATGTTTTATGTTTGGTGTTCTGAGGTCTCTTCTAGCTCTGACAGCCTGAGTTCTAACGCCCATCCCAGCTCTGATATTCTATATCCTAAGAACCCCACCAGGTCTAATATATTATGACCTCTCTAGTGAATAGGTTGTTAGTGTGAGAATCTGCCCATGCTGCTCCAAGAAGCTCCTTCAAGAATATGTAGCTACAAAATATACACATGAGGGGCAGCTAGGTGGCACAGTGAATACAACACTGGCCCTGGAGTCAGGAGGACCTGAGTTCAAATCCGACCTCAGACACTTAACACAAAAACTAGTTGTGTAACCTTGGGTAAGTCACTTAACCTCAATTGCCCTACCTTCACCCCTCCAAAAAAAAAATATATATACACATGAACCCACACTCCCCTTGTCTCAGTGGAGCATGCTTGCTAAGGAAGGATCACACTTTCCTGTCCTGTATTCCCAGCTCCTTGACACCGGGGCTAAATCCCTCTAATTCTAGTGCACTTGGGGTCTGGAATTCCACAAACTTGTTCTTTTTATGGCCCCACTAAAGCAAGTGCCTCAAGAAACCTCAGTCTTGGGAAAAAGAATAGTTGAGTCAAAGAGTAAATCTCTGGGTCTGCCCTGCTGAGAATTCAGGGAGGGGGCTCAGCCTCTAGCCACAGGGGAAGAGTCCAGGAGGAAAGAGGCTCTATGACTAGGGAAAAGAAAGACTCCTAGGTTCTCACTCACCCTCTTTGTCTGGGATCTATTTTCTACTGAATGATACGTGTGTGATCTCTAAGTTTTTGTTTCTATGGTTCATTTCTGTATGCATGGGTGTCTGTATGTGCATATACATGCATATATATGTACATATATATATATGTGTGTGTTTGGTTGGTGCTGTGTCTTCTTATGTCTTTGAGTGGTCTTTATATTTATGTGCGCATGTAGCTAACACTCTTCCAAAGAGATACCTTTATTCTGTTCTCCACTCCTGGGAGAAGTGCTTCCTCTCACAAATAAAGTCCCTATCTGCCAGGCTCCTTATTCATCTCCAGAGCCAACCATATTTAATCTAAACCAGCTCTTCCTAACAAAGTGGGTGCATGGTACTTGGGAACTGGGGTGGGAGAACTGAGGCAGAGAAAGAGAAGGGCCTGGAGAGGCAACAGGCCTATGTCTGGAGGCTGGCCAGAGGAACAAGCCACAGAGAGCTTCGGGATGTTCTGGAAAAGAAGGAGGAGGCCCTCACAAAGTGTTCCCAACCTCTACTTCCCCGGGAGGTCTGCCTCACACCTCCCTTAGACCAAGAGACCCTGAAAAAAGGTTACCATGGCAACACACATTCCTCTGAGCCTGAGTCATGGCAGAGGAGAGATTTTTCAGTGGGTGGAAAAAGTTTCAAAAGTAGATTCCCTCACCCCTTGGTGGCCTCCCCCCAACCACACGCAATTTCCCCCTCCCCTCCAACTCCCAGCCTCTGTCGATGTGGCAGACAATGGCGGTGGTTAACTCTTTCCACCATGAGCATTCACTTCCACCCCAAGCTCCTTGGCCCTCTAGCGGTCCCTCTTCCCTCCTCTTTTAGGAAAAGGAACAATTGGCATGGCCTTTACTCAGACAATCCCAGTACTGAGAGAAAAACCAGCTCCAGAGTCTGGCATCACTCCATCCAAGGGTACCAGGCAGGAGAGGAGAATCCCTGCCACTGATGAGAGCATTTCTGGAAAAGGGCAGTTTGTCCCTTCCTGGCTCCCTTTGGCCTGTGGAATCACAGGTGCGGTTTTACAAGACAATAATGATAACATTTCATATTTCTTTACAGTTTACCAAAGAGTTCTCCTCACCACAGTCCTGGGAGGCTGATCCAGCACAGCTTCATCTCTTCATCTTGAAGATATGGAAACTGAGGCTCATAGAGGTGAATTGACTTACCCAGGGTCATACAGCATCAGAACCAAGACTCAAACCCAAGTCTCCTGGCTCCCTGGCCAAAAATCTTTACATTACAATGCCTTTCCCTTACCCCAAGCCCACATTTTGCCCTTAGTTCCCATCAGAAAGAAACTGCAGCTCACAGGAGGCAGATATCTGGACCTGAAAGGGACCTAACAATGTGATGGTGTGGAGTTTTACTGGGCAGAAAAACCTGGGAAACACCCCCGTCCCATTCAGGGCCAACCCTCAGAACAACTAAGTGGGCACTGAAGTCAAAGCAGCCAAGTCTGTCCTTGGCAACTTCCTTCCCCAAAGGAGCCCCTCCTAGACACTGTGCTCCCCTCCCCCTCCTCACTCTGCATGCTCTTCTGCAACCAAAAAGTTCTTTCAGGCCTCTGGGTTAGTGATTTAATGTGTTACCTGGGTTGGGGGTGGGGGAGAAGGGGAGCAATAGCATTTGAAGAGAAGGAAGGACCAGGCTGGTGGCCAATATTTAACCCAAGGAGTGGATCTAACAGAATTTCGGAGAGCTTTCTATTTATACCTGTATCTGTAGCTATGTGTATACGTATATCTGTGTGTGTGTTTACACATATACATTTGCATATATGCATATATATTGGGGGGGTGTCCTCTCAGAACCCTTCTAGTCACACTGTACCTACATTTCCTCGTTTGCCAAAACCCCATTTTTCCTGAAATCGAACTGCTAACAGAAACCTCCCCCAACACAGTTTCTCTTTTATGGAACAAGCAGCTGAACCAATTCAGAGTATCAGCTCTGATGCCTCTGCACATTTGTGTAGATAGATAATTCACAGCAAATGGCAGAGTGTATGGTACCTAGCTCGTCACTCACTCACTCTGTGAATCGGATAAAGTCCCTTCTTCTATGAGCTTCAGTATCCAAACCCATAATATGAGGAACGGGGATTAGCTCCCTCAAAGGTCCACTCTTGCTAGCTCTGATCAATGATTCTACAATTTATATGGCAGAGGCAAGGGAGGTGATGGCTGTCCACAAACTAATGGGAGAATGCCCCAAATTGCAAAGTTGGAGAATGGGACCTTCTGACACCCCCAGCTCCCAACTTCATAAAAGGAAACTGGTATGGGTGAGTGGGAGGGGAGAATACTTTGTGTGTGGATCTATGTGAGCTGAAATTCACCAGGCAGACTTCCTACCCTCCAAAGGGGCTTATGTAAAAAGGGGTGCAGAATGCATAAGGTTCATGGTGACCCCGATCTCCCCCAAAAGTGAAGGGCGCACGGCTCCAGCAGGAAGAGGTGTGTGAGCTGGGAAGTACTGCCTATGCCCTGAGTAGGGAGCATAAATTCAGTAATGAGGAGTTCCCACAGATAAAGGAAGAAATGGGGAGGGGGGGGGCATACCTCAGTGACTGGGCAGCAAGCAGTGCA
>NW_027186372.1:32626356-32653009 GCF_028583685.1 Petaurus breviceps papuanus | reverse complement strand
AAGCCAAGTTAGACAAAATGAAGGCCACACCAGTAGGAATTGGGGGGGGGTCTGTGGCTTTGGGGGGGCAGTTTCTATAGGCCAAGTAGACTATATATGGTGGTATTATCAGATTACTTAAGGAGGACCCCAGTAGCATCTCCTGCCCCAAAGTATCGCTTCAAGATTGGCAGTACCCCTCCCTATAAATTATAACCTCAAGACTTCAGGAGTCCTCTATTAAATCACAAACTTCCCGAGGAAGAGTAGGAGTCAGGAAATCCGTACTGCGGCCCCAGGTCTGACACTAACTTGATATGTGGCACTGGGCAAGTCACTTCCTTTTTCTGGGCTTCAGTTCATTTGTCTGTGTAAGGAAGGGGCTGGATTGGGTACTTTCTAAGGTCTTCTGCACAACTCTTGGCAGTCTGGGATTCAGCTATTGTCCAGGGTCAGGGGATAGGGCTCATCTGTGGCTTGGAGTCAAGATTCATTCTGAGACTGGAGTCAGGGCTCAGTCCAGGACCAGGGTTTTGTGTCTTTCTATGGCTAGGATTAGGGCTTGATGTGCTCCTGTGGGACAGAATGGTTCCCTACCTGAAGCTAATGAGGCCCTCTAGAAAGACCTCATTTTCACTCTTTCTCACTAGACCTATCCAATCGGTTCCAAGTCTTGTGGTTTCTACGTACACACTCCTTACGTCCTTTCCCTTCTTCTCACATTGCCACCAAGGTTCTTATCACCTTAAGTGGACTGTTAAAATAACCTAATTGGTCTCCCTGTCTCAAGTCTCTCCCCTCTCCAATCCACCCCCCCCACACACACACAGCTGCCAAAACGATTTTCCTAAAGCATAGGTTTGACCAAATCACTTTCCTCCTCAATAATCTCTAGTGGTTCCCTTTTACCTCCAGGAACAAAAGAAAATTCCTCTGTGTGGCATCTAAAACCCTTCAGAATTCGGCTCCAATATAACTATAAGCTTATCTCATTGCCTTTGTACTGGCCGATTCCTACCAGGAACATTCTCCCTTACCTCTGCCTCTCAGATCCATAATTTTCTTCAAAGCTCGATGTAAGCACCACCTTCTACATATGGCCTTTCCTTATTCCCTCAGCTACAAGTTCCTTCTTCCCAAAATTATCTTATACTTATGTATTTATTTCATATATACTTAAACAAGGTGACCTAAAAGTCTTGGACTTTTGGGACACCCTACTTATGTATACATTGTCTCCTCTTATAGAATGTAAGCCCTTGAGGGTAGAGATGGTTTCTTTTTTGTCTTTGTATCCCCAGCACTTAGCTGTCTGGCACATTGCTGTTTGTCCTTCATTCTTGAAGAGGACCATGACATCAGAGAGGTGTGCATATTAGGTGCTTAATATCGAATTTGGTGGGCATTTGATTTGAGTGGTATGTTGCAGTAAGAACTCTCTGTCCAGTGAAATAAGTACTTAATATGTTTGTACTTAATGCCTTTCATTCTAGAACACAGGCTATCAGACTTGGAAGGGCTCTTAGGATACAGAACATGCATTCCAGGCTGGCCAGTCCTAGAAGGGACCTCTGGTGTTACCTAATCCAAACTCCTTACTAATGTGGGAATAGCTTTCTACACCATTCCTCACAATGTTCACACAGCTTGTTCAATCACCTATAGGGATGTGGGAGTTCATTATCTCTCATTTGAATCCACTCCATTGTTAGATGGTTCTGTTGGGAAGTTCTCTAAAGTATCATAATCTGGGCTCTAATCTTGGCTCTACAAGGACCAGAGCTGTCACTAATAAGGTGTGTGACCTTGAGCTGGTCACTCAACCTGTATGGGGGCTTCAGTTTCCTTGTCCAATGAGAGAATAGAATTAATTGACCTCTGAGTTCCCTCCTAACCCTGATCTTGAGTCTTTCTATGGTCCTAGGTCTCCCTTCCTTAGCATGTCCATACTTATGTGCCTGACTAAAACAAAGGTACTGTGCTTTTAGAGCTACTCACTGAGACCAGGGCTGCCGGATAGTGGGAAGGGGGAGGGGGCAAGAGAAGGGGCACATGGGATCAGAGAGGGTCTAAGCATTCTCAAATTACCCAGCCCTTCCCATGATGCAGCATCTTTATCCCCGCCAGCACTCACAAAGACCTCATTGTTCATGGGGCCACTTTATCCATCGCTTTTAAAGGGGCAGGCAGCCAGCACCAAACTGTGAAGCAGGTGAAGTTTGACTTTGGTGCCTCTCTTTATAATAGCAGCTCACATTTCTATAGTGCTTGGTGGTTAAAAAGCATTTTACTTCCATTATCTTTTTTGATCCCTCAAAAGAACCCTTGGAAGTGGGCAGGGCAGGGATTATTGTCCTTATGTTAAAGAGGAAGAAGGGGAAGCCAGAGACAAGTTCTTTGTTTAAAGTCACACAACTAGGAATAAGTGGAATCCAAGTATCCCCAGTGTGATGCTTTTTCTACTACAATAGGAGAATACTTCCCCAAATCACCGCCTCCACAACTCTCAGCAACCTCCCCCTCGAGGGCTCAGGGGGTCTCCACCACCCAGAGGATCCCACTGAGGACAAGTCTCCTGTGTCCTGCTTCACCAAGAGCTCTCCCTCCTGTGTCCCACTCCCCCAGCCTCCCCTGCTCACCACGAAACCACTAATGAGATCAGTGTGTAATCCCTTTGGGTTACACACTGGCCCTTCCACACACTAGAATGACTGTAATGGCAGGAATTCCGAGTGGCAGGGAGGGTCCCACTACTGCACATGAAATTGGGGGGGGGCTTTTCTGTCTGCCCCCTAGTCTACTTCTTTTAAATGTGGTATCTCCCCCAATTAGATGTGAAATTCTTGAGAGCAGGGACTGTCTTGCTTTTTCTATTTGTATTCCCAGTGTTTGGCACACAGGAAGAGTTTAATGATTTTTCATTCATTCATTCAAGCCATTTTGCACAGGCCCCCAGATTCAGCTGTGCGAAGTGTAAACCCAATCAAAGCTGGCCTCCCCAATATATTTGATCTTTAGGCAGAGATGAGTATCTAGGCTCCTGATAAGTTATTATCAGTGTGATCCTCCCTTCTCCAGGTCTCAGTTTCCCCATTTGTAAAATGGGAATAATAATTATCCCTGCTCTACTCGGGCTGTTGTGAGGATCAAATGAATCTGGTAGAAAGGAGAGCAGGGATCAAAGTTTTGGCTCTTTTACTGATGAACTGTATGACCCAAGCAAAGTCACTCTCCTTAGCCTATGGACCTTACTTTCCTCCCCTGTGCAAAGAAGGAGACTCCTCTAAGGCCCCTTCCAGCTCTGACAGTCTACGAGACTAGGCTCTAAACCCAGGGTCCTGGATGCCTCTTAGAACACTTTCCTCCACCAGACCTCCCTCATCTTGGCCTGGGCTGAACAAAGTCTGGGGTGGGTTGGCTTTACCTCCTCCCTCAGTCCCCCAGGTCTCAATTATTGCAGCTGTGGGTCCTCATCCTATGAACAGACACCGATTTTTTTTCCCTGAAACTCCACACATCTGGAAAAATTTTTTTAAACTGAAGGGGAGTTGCAGAGGGAGAGAAACTTAAAACCCAGTCCTGACAACGTGGCAGCTCTTACGTGTTCCCTGATGCGGCCCGAAAGCCAAACATCTTTCCAGAGCATAGCGGCTGGGAGTTGGGTTATTCCTGCCACCACCACCACCACCACCAACGTGGCAGGCTCCGCTGGTGACATAGCAGGCACAACGTGGAAGGAATCTGGAGGGTCCTCTCCTTGGGGCTGGTGCCTGGGAGATGAGCTACCTCCCTGAGGGGCCCTCAAGAGTGAAACAGACCAGCTTCTCCTTTCCCTCACCATTCTCTTTGTCTCCTTCCCTCCCCCACTTTCCTGCTAGGGAAAGAAAACAGACCTGTCTGAAATGGGGCTGGACCCTTTCAGGACCAAGAAGGGAAGAAAGATTCTCTCTGGTGCCTTCGGACTCCCATTCCAGACTCTCTCCTCTTTTTGGCATCTCCTTCTCCCTGAGACAGAAGTCTATAGCTTCCTATTCACAAAATGTAGGCTGTCAGAACTAAAAGGAACCTCTAAGCACAGAATGTCAGAACCAGAAGAAACCTCAGGACACAGGTTAAACCTGCAAGGGATCTTAGCAGATAGATGCTTAGTGAAAGGGCTTCAGAGATGATCGAGCTGGTCTCATTTAAAAGAAGAGGAAATGTGGGGTGGCTAGGTGGTGCAATGAATAGAGCACCGGCCCTGGAGTCAGGAGGACCTGGTTCAAGTTCGGCCTCAGACACTTAACACAAAAACTAGCCCTGTGACCTTGGGCAAGTCACTTAATCCCAACTGCTCTCTCAAAAAGCAAAAAAAAAAAAAAAAAAAAGAAGAGGGCTCAGAGAGCAGTGACATGCCCATCGTCAGTCACTACGAAACTGCAATTGTCCAGGTGAGGGAGGGGAAAAAGAATTTTTCTTCGAAGTGGCCGATGAGAGCAGTGGTCAGTTCATGAAGTGGGCTGAGGGATGTTGCTAGTAGGGAAGCCTTCAAATGGTGCAGGGGAGGAGGCCGGACAACTATCTGCTCTTCTGTACCCTGGGAATCCCAGTCAACCACTGGACTAGGTTATGAGGTGCCATCTGCCAGCTGACAAACTTTACCCTTCTGTCTGTTAGTACTGTGTGATGATTTGCAGCCGAAGTTCTGGGTTTGGCACCCTTCCCCCCTTATCTTCCCCTTTCTGGGCCCCGATTCTGGTGACTCCCATTAGCTTCCTGACCATGGATAAATCACTTCATCTTGATAAGCCAGATTCCTCATCTGCTAGTGGTTGTTAGGAAGATGTTGCTATAACTGCTATAGGGTAGTTATTATTATTGTTCCCAGCAACTAAAGCAGCAAAACCTTGCTGCAGATTATGATGGCTAGTGGAAATGGAGGCCCAGTGGATAAAACACAGGAATGGCACCAGAATCGGGGCCCTGAAAGGGGAAGATGAGGGAGAAGAGTGCCAAAAATGAGCTTCACTGTTTTCACAAACAGCCTTGGAGATCCCAGCCCAGCAGCTGGAATTCATCTGACCCATTGCTGCCCTGACCCACAGAGTAGTAAATCTCTCTTTTCCAACTGCCCAGCTGGTGCAGGAGGGACCTGCTGTGACTACATACTCTTTTCTGGGCTCTGTAAACATGCAGCAGATCAGTGAGGAACTTGTAGGCCTCCTCTTCCCTTCTGTTTTCTCTCATCCACCATTTCTTCTTTCCTCTGATCTCCTTTTCCCTCTTCTGCTCTAGCCTGTCTTTTCTCCATTCTCCCTCTTCTACATTTTTCTTCTTCCCTTGTAGCCCCTCCTTAGGAAGGCCGGTGACCTCCTGCTCCTGGGGAGGGGGGTCACTATATTGGTGCCGGACTTAGTGTGGACACCCAACAGCCTGCTGCAGAACTCCCCAGTTTAAGTGATCCACCAGCAGCCCCAGTCTCACTAGTAACAGGACTCACAAGCCTGGGCCACCACACCCTGTCTATCACATTTCTTGGAGCAGCTGTTCCAAACCTCCTCGAGCAGTCTACCCCACCCCCTTCTCTCTCCCTCTCAACAGAGAGCCTCACCTACTTTACTGAGAATATTTAGGCTGTGACCTCCCTTTTCTCTCTTATTCTACATGTCAAAATTCTTCTTTAATGTTTTCTTCCCTCCACTCCCCTCTCCCTTTGCTCTAGTTTCCAGAAAGAACTGGCCTTTCTCCTAGTCAAGGCAACTCCTTTACTTCTGTCCTTGATCTCATTCTCTCAGGGGTTTTAACTCTTTGATCACTCTCTTCTCTTCTCTCTCTCCCACATTCACACATGCACACACACTTTCTCTTACCTCTTATCCCTCTCACCTGTCTTTTTCTTATCTTCCATCCCTCTCTCATGTTTATCCCTCATCCCTCTCTCTTTTCTCTCATCTCTCTCTCTTTTCTCTCATCTGTCTCTCTCTTTTTTATCTTCCTCTTCTCTCTCTCATGTCTATCTATCTTTCTGCCTGGCATTTCCCCTACAAATATGCCCAGGTCTCCCCCCTTCCTTAAACCTTCACTTGGTCCTGTCACATCCAGAAACTACTGTATCATTCTAATACCTTATCTTTTTCACAGCAAAACTCCTAGAAAAATATTGGCTACATTTGCTGACTCTATCTCTTCATGTCCCACTCACATCTGAATTTACAACATGGCTTCCAACTCTACCACTCGAATGAAACTGCTATCTCCAAGGTACTAATAAATCCAGTGGCCTTTCTCGGCCTTCATCCTACTTGACCTCAGTGTAGCTTTTGATACTACTAGCGCCCCCTTCTTTGGGACACTCTCCTTAACTTCTCTGACAACTCTCTGCTGGATCTCCTCTCAGTCTGACCCCTCCTCAGTCATTTTTGATGGAATATCATTGATGCCCTGCCTCCTAAATGTGGGGGTCTTTTGAAGCTGTGTCAGGGGTCTTGCTCTCTTTTCTTCTCTTTATTCTTCTTTCTCAACTTTCTTCCTTAGTGATATCATCACCTCCCATGGATTCAATTGACCTTTTGCAGATGAATCCCCACATCTGCATATTCAATTTGAATCTCTTTCCTAAATTCTAGTCCCCACCTCTATCACCAGCTATTTGGTTGGACCTCTCAATGTAGATGTTCTGAAAGGGGGAAGGGAGGAAGAGAAAATTCAATTCACTTTGACAAACATTTATTAAGCACCTACTGTGTGCAATGTTCTGTGCTAAGCAGGGGATAAGACAAAATGAAACAGTCCCTGACCTTATGCAGCTTACCTTTTACTGCAACAAGGAGATACTAAGCTAACTTCAGGAATGTCTGAATACTCAGCATGTCCAAAAAGATTCATAGGATCATTGATTTAAGAGCTGAAAGGAACTTTGGAGATCTTCTAATCCAACCTCCTCATTTCACAGATAAGAAAACTGAAACCCAGAGAGGTTATGTGTCTTACCCAAATCACACAGGTAGTAATAAGTAAAGGAACTGAGATGAGAAACTAGACCTTATGACTATAAAACAGTTAAGCAACAAGCATTTATCAAGCCCACCACTCATCACCTTCCTCCCCAAAAAGCCCTTCTCCAAATGTCCTTGTTTCTATTGAGGGCACCATCATCCTTCTAGCTACCCAGGTATACAAACTTCAGAATCATGTGTGATTCTTTCCACTCTCTCACCTCTGACATCAAATCAGTTGCCAAGTCTTGTCAATGTGACTCTTACAAAATCTCTTACATTCATTCCCTTTTTTCCATTCACACATCTGCCACCCTAATTCAGACCCTCATCACCTCTCACCTGGACTATAGTAATAATCCCTCCATTGGTCCCCTCTGCAGTCCATCTTCCACACAGCTGCCAAAATCAACTACTAAGGTACAGATGTGACCATGTCACTCCCTCATCAAACATCTTCAGTGGCTCCCTATTGTCTCTAGCCCACATTATTAAGTCCCCAGCCTGGCATTTAAAGCCCTACACAGACTGACTCTCACCTACCTCTCCAAATGTATTTCCCATCATTCACCTTCATGCACTCAATGTTTCAGCCCAACTGGACAATTACGTGTTTCCCAAACTCCACATTCGATCTCCTGTCTCTGAGCCCTCCCAGAGTCTCCCCTTCATGCCTGGAATTCATTACCTCTTCACATTTGGCTCACATTCTCCATCTCCTTTCAAGATTCAGCTGGGGTGCCACATATACACAAAGCCTTCTCGTTTTCTAGGACTCCTTCCCTCCTGAAGTTAGCTTGGTATCTACTTGTTGCAGTAAAAGGTAAGCTGCATAAGGTCAGGGACTGTTTCATTTTGTCCTATCCCCTGTGTCTAGCACAGTACATTGCACACAGTAGGTGCTTAATAAATGTTTGTCAAAGTGAATTGCATTTTCTCGTGCTCCCTTCCCCCTTTCAGAAGGAACAAAGAAAAATATTGGAGGAAGGCCTCTCAGGTCAGGAATGAGGAAGTCTGTGCTATCTGAAGGACTGGCAAGAGTGGGAGTGTCAGGGGAAGTTCTGTGTGAGGGTGGGCTAAGGAGGTTTGGGCTAAGCACTGGTATGTCCTGGTGGAACTGAAGGAACCAAGGCTGCAGGAAATGCAAAAGCCGTGGGTGGATCTGTAAGCTGGTAGGTGAAGACAAACTGAGAAGGGGCTGGCTAGAGGACAGGTGGTGCACTGCACAGAAGACTGGCTCTGGGGTCAGATGTGCAAGGTTCTAATCCCACCTCTCTTAGTTATAACCTAGGGCACCCCAGGCAAGTCACCCAAACTCCCTGGTTTACACACTACTCGTGTAAACACTACTCGTGTAAAATGAGGAGGCTAGAGGAGAAGAGGTCCCTTCTAGCTCTGGACCTATAACCTATAAAGGGGTAAGGGAAAGCAAATCTGTAGAAGAGGGAATCCAGGTGATAAATGCTCCTGGGTTATATGAGCCACATGGAAAAGCAGAGGTCATAGGAACCTGGGGTTGTTTGGGGGTCAGATGGATTAGAATTAAGGAAGGTGGATCTGCAATGGGTTGGGGCGAGAAACATAGCGGGGCTTGTTAGCTGTCGCCTGTGGCAGGTGTGCCAAAATAAAGAAGGCACCCAGTTGTGGCCTGGGAGACAGGGGACATGGGTTATAACCGCAGCTGGGTCACTGACTCACTCTGTGACCTTGGCCAAATCCCTTCCTCTCTCACAGTCCAAGTTTCCTCCTCTAAAGTGAGAGGTGGGGACTAAATAATCTCTAAAAGTCCTTCCAGTAATATTCTCTGCCTCTTCTTTTACTCTTTTTACAGACGGTTTTGTTAGCTTGAAGAGACTTGATTCTGAAAAGAGACGACTGAAGCTGTTCCCCAACCCCACTCCCACCTCTCTGAATTCCTTTCTTCAGCTGTTGAGAATCTGAGACCTCTCATCCCTGCCTTCCGGATGAATCACTTTTGTCTTAAAGCCCAGAGTAGGGGTCCCTTCTTATTAGGACTCCCTACTTCATTTTCCCTGGGATGGTTCAAGACAGCTGGGGCTCCCCTACCTCTTACCCCTTTTCCCTTTCTTCTCTCCACCCCCTGATTCCCAACTACTCAAATTGGCCACGTCTCAGCTCCATCTGAAGCAGTCTCATTTTCCTGAATCAGACATTTTTGTGGGATGAAATCACCCCCGGCTAAACCAGCTAAAGCCGGGATCTTGCTGTATCAGGCCCTCCCCCGTCCCTCCCTGCCTCTGCCACGTCTCCTACGCCCCTAGATCATCTCAGCTAAGCATTCCAGGTCTTTATTGTGTTTTCCTATTTTTTTTTTAAGTTTTATAAACTAATCTAGATAGAAAAGAAATAGAGATGGAGGGCAGAGGGAAGTAAAGAAAGAGAAATGAGGGAAAAAGAAACAGGCAGATTGTGAAACATAGTAAAACAGAGAGGGTAGTATAGGAAACTTGGGGGTGAAGGTGGGGGGGAGTCTGATAAGAGTCTGACAACCTGGAAAAGTCAGGAAAATCTCAGATGCCAGAGAAGAGAGGGAGAAGCTTTCTAAGGCCTCTTAGCCATGCTGGACATTTCTAAACCCTCTGTCCACATTCCACTGGGGGACGCAGGCTTCTCCCTAGAGTCCATCAACTTAACTGACACTTGTGGCTAGGAAGACCTGGTATATAGGAGTCCTTTTGAGCAGTGAACTTCTGGAAAGTCAAGGTTTATTCCCTAAATTGGTTCCACTTGATCCTCCCAAGAACTGATAGGTACTAAAAGCAGAAGTCTTTAACTAGGGATCTGTGAACTATTTTTTCTTTGACCGCAATATAATTGGTTTTCTTAGTAGCCCTATGTATCTTATTTTGTGCATTTAAAAACAGGACTCTGAAAAGGGGTATAAAGGCTGCCAAAGGGGTCCATGACACAGAAAAGGTTAAGAATCTTGCTAAAGGGCCAGCTAGGAGGTGCACTGGCCCGGGAGTCAGGAGGACCTGAGTTCCAATCTGGCCTCAGACACTTAACACTTGCTAGCCATGTGACCTTGGGCAAGTCACTTAACTCCAATTGTCCTGCCTTCCCCCCTCCAAAAGAAGCAAAAAAAAAAAAATCCTTACTAAAGAGTCACCCCTCTTTCCACCAAGGCCTGAGCAAATTCTGGCCGCAGCTAAATCTAGGACCCACAGTCTTGAAGCTACTCTTAGAATCACTAGAGTGTCTGAGTTGGAATGGCATTTGGCATATAGAATAAAAATAGCTAATAATCATTATAGGTAGCGCTTACACAGCATTTTAAGGTTTGCAAAGAGCTTTACAAATGTCTCATTTTATTGTTAACAACAAACTTGAGAAATAAGTAGTATTATTATTTCCATTTTACAGATGAGAAAACTGAGGGAAAGAGAGGTGAAATGGCTTGTAAACAGCTAGTAAGTGTTTGAGACCAGATCTGAGCCCATAGCATTCCAAACTCCAAATGCAATGCTCTATACACTGGACCACCAATTGCCTCTTAGAACTTCAGAGCTAGTAGGGACCTCAGAGCTATCTGGAAAAGAACATTAACAAACTGAACAACATGACCTTTGAACAAAAGCGCAAATGGGGAGGTAGAGAAGGACAGTATCCGAGGTATAAGAGACCTTGGTCTCTTGGTTGTTCAACAATTTCATTTGATGGAGGATGAAGATGAGACTGAGAGAGAAGAGGTGACTTTTCCAAGGTCACCCACCAATCAGGGGCAAAGCCAAGACTAGAACCCTGGCCCCCTGATTTACAGGGACAGCTCTCTTTCTACTAAACCACACTGCTTCTCTGCAAGACACTTATGCACCGTGTTTTCCAATCTAAGAGTGAAATGCGTAATGTTTACAAGTTCTTAGGAAATAGCCTTCATTTCAACAACTGTCTTGATCCAGCTGGTCTGAAGAAGAACAAGGAGAAGCCCATGTCTTGGGTAGGAGCCTACGTTTGTAGCTTCTTCCTTGGATGAACAAGCCTATTTATTTTCTCAAGTGGCCAATGCTTATCCTCATCAAAATAGAGGATCAATCAATTCAACATTTTCTTCTTCTATGTAAGATTGGGAGAGATACACAGATGAATGCATAGGTGAGGTAGGAAACACTAAATGACTAAATTCATATAGCACCTTCAAAAAAGTTTTACAAGGCTGTTTCCTTACAACAATCCTGTATGGTGAATAGTGTAATTATTATTAGTCTTACCCCCACTTTACAGATGAGGAAACTGAGGTTCAGAAAGTGATTAAATGAGGCGCTCAAGGTCACATGGTTAGTAAAAGTGCTGGAGCCAGGATGTAAACCTAAGTCTTCTCCTTGTCTAGTGGCCTTTCTGCTACACCACTTGGGGATAAGACAGCTGCTGCCACCCTAAGAAGCTAAGACGCTTGTTAATTAGGCAAGACTGAAAGATAAACGAAACAATACAATACAGAGTAAAATGAGTGTCAGTGGTTTCCAGCCGGAGGACTGCTGTGGGCTGGAGTGACTGGGAGGGAGAGGGATGGGGAGGCTTCTTGGAGCATGTGGGTTTAGAGTTGATCCTTAAAGTATGCCTAAATCTGGCTAAACAACAACCTGGTTCTCCTTCCTTATTAGGTCTCTTCTCCCTCACTCCACAGTGTTGACCATGTCTTTTCACTTGCCTGTCATCTGGATTTTAGCACCAAAGAGGGGGATGGGAAGGAGTTTGCACCTGTTCAGAAAGTAGGGAGCTAATTTAAATCACCATGAGGACATATGGCAGCCTGGACTTCCTGAGTCTTGGAGAAAGAGATCTCTCCACAGAACCAGCCTCCCACAGTTCCTTAAAGCAAGGACCAGGATGCTCAAAAGGGTCATGGGGGTAGGGGTGAGGGAGTACGAAGGGGACCAGAGAAACGAACCCTTAAACAGCTATTTGTTGGCAGTGGCAGCAGCAGACAGCAGGGCAGAATGTCAGAACTGGAATCCAGCTCCCTCATTTTCCAGATGAGGAAACTGAGCCCTGAAGGGAGGAAGTTACTCTCTCAAGGTCAGTAGCCAAGGTGGTTTTGAACCCTGGTCTCCTGACTCTAAATCCAGTGCTGTCCCTGCCTCCTTAATTCTAAATTCTTTTCTGGTTCCGACATTCTGTGCAAGGGCCCTTTCCAACTCTAACATTTTATGTCTTATGTTCCAATGTTCCCTTTAGCTCCAACATTTTATGTTCTAAGGTTCCTCTTTCCAGCTCTAACGTTCTAGGTAAAGGTTCATTCTATGATCTGTGACCTCCACCTCTGGCTACCCAGTACACAGCTCCAAAAAGAAGGTAGATTCTGTCTTGCCTAATTTATTTATTCTGAGGATGAGACCCACAGTTTAGATTCCTCTTTGTATCTGTCTCAGTCTCAGCTTGGTCAGCCTAAATTCAAACATAGGCTCTGACCATAAGTAAGAATCTGATGCCTGAATTGTTCTTGATGGGGATTGGTTAAGTAGAACTCCCAGTAGCTAACTAACTGGGGATATTAACTGCCTAAAAGGACCCAAAGTTTAGATCCTGAGGGCAGAGTTTGGAGAGAGACAAGCCTAAAGTTGCTCAAAGACTTAGCCCATTCCTTTGCCAGACACACCCTGTCCTTTCCCCCAGGCAATGACAGCGCCTAGTCCCAACCTGCCCCTCTTTAGGCCTCTTCTCTGAGTTAGAGGCGAAATCACAAAATTCTCCAATGTTACAGTTGGAAGGGGCCTTAGAAATCTAGTCCAATTATGGGTGTGGCATGTTGCACACACTGCCAGACTCTCTCCCGATGTGCTGGTTAGTTTTCTGAATTGGTTTTTTCTTTCCTTTTTAATTTTTGTTAAAAAAAAAGAAAAGACATGGGGGTGGGGTGGTTTTGGTAAAGAATGGGGGAGGGATATATTTAGGAAAGAAGAGAGGAGGGATAGAAGGAAGGAAGGAAGAGAAAGGGAGAAAGGAAAGAAGGAAAGGAGGGAAGGAAAGAAGGCAGAAAACAAGGAAGGATGGAGGGAGAGAGGAAGGGAAGGAAGGAAAGAAGGAAAAAGAAAAGACCAACGTTCATCTTTAGGCTCTGCTATTTACTACTTGTGTGACAATTATAAAATGGAGATAATATTTATAGCACCTACTTTATAGGATTGTTTATAAGGATCCTAAGACAGAAGGCAGGTAAAGTATTGGGTAAACCTTGTAGTCCATATTGCTGTCAATTGTGAAAATACCGATTGATTCATCAATCGATTTATCTAAACATTTGGTGCAGCTAGATGACTCATTAGACAGAGCACTGGCCCTGCAGTCAGGAGAACCTGATTTCAAATCTGGCCTTAGACACTAGCTGTGTGACACTTGGCAAGTCACCTAACCCCACTGCCTCCCAATAAATAAATCTTAAAACAAACAAAATCATTTGTACTGTGAGCTCCTGGAGGTGCTCTTTTAACTTGAAAGCAACTAGGACAGGACATAGGCCAAATGCAGGCTCCCTTAATGGAGGGCTCAGGACCCCCTCCTGGTGCAGGGAAACTATAATCAGCTGCCCCATTCCATGGGACCCTGAACACAGCTGCAGCTCACATTCTCAACTGACCTGTCCCCTGGGCAAAAGGGCTGTGGAAACAAAGAGGCTGTTTGCCAAGAACATAAACATTATTTTCTTTACATCTCCACTGTTCCCTGGGGTGAGTGCCTCCCTTATGAGCAAGCTAACCCTGACCACTACAGCCTTCTTCTTTCTGAACTCTTATAGCCCAAAAGGTCTGAGCCACTCAATCTAAGTCTTGATTAAATAATTTTTAAGATTATTCTTCAGCTATACAGTATGTGAGTTGATCTAGTCAACTAAATGGGCAGTTCCTTAGAGAAAAGGCCTAGAGAGTGTGTGGAAAGGAGCCCGGGAAGGTGGGTCTGCCATTGATATATGTGACCTTGGGCAAACAGAATAATCTGTCTGGAACTTAATTTTCCCACCAGTAAAATTAAAGGGTTAACATATCACCTAGAGGATGATGTCACTGAATAGAGTCAATAAATCAATAAACATTTAGTAAGTGCCTACTATATGCCAGATACGTCCTCAGTGCCTGGGAAGCTCGTAATCTAATGGCATAAAACAACCAAAGCCATGTTCCAGGTGGCAGAACACTGAGGCCTAGTGAGTTGCTCCCACAGTCTAAGGTGAAAGAAAACAGCGCTTCAGCAGTCCCACCAAATTCTTTTACATTCCAGGGAGATTATGATGATAATGGATTATTGTGATATATCTTCAATATTTTGTTAAGGCTTTGTATTTTAAGCATTTCTTTTTGTGATAGAGGAAATAAATAGCTGCCTTGTGAGGGGTGGTGAGGTGGGGCAATCAAGGGCTGGAACTAAATGATGCTTAAGGTCCTATGTTGTAACAGTCTAGTTGTAGGCTCCCTTACTGCCCTAACCATCTACAATTCCATGGGGATACAGAGGTAACTCAATGCCTGGGACAATACCTGGAAATCAGCCCACCCTGGAGCTACCTGGTGCCATGTGGATGCCAGGAGCCCATGTCCAGGGTCACTTTCCTCCCACAGAGGAGGCCCAAGACTTCTCCCCCATGCATAAGCCCAAGGAGGGCTTCTCCCCAGGGGCTTGGCATGACCTACAGGAGGGAGAATTGTGCTCATTGTGACTCCTTAGTCAGTCAGGTCCCAGCCAAATTGCCTGAAAAGCTCTCTGTCCATCAGCTGTGTTTTCTCTTACCCTAGGTTTTCCCTAGGGAAGTATAGATTTCTCCAGTATTCCCCCACTCTGAGCTCTCAGTAGGGGTGGTCATATTGAAATGATCCAAAGAAGAGGAGAGAGTTAGGTCTAGAGACAGTCTGTCTCTCCCTAACTCCCCCCCTCCTGGCGCAGGGAAACTATAATCAGCTGCCCCATTCCATGGGACCCTGAACACAGCTGCAGCTCACATTCTCAACTGACCTGTCCCCTGGGCAAAAGGGCTGTGGAAACAAAGAGGCTGTTTGCCAAGAACATAAAGCTCTCCAGGGGAAAGACTACAAGTGGTTATTCTTGGGATGGAGCCTCAGAGTCAAGGTTGTTACTATTTTCCTGCTCTGTCTTCAGACAGCCGAATCCATGGACTCATAAGGCCTATGTGGCATAATTTCTTATGATCTGAGTCAATTGCATATCAAAATGGACCTTTATTTGAGACACCCTTATTTTACATGTGGGAAGAACTGAGCTGCAGAGAGGACAAATGTCTTGCCCAACTGGAGTCCCAAAGTCTTATGTGCCTTACACATAAAGACACATCCTCGTGGAAAAGATAACAGGAAAGACACACAGACACTGCTTGGGCTTCACTGTGATGTAGACGCCGTGGCATAAGGAAAATAGAACTAGGTACTTATCTTTATCATCATAACAGATCTGAAATCTGGGTTTAATCCCAGATCTTCTCCTCATTACCAGTGTGCCCTTACCTATGAAACAGCCTCTCTCAACTTCAAGCTTCCTTCTTTCTTTGAACAAGTATACTAAGCTAGATATTTCTGAATTTTAAATCCTCTGTGGAGCTGTAACTACAGTGGAGTGATCAGGGTTGTAAAACATAGAGAGGTGTGTCTTATTCATTTGCCTGCTGTCCCCAAGCCTTAGTCCTCTACCCACCCCTTTTTGGGTCACAACTCCCATTCTCCCTTGTGTGGGTCCCTTGGAGGTTGAGGGAGGCCACTATAGCTGGGCCTTTTTCTACTGGACACCCTCTCTACCTCCTCCTGGGGTTTCAGGAATCCATATTCACTGACTGAGCCAAAGGGTACAGGCTGAGTTTCCCCTCTATGGGTAAAGTGCGTCCAACTGGGAGAGATCATGGGCTCTCACGAAAGTTACTGGTGGTACAATGAAGGTGAAAGCTGGGATGTCTGAGGTGGGACCATGAAGCCTTCCCAGATCCCAAATGAGCTCCTCCTTTGCCCCAGTCCAACCTGTCTCCCCTTAGCTACAACCTCTCCAGCATCTGACTGAGTTGCCTTTCCTTTGGTGGTACTGCTTGATGTATTCTTTATCTTATTTTCTGGGGCCTTGCTCTCAGATGAGTGGGATCATAGAATCACAGGTCATAAGGTCACAGGATCATGGTTTGAGAAATGAAAGGGACCTCAGAAGTCATCTCATCTAACTTTCTCATTTTACAGGTGAAGAACTGAGGCCTAGAGAGATTAAGGGACAAATGGAAGAGTCCTCCAACTCCCAAATTCACCATTCGTTATACTATAGAGCTCTTGGGATGATAATAAGGTGCTGGTTTTTTAAAAAAAAAAAGCTATTTCCTAAAACCTAAGGTACCTGCATTTTTGATGGAAGGACTCTAGGCACCAGAAATATTTTTAAGCCCCAACATAATGAAGCTCTAATGGTGAAATTCTAGACAAGAGATTATATGTGTGCATGTATGTGGAATGTGTATATATGCATGTATGGAATATTATATATAAAATATATCACATAGATCTTTTCTGTCAGCAGGTGGAGGAAGGGTTAATGGGAAGAAGGTATGTGACAGATTTTTCTCCAGAAATGTTTGAGCTGCAAAGGGACTTTAGGATAAAGGACATAAAAAGATGGATCATTTGGTCCAATCCCCTCATTTAAAAGTCTGCTAAATAGGCACCAATGTCTCACCAAAGATCAAAGGGCATTCAATGGGAGCCTGAGTGAAGTCTAAACATGGAGGTGAATGGAAAGACCTGTGGACTAACATTACAATAGGGAAGGATACCTGACAGAGGCGTAAGGGAGGAGCAGGAAGCCATATTTGGTTTTGGTTAAGGCCTAGCAAGAATAATCTATTTCATGTGCTTTATTCAACACTATTCTTTTGTAAATACATTCATATTCATTGCCTCATTTGATCCTCACTACAGAGCCAGGATAATTTTCTCTCTTGGATGAAGAAATGGAGGTGAAATAATTTGTTAAATATCCACTGCTAGTGAGTGGTAGTTAAGCCTAGAATCAAGCAAATATTTATAAATTATTATTAAATTATTAATAAATTTAAATTTGAGATAAATAATGAAAATTATTAATAAACACTGAGCACCTTCTGTTTGTTTTAGGCACTGCAGATACAAAGAGAAAAGCAAAACAGTCTCTACTGTCCATTACTTTGCAAGCCAGCCTGTCAGTTTCCTGTCTTCTGGTACAGGGCTATTTTCCACCCAATTGCTTCTATTCTACAGAACATTCACACCAAATGGTCCTTACTGTTTGAGCTTCTGTCCTTTAAGAATGGTTCCTGAGGGGAAGCTGGGTGGCACAGTGAACAGAGCACTGGTCCTGGAGTCAGGAGGACCTGAGTTCAAATCAGGCCTCAGACACTTAACACAATAGCCATGTGACCTTGGGCAAGCCACTTAACCCCAACTGCCCTACCTTCCCCCCTCCAAAAAAGAAAAAAAAAAATAAAGCTTTAAAAAAAAAGAATGGTTCCTGGGTCTTCCATTCATGTCTCTGATTTCCCATCTGTAAAATGGGCATATAGTGTAATACCCTGAGCCCATAGGAATGCTCATTAAGTCAGAAATCCTATATGAAAATTGTCCTTTGGAGAAAGGAATTTAGTTTGGTGTAATAATACTTACTATCTAGTGTAGTTGTGGTACTATCTGACTATTTTGTGAGCTTCCATTTTCTCCTCTGTAAAATGGGAGAATTGCTCTCTAAGGCCTTTTCCAGCTCTAACATTCTCTGTTCTTTCTTTTACAGTTCCTTCCTGCTCTAATAGTCTACATTTCTTTATCATAGCTAGAAAAAATGAAGATTTATTTTGCATGAGTGAGGAACAATGGGATGCCACCTTCACCAAAAGGTCAACAAGCCTTTATCTGCCTTGGGGCTGAGAAAAATGTTGAGATTAATCTCAACAATACCTCAGCTCCAAGTTTCCCACATGGCTGACTGCTGAAAATACCTCAAGCCACAGAAGGAAAGAAAAGACAAATAGTGCTGCCTACTTATAGGATTACTGGGATCATGAGAAGGTCTCTAACCTGAAACATCCTTCATATCCTTCCCACCCCTCTCCAAGTGACAGCTGGAATGCCAAAATTCCATTTTATCCATTTAACTCAAAGCCTGGTACCTGAAAAGGGTTTCCACCAGACATCTTAATTTGAATGATTTTTAAATACTTCCTGATGATGTATCTGATAAAGTTTATTATTATATTATTATAGCATTGATATGTTGTACTTTAAGATTTACAAAGCAGTTTACAAATATTATCTCACTTTATCCTCACAACCCTGGAAAGTGGGTGGTATTATTATCACTATTTTACATATGAGGAAATGGGCAGAAGCCAGTAAGTGTTTGGGGCAAAATTTGCATTTAGGCCTTCCCATCTTCAGGTACAGCACTCTATCACCCAGTTGTCTTGGTAATTTAAGGTTACTGGAGGAAGAAGAAAGACAAAATGAAAAGTTTTGAAGACCTGAGAGGTAGGCTAGTACAGCGGCTAAAGAACAATTAGGGATCAAGAAACCTAGGTGAATCTCCACTCTAAAATTAATGTTGAGCCTTTAAATATCTGGTTCAATCTCTTTATCTGAGAGAACTGAAAGGGGTTTCAGGTATCAATTTCAATGTCTTCATTTTAAATATAGGGAAACCGAGGCCCAGAGAGTCCTAAAGGGAGTTAGTGGAAGGTCCATATCTTTCAGGGAGATTTGCATTGTAAGTGGGGACAATCACAGAACCATAGAGTTTTTTAGTTGGAATGGCTCTTAAATATCATCTCAGGTGTTAATCTTGGGCCTTCAAAAGAACCCAGACATACATTTTTGATAACTGTGCTGCAATAGAAGTCATTTTCTGTGTTATCAATTCTAGGTATCTGAAACATTTTTCTGAGATGGCTTCACCAGCTTGCCAAAAGGGTCCATGAAATGGAAAAAAGAACCATGATCTGAGCCAATGATTTTGATTATACTGATGAGGAAACTGAGGCCCAGACAGTGAGAATCTTGCCAGTCTAATAAATGAGAGAGCGAGGATTCTAACCCAAATCTTTTGACTCCATATCTAGTTTTCTTTCCTCGTATTGCACTATCACCTAATTCATGGGACTAATAAGGCTCTAGTGATGACAATTTCAGACCCACTGTGAAGAGTGGAAGATTTTAGTCAAGACTTCCCAGAGCCCCTCAAAATCATACAGCCTATGCAAAAGTCCAGCCAGAGATGGGCACAAAGTAAGCACTTAGTAAACTTGTTCACTGAAAGCCTAGTTGGCCAGGGAAACATCCAGCACAGTCCTAGCCTGGGAAGGGAGATCTCAATTAGGCCCCAAAGGTTGGCAGTGAGTTTGCTGTGCAAAAGGTATTCAAGCCGGCCAGTTACCTCCTTGCATTTATTTGGAGTTGCTTTTCTTTCCTCCCCATCTGCTTTCAAAAAAACAGCTGAATGGCTTCAGTCTTTAGACCTATTCCTGGCCAACACCTCCCCCTCACACACACCTCCCCCCGTTCACTTACACTGAAGCCAAAATGAAGAAAGACAGAGAATAGAGCCATGGGGACCAGCTGTGTATTACTCCCTCTCTGGCCCCTGACTGTTCTGACCCTTCCCTCCTTCAATAATTCAGAAGAGGGAAAGGGGTGGTTGATTTGGGCCAACTGGGGTTTAGACTCAGCAATCTCCCAACTCTCTACCCCAATCACACTAAGAAATCACATGGGCCCCCAGGGTGGCATGGTGAGCAGAACACTGGCCTTTGCCAGGGAGTCAGAAGACCTAGGTTCTAGTTAGTTGGATACTAAGCCTCTGTGTGACTTTGTGCAAATCACTTTCCACTTCTCAATATCCTCCTCTAGAAAATAAGGGAGGGCTACACGGACCGGCCCCATGAGTGCTAACATTCTGTTCCATTTTCTAAGACCTAAGTTAGGCCTCTTTCTGCTTTCTTTATATTCCAAGGCTTCTTCTATCTGTAATGTTCCATGGTAGCTCTATGTTCTAAGATCCTTTCCAGCCCCAAATTTCTGCTTTCAGGTCTTTTCTAGCTCTGATAGTCTATGAGTCCATGCTGGGGAAGGAAGGGGGTGTTGTCTAAATCCCTGTGCCTAAAATTAAAGCTGTTTTGCTCAACAGTTCTGGTTATATCAGTGTTCAGAGCAATTGGACAGGTCAGAGATTGTTATCCCTATTTTACAGATGAGGTCAATGTTAGAGGGTGTGACTTGCCCAAGGTGACAGCTACTAAGAGTGGGAGTCAAGGTTCACTGAATTTCTCCCTTTCCTAATCATAGGATCACAGTATTTATAGCTGGAAAGGGGTTCTACAAGAGTTGTGTGAAGAAAAAAAAACAGGGAAGAGGGAGTATTGGACTTCAAGATTCCTATAAACCAATAATGCATGGCAGAGTGGGCCAAAAAGCCCAAAGCACCCTCTGGCTGTGCTGAGAAGCGCAGCATTCAGAGGGAGGGAGATGACCATATCTGGGGTCTATGTTCATTCTGAGGCATATTTTAGGAAGGTCATGGACAAACTGTAGCAGAGGAGTGAAAGGCGACTCATACCAAAAAGAGTTGAAGGAACCCTGCAGGGATGTCAGCCTGGAGAAGAGAAAACTTAAGAGAAATCTTATAGAGCTGAATTCAAAATACTTCTAAGAGCTGTCATTTGAAAGAAGAATGAGACTTGTTCTGCCTGGCCCCAGAAGACAGAATGGATGGAACAGTACCAACAAGTGAAAGTTGCATATTTTAGCTTAATATAATGGGAAAAGAAGGTCTAAGAAGTAAAAGTACCTAAAATAGAATGCAATGCTTCAGGACAGTGAGCTCATTGGAAGTTTTCAAGCAGAAACTGATTACCATATTACCATTATATGGTCTTCTAGGTCCCTGGGTGTGACCTTTGGACTGAGTCTTAAGTTTTATAGAACAAATCCTTTTATTAAGGGGATTTGTTCTGTGAAGTTTGGATTCAGTCAAAGGGCCACATTTGAGGCCCTACAAGGCCACTTGTGACCTTGAGGCCACAGGTTCCTCACCCCTGATCTAAACCAACCCCTTCATTTTACAGACAGACATGAAGAAGCCCTGAAAGGCGGAGGCTTGCCCAAGGTCACAGTGATCAATCTAAGACTCAAATCCAGGGCTCTTTCCACCATATACATGGAGTCACAACCTTGCTGGTAAGAGGCCTGCACTACTCTGGTGGCAGTCCCTCCAGACAGACTTTAACTCTGATTCTCCCTATTCTCCCTCAAGAGTCTTTCAGTACCACCACCTTCAGTAATAGCAATCACTCTTAGGAAGCTTAACCTAGAATACTCTCATGAAATGAAAGTAAATGAGGGTCTTAACTGTTGCTTTGTCCCCTATCCCAGTTTCCAACCCCCCACCCAGTAATTAGAGGCCAGAAAAGCCACAGTCATGTAGACAACACATACCTCTAGCTACCTTTTTTTATCCATACTAAGCCTCTGGTATCAGAAACAGTCCAAGGTCACACTGCCTCCCATTTTCCACAAGTGGGTGGGGCACATTTCATTGGTGAAACCATCTCAAACTCCAAAGGCAAGGAGCTAGGACAAGTAGCTCCAAATGTTAGGACACTCCCCAGAAATTATAGGCCCAGCATGACAGGCAAGTAGTTCTAATTGGGAGAGTGGTGATGGGTGAGGGCTGAGATACAGAGAACAACCTCCTTTCTTCCCCTTTTCAAAACCACTCAAGCCCAAAGTTCGTCAGCAGATGGAGGAGGAAGGATGTGCCCAAGACTAGTCCCCTTCATGCTGTTTTCTGGAACACAGAGTAAAGAAGGTGGTTTCCTCCTTTCTATATCCAGGGCAATGCTGGCATACAGAGGGTCAGTCCCTGGCCAAACAGTGGCTGAGCACAGTCCAGCTGATGGTAGAGCTGGCAAGAGATGCGCCACATCACACAAGAGTGTGATTCTACACAAGATCCATGACAGTACTGGACACAACTGTGTATGACTCAGATTTTGTTCCAAGCTTTGAGCCATCGGGAACCCCATACCCTATCCAGAAGAGGTGAAATCCTCAGACTCTTCCAGGACCAGAAATAATAGTGAACTTAAATCAATACAACTTAAAAGCATTTTTGTGACACAGTTGCACAGTAGCCAAAGATCCCATACATTTCTCCAGAAGAAAAAGGTTAAAAGTAGCTAGGGGGTTGGTTGTTGTCAAATGGGGAAAGGAAAAAACTGGCCATCTGGAGGGCTTTGTGTCACAAAGGTATTGGCTAGAGGAGGTACCACAGAATGCTCAAGTTTATTCTTGTATTGTGCAGAAGGTCCAGGAAAGGTCCTCCTCATCTCTGAAGGAAGAAGGCTCCTGGAGAGTAAGAACTATTTCATTTTTGTCTATGTTCCTAGCACTGAGCACAGCAACTACCACTTACTAGACCACCTACTGCTTAATGGATGAATGAACAATCATTTCTGTCAGGGTTTTTTCTACTGGCGGGTCAGTGAACACCTAAATTTCAGCTAAACATTTGACAAAGTCTCTCCAGTATATCCTTGAGGACAAGATGGAAAGTTATATGATTAAAATATAGTCAGGTGGATTAAGTGCTAGTTAGATGACCACAGTTAATGAGTTATGTACAGTAGAGATTTGACTTGGAGGGAGATCTCTGGTGGAATGCTTCAGGGACTGTCATGGGCCCTGTTCTAGTCAAAATTTTTGGTAATTCCTTGGATAAAAACAGAGGTGGCCCACTTATTCAGTCTGCAGATGACAAAGCTGGGATGGATAGTATAACAGGACGGATGAGTCAGGATACAAAAATATCTGTACAGGTTAGAACAATGAGCCAAAACGAATATGGCTCAAGTTAAAAGGGATAATAATAATACTACCAGATATTTATATGGCATTTTCAAGCTTGCAAAGCACTTACACACATTATCTCATCTAAGCCTCCCAACAACCCTATAAGGCAGGCACTTCAGGTATTATTATCACCATTTTAATGAAGATGAGATTGAGTTTCAGAGAAGTGAAAGTGATTTGCCCATGGTCATACAACTAGCATCAGGGGAAGGATTTGAACCTAAGCCTTCCTGACTGCAAGTCCAGCACTCTATCCTTCATCCTAATTGCTGCAAAATCCTATAGTTGGGATAAATGCCAACTGTATAAGTCCAGGATGGTTCTACAATAGTTTTATTAAGAAAAAAAAAACAGGAAATAGGGAGTATTGGACCTCAAGTTCCCTAAAAACCAATAATGCATGACAAAGTGGGCCAAAAAGCCCAAAGCAACCTCTGGCTGTGCTGAGAAGTGCAGTGTCCAGAGGGAGGGAGATGACCATATCTGGGGTCTATGTTCATTCTGAGCCACATTTTAGGAAGCTCATGGACAAACAGTAGCAGAGGATTGTAAGGGGACTTGAAACCATGCCAAAAGAGTTGAAGGAAGCAGGAATATAGCCTGGAGAAGAGAAAAACTTAAGAGAAACCTAACAGAGTTGGATTCAAAATACTTTTAAGAGCTGTCATTTGAAAGAAGAATGAAGGGGCGGCTAGCTGGCGAAGTGAATAGAGCACCAGCCCTGGAGTCAGGAGGACCGGAGTTCAAATCCAACCTCAGACATTTAACACTTACTCGGCGTGTGACCTTGGGCAAGTCACTTAACCCTAATTGTACTGCATCTTCCTCTCCAAAAAGAAAAAAAAAGAATGAGACTTGTTCTGCCTGTCCCCAGAAGAAGCAATGCATGGAATAGCGCCAACAGGTGAAAGTTGCAGGAGATTTTAGCTTAATATAAGAGGGGGAAAAAAGGTCTAAAGGTGCCTAAAGTAGAATGCACTGCTTCAGGACTGTGAGCTCATTGGAAGTTTTCAAGCAGAAACTGATTAGCATTTGTCAAGGACGCTGCAGAGAGGACTTTGGCTCATACGCGTACTGGTCTTTGAGCTTCCTTCTAACTTCTTTGTGATCTTTTTTCCCTATGACACGAGAGGTTGGGGAGTGGAACCCAGGGCTGTTTAGAGTTGGATGAATAAATGACAAAACATAAAATAGATAATTTGGATGACATGTAAATGAAAGCTTCTGTACAAACAAAATGTACATCTAAGATAAGAATGAATGTGGCCAAGGGAAAAAAAAGTTTGTATCAAATTTCTTAAGATAAGAGTCTGGTATCTAAGATTATATTAAATAACTCACAGATATACATAATGCACCAAAAGTCTTAGTGTAGTTTCCTGAAACCACATTAAGACTTCTAGAAGATGCCACATTAAAGACCAAAAGCTATTTCCCAATGGATATGTGGCCAAGGGATGGGAGCAAATAGTTCTCAAAAGGCTCGCCAGCTATTTATAGTCATATGAAAGAAGGCTTTGAAACATTACTAATAAAATAAATGCAAATCAAACAGCCCTTGATTTCACTTCACATCCAATCAGTTGGCAAAGAAGACAAAAGATGGAAATAGTCAATGCCGGAGAGGTTGTGGGAAGAGAAGCACACGAGTGAACTTAGTACAACCATTCTAGAAAGTATTTTGGGATTATGCAAATAAAATCACTAAAATGTCCATTCTCTTTGACCTAGAGATTTTTCTTCGGGGAAAATACCCCAAGGAGGTCACAGATGAAAAGAAAATCTCTACATATACTAAAATATTTATAGCAGGACTTTTTATGATTGCAAAGAACTGGAAACAAAGATGCCCAGGGAATAGGGAATAAACAAATTATAGTATGTGAATGAATGGAATATGTCCATGTTATAAGAAATGATGAATATGATGGGTCAAATAAAGCATGGAAAGACCTAATTGAACTGATGCAGAATGAAATAAGCAGAGCCAAGAAAATTATATATATATATATATATATATATATATAATGACTATAATACTACAAATGGAAAGAATAATCACAAAACAATTCAAAATGGGGGCAGTGAGGTGGCACAGTGGATAGAGCACTGGCCCTGGAGTCAGGAGGACCTGAGTTCAAATTTGACCTCAGACACTTAACACTTACAAGTTGTGCAACCTTGGGCAAGTCACTTAACCCCAATTGCCCTGCCTTCCTCCCCCCCAAAAAAACAATTGAAAGTGATTGTATTAACATTTCAAAGAACAAGCAAGGTCCCAAATTAGAGATAGGAGAAGTGGGAGGTCCATGGGTATGGAACATCACATATAATTTCAGATTTTTTTCAATGTATCGATCAGTTTTGCTGATTTTTTTCTCATTCCTTTTTAAAAAAAACACTTTGTTTTATTGGATAGCTGTTTTATGGGAAGAAAGGGGTAAATTTAGGCAAGATCAATAAAAACTAATTTTAAAAAAAAGTTGGATGAATAAATTCCCATTATATAACCTAGAGAGATGTCTGACGCAGGCATGCTGACTCCCTGGGAGAAGGAAGCTACAAAAGGAATCACACAAGTTCTTCTAGTTAAATATATCATTAAACACTTATCAAGAGATGGACCTAAAACAGTCACTTGTAACTGATCAATGCTCGGCTGCTTTACTTTACTATGCCTTAGTTTTTCTACCTCTCTAGAGATGCTGCTGCTCATAACAGGCAGAACCATGGTGTAAAAAAAACAATGGTTCTGGAGTCAGGGGATCTAGGTTCAAATCCCACCTCTGACGTTATTATCTGTGTGACCTTGAGCAGGACATTTAAGCTCCCTGGGCCTCAGTATCTTCATCTATAAAATGTAGGACTGTACTAGATGGCCTCTCAACTCCCTTCCAACTCTTGATCCTATGAAAATGAGGGGGTTGAAGATGAGATAAGAGTGGATTTAGGTTGGAAGGACCTACAGACTAAGAGGAAAAGGACTGGATTTGGTCTCTAGAATTCCTTCCAGGTCTAAAGTAACACAACTGCATGATCTATTTTCTGTCTCCAGCTCAGAGCTTAGATAACTAAGCTCATGCTAGTTACAGAAGTGACCATGACCCACCCAGGACCTGGGGAAGCAGAGCCAAGGGGCTGTGATAGGAAACCAGACCCTTCATGAAGGGACAGATGGCCAACACATCAAGCAAAGGATCTCAAATGACCACCACCTGGGGAAGCCAAGGTCAATGTCTCCTCTATCCCAGGATACCTCCTGGATGAACAAGGTACCCTAGTCAGCAAAGTGGAAAAATACCACCAGCTATGTGGGTAATTCCCTGAAACAACTGTTCTGCAGGATGTCTGGAAACTTCTCTAGGGCTAAGCTAAAGGAGCCTGCCCCCTGGTGACCAAGAGAAGGACTATTATATGAAATTGTCCCACTTGATCCCAGAAGGGAATTGACTAATGGTGGGGACGTTTTCTGAGGAAGACAGATTTTAGCTCCATATAAGGAGAATTTCCTAATAATCCAAACTGTCCAGCAATCGAATGAGTTCCTTCAGGAGGTAGTGAGCTCACCATCAGTGAGAAAGTTCAAGCAGAGGATGGATTATTAGTTGGTGGAGATGTGGTAGGAAGGAATCCTGCTTAGTTAGGGGTTATGATAGATGCCCCTTCCAACTCTGGATTCTATGAACCTAAGGGCTGAGGGCTTAAGGTCCTCAAAAATAAGGCGAGTCTCTCAGACACTTAACACAACACATACACACACACACAAAACCACTAGCTGTGTGACCTTGGGCAAGTTACTTAACCCCAATTGCCCTCCAAAAAGCCAAAAAAAAAAAA